>NC_138028.1:31586016-31911016 GCF_964106645.2 Podarcis pityusensis
ATTATTATTATTATTATTATTATTATTATTATTATTTATTACATTTCTATACTACCCTTTAAAACAAGAATCATGGGAACTGTAATTTGTTAAGGGTCCTGGGAGTTGTAGCTCTGTGAGGGATAAACTACAGTTCCCATAATTCTTTTGGGTGGAGGTGTGCTTAAAATGTATGGCTAAGCCAAACTAAGCCTGCTTATGCACAGACCAAAATTTGTGGCTACTTTGTTCTTCCCTCATTGCCACCGCTGCTGCTTCCAGACTATTGAGAGCTAAGCTATGGTTTGGCTTAACATTACATGCAAACTTGGTCTTGTGTTTTGTCTTAACTCCAAACAAGCCACAACTCATGGCTGAGGTTTGTTTTTGGCCAACTGCTCAGGGTTTGTCTGGGCAAGGGAAGCAGAGAGCAGATGAAGCATTTCATATGGCTCACACAAGAGACCAGGCTGGAGGAAAAAGATATGATTTACTGATTTTAAAAGGAAATGTAGCAATCTCTTTGCTTTAAGCACATTTTCAAACGTGGTAGTTCTTTTAATTTTTGCATTTCTTGACTTTTTAAAAATTCCATTGAAAACTTACATTGGCCTGAATTTTAAAACTGAACGTGCATTAATCTTATTTCCTGCTTCTGCTTTCTGTACTGTATTAATAACACTTATAAAAGATGCATTCCAGCCTAATAATAGCTCTTGAGTATTACTTGTATTACTTGTAGTAATAGCTCTTGAGTATTACTAGCCTCCTCACACAGCTTTTTCTATCCCATTCTGGGTCTTTTTCTGCTAAATCCCTGTAGATTTTCAAATAACTGTTATACTTAGCATATGGTGCTTTTTCAGTGTTCAAAGCGCTACGCAGACCTTATCTCAGCAATGTGTACAACAACCCTGTATTATTATTCCTCATACTGTAAAATGAAAGACTTGGGGCTCATCAGCACTTGTGTTCGTCCCACCACTTTCCCTTGGGAAAACCTGCTCTTTACCGCTGAATTGGAGCGAACATCAATCAGGTTTTCTGCGGATGGATGTTTGCTCTGATTCGGCAGTAAAGAGCAGGTTTTCCGTGGAAAAGTGGCAAGGCAAACAGAGAACTGCTGAGACCCATGCCTGGAAAGCATGGGACAAACAGAAAACCTCTTGAACCCGAGAGAAGGCTTGCCCAGAGCCACCTAGTGGCACAGATGATATTTGAACTAGGTGCTTCCTGGTTCACAGCTCAGCCTCTTAGCTTTTATGCTAGTTCAAAAAGAGGTTTCACACTATCTAGCTTCACTTGTGTTATGTACTGAGTTGAATAGGATCCAAACTGTAGCAGTCTGATTGGTCCTAGAACAATAGGATCCAAAAGGCAGCAGTCTGATTGGTCCTAGAACAATACAGCAGTATGATTGGTTGGCAGGAACCACCCAATCCTGCTCCAGATAGAAGTGAATCCACAACCTGATTGGCTTACAGTAGAATTCCAGAATTAGCCAATCATGTGCAGCCCATTGTGTAAATAATGTATATAAAGCAGATACTGTGAGGGGACATTTATTCATTCCTCCTCACCACTATGAGCTGAATAAAGAGCATGAAATCACTTTGCGACTCTGAGTATATTTCACTGGCGACGAAGGTGGGATCCCGCTGAGCTGACTGCCACACACAGCACCGCAGCACCGCCAACTGCCGCACCGCTGCCTCGCACCGTGTATTCAGGCTTCAGCTCCGGGGCACAAGGAACTCAGAATGGCAGCCAACAGCAGCTTCTCGCCATTCAACCCAGCATCTGGAGACTGGGAAGCGTACGCCTCCCGTTTCACCTTCCTCCTAGAAGCCAAAGGGGTCACCGACGAAGAAGACGCCAAGAAGAGGGCGATATTCTTCAGCGTCTGCGGAGAGGAGACGTTTGAAATCGCCCGGGCTCTCCTTGCGCCTGAAGACGTCGCTACTGTTCCATACAAAACAATAATGGAACAGCTGAAGGGGCACTTTTCGCCGCAGCCCTCAGTGGTGGCTCGTCGAAATGCCTTCTACGCAAAGCGGCAAGCCCCTGGGGAAACCATAACTGGGTTTGTGACCTCTCTCCGCCAAGCCGCCCGGTTCTGCAACTTCTCAGAGCTGGAGAACATGCTTCGTGACCGCCTCGTCGGTGGCCTGAAGGATGAGAAGCTGCAACGACGCCTCTACGCTAAGAAGGACCTAACGTTCCAGGTCGCTCTGGAGGAGGCCCTGGCAACAGAAGCTGCCGAGAGGTCGACCCAAGAGGCACGGCCGAGCCTGCCATCCCAACCGAGGGTCCACCATGAAGACCTCACCGACGACTCAGGATCCGACAGGGAGGAGGTGCACCGAGTACAGCAGCGCACTCAAGCAGCGCACAGACCACAGCTGCCTCGACGAGAAGGAGGGAACTGCGCAAGCTGCGGGGAGAGTCACGAGAGGAGGACCTGCCGTTTCCGCAACGCAGAGTGCAGGCAGTGCAGAAAATCGGGACACATCGCCCGGGTGTGTCGGGCTCGGCCCACCCGACACCAGGCATCAGATGACCAATCCAAGAGCCCCAGGTCCCAGGGCCCAACGCACCAAGGCAACTCGATGGAGCTCACGGACTTCCAGGTATACCAGTTGCCCCACCCCAACGTAGAGAAAATTTATGTAGAGGTACAGATAGAGGGGGCCCCATGCCGCATGGAGCTTGACACGGGTTCAACTCTATCCATAATCTCGGCAAGGACCTTAAGGAAACTGTGTCCCACTGGGGGTCCCAAACTCAGGCCGGCCCCATTCACCCTCCGGGACTTCCAGAAACGTAAGGTCCCCACAATGGGGGTGGGGACCTTCAGGGTGCAATACCGAGGGCGGACGCGGCAACTGGACTTGCTTGTGGTCAAGGGCCCCTACATTAGCTTACTGGGATTGGCATGGTTTGGACCACTGGGGCTAGCTGTCACCGGGGTGAACCACACTAGCTTACAAGTGGACGTGGACGCCATATGCAAGGAATTTCCAGGGGTTTTCGATGGGAAATTGGGACAGTATACGGGCCCCCCCATTGCGCTACAGCTTGACCCCGCAGTACGACCGGTCAGGCTCAAGGCCCGCCGGGTCCCGTTCGCCTTGAAACCCCGTATAGACGAGGAATTGGACCGACTCGTAGAGCAAGGAGTGCTGGAGCCGGTGCCTAATGCTCCCTGGGAAACCCCAATCGTCACACCCGTCAAGCCTAATGGTTCGGTCCGCATCTGCGCAGACTACAAATGTACCATAAACAAGGCCCTCACGGCCCACGCATACCCAGTGCCAGTGGTCAGCCATGTCCTTGCCACCCTGGCTGGGTCGAAAATTTTTGGCAAGCTGGACTTGGCCCAAGCATATCAACAGCTGCCAGTAGATGAGGCCACAGCAGAGGCACAGACGATTGTGACGCACAGAGGAGCGTTCAGGGTAAAGCGGCTGCAATTCGGTGTCAGCGTGGCACCAGGCATATTCCAGAATATAATGGACTCTCTCCTTAAAGGGATTCCTGGCGTCACCCCCTTCTTCGATGATGTGTTGATTGCCGGCCCCACACCAGAGGAGTTTGAGGACCGCCTCCGCACCGTTCTGCACCGTTTCCAGACGGCGGGTCTCAAGGTGAAGCGGGAAAAATGTCTACTAGGAGTGCCTCAGGTGGACTTTCTGGGATTTATGGTGGACGCAGAAGGGGTCCACCCGACTGGGGACAAGGTACGGGCCATTTGTGATGCCCCAGCGCCCAAGAGCAAGACTGAACTTCAGGCCTTCTTGGGACTATTGAACTTTTACCATTCCTTCCTTCCCCACAAGGCGGCGGTAGCGGAGCCCCTACACAGACTCCTGGACAAGCGGGCCCCTTGGGTGTGGGGCCAGCGCCAGGAGGCCGCATTCCAGGCAGTCAAGGACTTGCTTGTCTCAAACTCGGTCTTGGCACACTTCGACGAGAGGCTGCCGGTGGTGCTAGCATGCGACGCCTCACCCTATGGCATTGGAGCTGTCCTGGGGCACCAACTCCCGGATGGAAGAGAGGTACCGGTGGCGTACTTTTCCCAGACACTCAACACAACCGAGCGGAACTACTCGCAAATCGACAAGGAGGGTCTGGCAATCGTAAAGGGAGTAAAAAAATTCCATGATTTCTTGTACGGGCGGCCCTTCACCGTGGTGACTGACCACAAGCCGTTGCTTGGCTTGTTTGCCCCCGAAAAGCAGACCCCCCAAGTGCTGTCTCCTCGCGTCCTCAGGTGGTCAATTTTCCTTGCCAGCTACCAGTATGCACTGATTCACCGACCTGGGAAGGCGATGGGCCATGCGGACGCCCTCAGCAGGCTACCACTACCGGAAACAGGCCCTGACCCAGCACCTGCACAAGAGGTTATGAGCCTGGAGCTGCTTCCCGACCGCCCCATTCAGGCACAAGAAGTTGCACACCATTCCAAGAAAGATAGGGTCATCTCCCGGGTCCTGGACTGGGTGTGGAGGGGATGGCCCAGCAGCAGCCCCGGGCCAGAATTCGCCGGCTACACAACCCGCAAACATGAACTGTCGGCCCACAAGGGGTGCCTGTTATGGGGAAGCAGAGTCGTTGTTCCCCAGCCCCTCTGCAAAAGGGTCCTCACAGCCCTACACGAGACACATCCAGGGGTAGTAAGAATGAAGGCCCTTGCCAGGAGTTATGTGTGGTGGCCGGGGATCGATGGAGAGATAGAGGCCTGGGTCAAACACTGCCAGGCCTGCCAAGAATCCCGCCCAGACCCCCCCAAGGGCCCCAGTCCAGTCCTGGGAGTCCGCCCGAGCACCATGGTCACGCCTGCATGTGGATTTCGCTGGCCCCTTTCAGGGGAAAACATTCTTCATAGTGGTGGACTCCTACACCAAATGGCTGGAAGTCGCACTGGTACCGTCCACTTCCACGTCCGCAGCCATCCGGGTACTACGCAGGCTGTTTGCAACCCACGGGCTCCCTGACACTCTCGTCTCAGACAACGGGACTGCATTTACGTCAGGAGAATTCCAAACCTTCACAGCGCAGAACGCCACCCGCCACATCCGTTCGGCGCCGTTCCACCCTGCCACCAATGGCCAAGCAGAACGCATGGTGCGGACCACCAAGGACACCCTTCGCCGCATGACGCAAGGGGACTGGGAGTACCGCCTTGCCACATTCCTTCTAGCACAGCACAGCACCCCCAGCTCAACGACTGGCCGGAGCCCCGCTGAACTACTAATGGGTCGGCGCCTTGCAATCAGATTGGACCGCCTTCACCCCGATAGAGCTCAGGATGAGGTAGTGGTGGGGGAAGGCAGGAACCCCCGGACCTTCGAGGCCCAGGACCCAGTGTACGCAAAGAATTTTGGGGCAGGCCCAGCATGGGTACCCGCCACAATCACCAGGGTCACTGGCCCCGTGTCGTACGAGGTGCTAACAGATGGGGGGCAATGCTGGCGCCGCCACTGCGACCAGATACGGCGACGATTCCCGGGAGAAAACCAGGAGGAGGACAGGTCAGAGGAGTCCCAAGGGAACAGCGGGGCAGTGAGGCCCATAGAGCAGGAGGGGCCAGCAGGAGAGGCAGAATCAGTAAATACAGAGAGGACCCGTGAGGCCGAAAGGACACCGGAACCAGAACCACGACTGAGCGAGCCGGTTGCACCAGACCAAACAGCCGCATCACAGCCAGCATCCTTGGAACACGAGCCAGAACCCGGAGCCCGGACCAGGGAACACCCCAGGCCACAACGCACACGTAGGCCGCCGGCATACCTTGAGGACTATGAATGCGACCTCCCGGGCAGGACTGGAACTTAGAGGGGAGGGGTGTTATGTACTGAGTTGAATAGGATCCAAACTGTAGCAGTCTGATTGGTCCTAGAACAATAGGATCCAAAAGGCAGCAGTCTGATTGGTCCTAGAACAATAGGATTCAGAATGCAGCAGTCTGATTGGTCCTAGAACAATGCAGCAGTATGATTGGTTGGCAGGAACCACCCAATCCTGCTCCAGATAGAAGTGAATCCACAACCTGATTGGCTTACAGTAGAATTCCAGAATTAGCCAATCATGTGCAGCCCATTGTGTAAATAATGTATATAAAGCAGATACTGTGAGGGGACATTTATTCATTCCTCCTCACCACTATGAGCTGAATAAAGAGCATGAAATCACTTTGCGACTCTGAGTATATTTCAACTTGGAAAGAACAGCTGGGCCAGGCTTCATATAGTGTGTGTTTTAGTATTTGAAAGATGCAGTGAATTTCCCTTTGATCCTTATGACATAGGTGACTAGGCTCCCAATTTGGCCCAGACAAGCATAGTCTTGCCATTATTTCCATGCTGCACACAGTCTGCAGGGAAAGTGCCTAGAAACCAAACAGCATCAAACAGACTCTTCCTAGCAAACACAGAAGTAAAACCAGAGTCCCTTTTATATAAAAAAGAGCACTTATGGACAATGGCATGGCGAAGATCAGAAGAGTTAGGACCTCTGCTGTTGAATAGGCAGGGTAGGAAAATGTGCAAAATGTCTCTTGTCCTTTACAGAGCTGAGTCATGGGACTTTTCTGGTGGAGTGGGAAGTTCTGTGACCTCAAGAGACAATATGTTTACTGCTTAGATAATGGCAGCTGTGTTATTTCAGCATTGTCTAATGTCTGGTAGTTCTACCAATGTCCTTACACTTCGTATTAAACTTTCTTGGAAAGAACCTCTCTCTCACAGTCTGGCTCTCAATAGCCTTTTTGTCTGAGTGGGTTTGTTTTTAAGCTGGTTGGATGACAAGATTGTTTTAAGGGCTCATCCCAACTTCCTTTTGTGTCACGATTCTAGGTACAGGTCTGGGCTTTAAAGCTCTGAGTCTGAATGTTGTTGGGGTTTTTTGTCCCAGCGTTTCCGCCAGGAAAACCTGTGTTTTTTCACTGGATGGGAGAAATAGCAATTGGGTTTCTGTGCATTGCTATTTGCTTCAATTCAGCAGTAAATGATGATTTTTTTTGTGGGGAAAGCTCTGGGGCAACCCCCCCCCAAACTCTTGAAAACACAGACCTGTGCCTGGAAAAGCGTGTTCCAAAGGGAAGTCTGGATGAGCCCCAAGACTGTTTAGAGGTGTGGCTGTTATTCAGCTCTTGCTGAGTTGAGTTCCACTGTCCTGATGAGCTTGACAATGAATTGATGCAATCCAAAGTGGAAACTACTGGAAGCAGAATTTTGTACACTGATCATTCAGCGCATGCCATGCTATCCCCTTTTGGCACTATTTAAACCAATGGCTATTGCCACACCTTGTGGCAGTCAATTATGTAAATCGATAAGAACATAGGAAGAGGTCTTCAGAATCACCTTGACAGCTTACAAGCCTTCCCAGAGCCTTGGACAATTCATGTGCTTTAAAAACTGATAAATCACTGTGTTCACTGCTTGTCTCCTGACAATACTCTTTCTTCATTCTCAGAAATGAGTGCCTGCTCCTCTTCACCCAACATCTGTGGTCCAGGCAGCTGTGTGAACTTGCCAGGAGGATATGCCTGTTTGTGTTACCCTGGTTACCGACAGCATCCAAGTCACTCCTATTGCATTGGTATTTCATTGACACCTGGTTTTGTTTCTATGGGAGAAGTGTATATTTGGGGCAGCGAGGTACCATCCAAAGGACCACTTGAATGTTCAGGGAATGCAGTTGGGAAGTGCCAGAGCATAGTCGGGATGATGAGGAAACTTCATGCATGGTCTTTAGATTCCAGTCTACAGTTTTACAGCCCTTGTGCTACCTCTAGGAAGGATAGAGGTGCATAGTAATGCCAGCTGACCTTGATTATCTCCTCTTGTTTCAGATGTTGACGAATGTGAGAGAAATCCATGCAATGGGAAGGGTCACTGCCTCAACAATGAGGGCTCCTATTCTTGTCTCTGTTTCTCTGGGTACACCCTTTTCACCTCACAGAACACACAAACATGTCAGGGTGAGTTATGTTTTTGTGGCACCCACCAGTAGAAGATAAAGCAAGTTGCCTGACCGAGTTTCTCTGCATCTATTTGCAGATTAGAGGCAGAGGAGTGTGCTTTTGATCTGTCTTGTAACTGGAACTTTTCCTTCTCTGCCTCCTTGGAGTGGGACAGCTCTGCTCTCTTCTCTGTGTCCAAGAAAACTTCCTCTGGCAACTTTTCCTACGTCTTTCATTAGTGCTTACATATGGGAACAGAAACTGGACTGAGTGGTCTGAAAGTCGTCATCCTCCTTGTTCTTTTATGGCTTTGTCATTACACTAGATCACTTTCAGTTTTCCTAGAGGTAGGACAGTGAATAGAGTGGTACCTCAGGTTAAGTACTTAATTCATTCTGGAGGTCTGTTCTTAACCTGAAACTGTTCTTAACCTGAAGCACCACTTTAGCTAATGGGGCCTCCTGCTGCTGCCGCGCCGCCGGAGCACGATTTCTGTTCTCATCCTGAAGCAAAGTTCTTAACCTGAAGCACTATTTCTGGGTTAGCAGAGTCTGTAACCTGAAGCATATGTAACCTGAAGCGTATGTAGCCTGAGGTACCACTGTAATGCATCAGCAAGGTGCTGATAAACAAATGGAAGAGCAACAGTAAGGACTCACCCACACTTTTGCTTGTCCCTTGCCTAGAAAGTGTGGGTCCGAGTGGTTTCTAGGCATGGGCTCAAGTGGTTTCCCTCTTGCCCCACTCCCTTCCCAGGTAAAACCTGCTCTTTAGTGCTAAATCTGAGCAAATGCCCATCCGATTCAGCAGCTTTCACCAGGAGGAGCAGCAGGACGAGAGGAAGTGTGGAAAGCCCTAATATGGGCATACAAAAATGCTGTGTTTGCATTTGCTATAATGCTGAATCCTGCACTGAGGAGGGGTGCAAATTAATTAATAGGCTTGGGTGGTAATGTATAGGTAATGGAGGTGATGCTATCTAGCTGCTTGGCCCACAACTATGCCAGAGCTCTTTGGATCCAGTCCTTTTGTTGAAAGGATATATCTCTCTGTGTTAACAGATCTAAATGAGTGTGACCAGCCAGATGTTTGTCGTGGAGGGCAGTGTGTCAACACACCTGGCTCTTATCTCTGTGAGTGCAAAATAGGCTACACCATGAGTCACAGGGGACAGTGTGAAGGTGAGTGTGCAAAAAACCCATTTTTTTGGTAACTTGACTATTCCGAAGCTACTTGTATATTTGCATGCAAAAAATTATCTCTTTGAATATCCACTTGGGCTTTACTTTCACTTCTTACTAACATAGCACATCTGCATCCTCAGCAAATGCTTATTTAGAAGTATGCTTCATCTCATTTGCTACACTCATTGAGATTAGATTTAGCGTGGAGTTCTTACCTCTCCTGGCTACAAGGGGGCAGCAAACACAAACAAAAGCAGCAGAATATAGTATGTGCTGGACAGAGGCTGCCCTCTGCTGGGAAAAAGGAGGAAACCCACATGCTTTCCCCTTTGCTGCTTCTCCTCTCCTTTTGCAACATGGCTTGGTTGCTGCACTGAAATATAGCCAGGTTGGTATAAGAGTGACATGCATATACAGGGAGGTATCCAGAATTCCCTTTTAAGAAACAGTTTAAGAATATTAAAATGTGGTTGTTGGGTTTCTTTGTATGCAGGGAATGAAGCCTCCTGGTTTGGGGGGTTAGAAATATTTGGGGGTTTAAAAGATTTCAATATTTTATTAAAATAAAGCTTATCTACAGCAAACCTGATTGCTGCTTGTTCCGATTCAGCGGTAAACAACAGGTTCTCCTGGGGAAAGCAGCGGGACAAACACACACACACACACACACACACACACAGAGAGAGAGAGAGAGAGAGAGAGAGAGAGACACTTGTACACAAAACTGGAAAGACTTGTGCCACAAAAGGATATCTGGATGAGCCCTTATTCATAGTTATTCACATATGTTATTGTTGTCATCCTTACCATTATCTTACAAGACAGACAAATATTGTTATTTTCACTGGCCATTTTGCCTATTCAGATCAAGGGGCTGAGGATGAGAAGTGGTGGATTAAGAACATAGTCTCACCGGGTGTAAGGCAGCTAACTCAGTATTGTCTGTTCTGCAACCTGGTCCTTTTATCTGATGATATCAGGGATTGAACTGCATGCACATCATGTGTTCTGCTGCTGAATTCTGGTCCTTTCCCTGCTATTCTTAAAGGCACTGTGTGAGTTCGACAGTAGGCCACAGTTTCAAACCAAGGGCTTCCTGATTTGTAGCTAAGGTGTGTGTGTGTGTGTGTGTGTGTGTGTGCGTTAGCCAACTTAGTTTCCTCAATCCAGCAAGACTAAGTTGAAAATTCTACTTCCCTCCTCTTGCATCAGTGTGTGTTCCGTTTCCTCCAGATCCCCTCAAGCCTCTCCTTTCTCTGCAGGTTTCAGCAAGTGCTGAAACTGTGCTGCAGATGGCGCTGTTTGTAGGTTCAGGAGCTGGTTCCTGAGGGAGCACTCTTAAGACCAGAGGTGTTTAACTGTCTCTGTGTGGTGCAGCAATTTCAGCAAAGCTATTTACATCACTCGGGGTCTCACAATCTCTTCTTTTGTCAAAATTTGTTGTGAAGATGAAGTGAAAGTGGCTGCAGAGGCCTGGCAGGAACAGATTGAACTCCATTTGTCTTTTCTGGAATCTGAACAAATATGGATCCCTTTGCAGACATTGATAAGTGTGCTAATCCCAGCTCCTTTCCTAACATGCCGGGATGCTGCCGATGTCCTGCACCAGTGAATAGCTAATGCTTATAGATCCTTATTGTTTTGTTTTTGTCTAGGCATAAATTCAGTATGTAATTAGTTCATTTTGATGTACATCTCCTGATTTTAGCACTGATGAAGGGCAGACTGTGATGGTTTTTTAAAAAATAAAATACCGTAATAAATAGTGTGTAGGTAAAAGCCCTAAATGCAATCCCCTCACTCAGCTCCTGACTTCTCTTGATTTATGATAGACATTCCTTGTTGAGGTATATGGATGACCCACACCAGCCCTGTGATTAAAGCACAGTCAGGAACTAATACCGCCAGGGGCGAGTCCCACTCTCTGCCATCTCTTATTTTTTTGCTTAAACCCCCCACCATCAGCATGGGTTTGGTTGCTTGGCATCATGCAGATATGCAGCTTGTATATGTATTCTTCTTGTTGTTGTTTAGTCGTTTAGTCGTGTCCGACTCTTCGTGACCCCATGGACCAGAGCACGCCAGGCACTGCTGTCTTCCACTGCCTCCCGCAGTTTGATCAGGCTCATGTTTGTAGCTTCGAGAACACTGTCCACCATCTCGTCCTCTGTCGTCCCCTGCTCCTTGTGCCCTCCATCTTTCCCAACATCAGGTTCTTTTCCAGGGAGTCTTCTCTTCTCATGAGGTGGCCAAAGTATTGGAGTCTCAGCTTCAGGATCTGTCCTTCCAGTGAGCACTCAGGGCTGATTTCCTTCAGAATGGAGAGGTTTGATCTTCTTGCAGTTCATGGGACTCTCAAGAGTCTCCTCCAACCATAATTCAAAAGCATCAATTCTTCGGCGATCAGCCTTCTTTATGGTCCAGCTCTCACTTCCATACATCACTACTGGGAAAACCATAGCTTTAACTATATGGACCTTTGTTGGCAAGGTGATGTCTCTGCTATATGCATTCTAGACCTGTACAGATTGTCTATATATATTATCTGTATATTACTTTGGGTCTGTGAATAGGTCCACTCTGGGACCTGCTGCCTGGCCTTTGGCTGATTAACATTCTACATCCTTTCAAATGTGTTTGCAGGGATTATTGCTTTGTTTTCGCACTTGTTTCTCTATTGTATTTTGTCTTCTCGTTTTGTATTTTCATGTTGCGAACGGCCCTGTGATCTTCGGATGAAGGGCGGTATACAAATTTAATGAATAATAATAAGTAAAAAAACAAATTTGGTAACAATAATAACAATAGACTGCAAATCAAGAAGCATCTAGGGCATGGTAGGCTGGACAATTGCCAGATGACTGAACAGGAGGTGAAGCAGAACCGTGACTAGAATGCAGCTGTGAAGGACTTAAAAAAGTGCGAAGGGGGCAAGGATTGTAATAGCAAGGCAGGAGAACAGGTGTCTGGGTCCAGGGAAGCAAGAGCCAGTAAGATTCAATAAGAAAACTTGGCTTAAGCAAGAACAACAGCTTTACTGAGCAGAAAAGGGACACGTGTCTGATCTGGAAATAATAGGAAGAAAGCTTGCAGAAAAACTGACTGCCTACTTGCTTGGTGGTAGCTGTAATGCTTCTGCATAGATAGAACCATGAGCTTTCGATGACATCCTGCAGCTCAGTCAGTGGCTAGCAGGTTGCTGAAGATGTGTCACATGCAGA
The DNA here is from genome assembly GCF_964106645.2 of Podarcis pityusensis. NCBI lineage: Eukaryota > Metazoa > Chordata > Lepidosauria > Squamata > Lacertidae > Podarcis > Podarcis pityusensis. The sequence continues at coordinate 31,598,370 of NC_138028.1, forward strand.
ATTCTAGCTGCTTCTGCCCTCTGCCCTTGCAATCCTGTTATCTCCTCATTGCATCGGGTGTCAGATTCTGCACTGAGTTTTCCACATGCTTCTGGAGGCCTTCCTATGGTTCCTAATTTTGATTGCTGGCGTTATGTATCAAGCTGGCTCTAAGTGCTCCCAGAGGTTTTTCCATATTGTGTGCTACGGTGTGCAGTGGAAAATGCTGCCAATGTAGCAAACTCTTGACTCTCGCAGGCTTCTATGACCACCTTACTTTGCGTGCAATTATTTCAACGCCTTTCCGTGCGTGGAGTTCTTTGTCTTCTCTGACTGTTGATCTGTAAGGCTCAGTGTCCATTGCTCATAGATCAAAACTTTGTTCCCTGTCTCTATAATTTGTTTGTTCTAGATATTGATGAGTGTGCAACCCACGACGCCTGCCCTAGAGGACTCTGTCTCAACTCCGAGGGCTCCTTCTCCTGCATGGCTTGTGGCATTGGCTATATTGCATCAAGGGATGGAAGAACGTGCGAAGGTATATTCTGTAGCCAGGTGTGGTGAGCAGGGAAGCTTCCTCTTCATGGTACATTGGCCTGAAGCATGCAGCCACAACCTTATTGTGACCATAGGTCAGGGATGGTCAGGGCTGATGGGAGTTGTACTCTAGCTACATGAGGACCACAGTTTTCCTTTCCAGGCTTAGCTGATAACTATTGGCAATCTGCTTCATTGAAGAAAGTGGATTGTTTAGTCAGTGCTTCATATTCTGCACATACATCATATCAGCCATGCTAGCTAAACCTCTTAACCACTGGCATGTGAGGTGCATATATTTAGGAACACCACCCTATTTTATTTTAAATTGTTTGTCATGTATTTTGAATTGTTGTAACCTGCACTGGGAGCTCAGAGTGAAGGGTAGGTAATAAATTAAAACAACAACAGCAACTTCCCTGTACAGAGACAGTGGCTCTTAATACCTCTTGCTAGTGATAAATAACTGGGGGGTTTCATCACCTTCATATTCTTGCTAGGGAGATTTCAACGGCAACTGGTTGACTCCTGTTAGACTCCTGGACTTTGGTCCAATTTAACAAGGTTTTCCTATCTTACATGTTTACTTATTCTGCCCACTTCCTCATCAAGTCTGTCCTGCTGTCCTTCCGGATTGGCTCTAAAGTTTTTTCCCCAGGGGGAACTGCTCTAGGACAACAATATTGAAGCTTTAGGCACATAGCTCCCCTCTGCAAGAATCCCGGAAAGTATAATTTCTCAAGGGTACTGGGAACTGTTGATCTGTGAGAGGCAAGCTACAATTCCCCAGATTCTTTGGAAGGGTTGTGTGCTTCACACGTACAGTTTGTGTGCAGCTGGGACTTGCTTAGGAATCTACTTCTTCTCCCCCCCCCCCCACGCATTTGGTTCACCTTTATCACATCCACAGCCCAACAAGACAACAGCAAGAATCCCCCAACAGCATACGAATCAATCTGGCTAACACGATTCAAAAATACACACTCATACCCGGCTCACACACAAAAACAATTCTCTATTTCTGCTTTTCAGTCACAAGGGTGGACAGAACCACCATCAGCTACTTCAAAACGGCAGAGTGCCTACAGAAGAAGCCTAACCTTTGAGCTGAAGAAACTTAAATGAGCTTCTGAAACTTAAATGAGCTTCTGAAATGAGTTTTAGAGGGAGTAACGGCAGAACTCTGTCCTTTTAGATAGGTTTCTGAGAGTATGCTGCCAAGGCAGTCTGCAATATGAATGAAATTTTCCTTGGGCACACTGTCTTGACCAGTATCCCCCATCACTAACTGTCTGTTCTTTCCTCTCTAGATATTGATGAATGTGCCTCACACGCAGCTTGCCCTCAGGGAATCTGCACTAACACCCAGGGTTCCTTCACTTGCCAAACCTGTGACACTGGCTATGTGCTCTCATCCAATAAGCTCACTTGTGAAGGTAAAGATACTGGACTTCATTCTGCCTGGTTGAATGACTGTAACACTTGCCACAAATTAAACCTGTATGTAGTGTAATAGCTGGACAAGCAGAGATTATGATCAGGATTGATTCTTCTCTTCCCCAGTATGATTTATCACCTAGGACATCTCATGCCACATTGATCTTATTTTACTTCTGTCTCTGGCTATGCCTCCATTCACAAAAGTCCTGGGCACCAGCAACCTAATGTATTTGGGACTCTCTGGGTTGAGAATATCTGGCAGAGATTAATACATTCATTAATGAATTGGTTGCAGCTCCTTGGCTAACTTACATTAACTCAAATTAGAGCAATTCAGAGGAGAAAAAGAAAATGGATCAGGGGAGTGAAAGGAACGAGTGCATAATTATTCAGAAAGATTAAATGAGACAAACTTGCCTAGCGATTTCAAACCACAAATTAGGGGAGGGGGTGAATGGAAGATATTGAATTTTCAGTGTCAAAACAACCAAGGGAGAATAATTAGGCTGGGGTGCAAGGGATATAAATATACCAACATAAAAATAGAAAAAGTACTAACAAAGCCAAAGTGAATGCACAATTAATTAGAGAACATTGTGAAAATGGCTCAGACAACCAACTTAACAAAGTGTTTGCAAATACAGTACAGGTAAACTCTTATCTGGTTAAATAGGCCAGTTGAAATAAATTTGCTACTAGCAAAAAATAAATAAAAATGAATTAGCGAAGATCAATTGCTTTTTATTGTTGTGAACTATCTTGAACAATTAATTTTGTAAAGGAGATGTGGAAAATGTAAACATACATAAATAAAAGTCTCCTCTTAAGGTGGGGCTGGGATAATGGTATTTGTGCAATTAAGAGTAACAAAAGTGAAACCCCACCACCACCTCCTTGGAATAGGGCTAAAACAGGGAAGAATCAGAACAATGGGAAAGCAAGTATTATAAAAGAATCAAGTCCAACTGTCTTTTCCCCCTTGCTGTTCTTTTTGCTTCTCTATCTTCCAAAAACCGATAAAGCAGACATCTGTCTTGCACATGTCAAAAGCATAAAGTACAAACCTGGACACTATGTAAGTACTGTAAATAACAAATCACACACCCATGATTCACGCTGAAACCGAAGGACATAGCTTCAACAAAATCAACATAACTCAAAATTAGGAACTCACATGTTTACAAGAACAGGGTCCATGCGATGATATATTTTGTTCTCCAGATGGTCCAAGGGCATCAAAAATATTTGAATAATCTACAGTTTGGATAAACAGGATTCCTACTTGGATGACTACATTTATCTTCTCTGGAATCTTTTGCAGTTGTTGATGAGTGTGCTATATAAGGACATATCTAGCAGACCTGCATAACTGGTTCACAGCTAGAGGCAGTAATGCTTCCAAATACCATTTGCTGGAATCCTCAGGAAGAGAGCGCATGGGTCCTGTTTGCAGGTTTCCCACCGACACCTGGTTGGCCACTGTGAGGACAGGGTGCTGGACCAGATGGGCCTCTGGCCTGATCCAGCAGGCTCTTCTCATGTTCTGAAAACTCTACTGTAAAATTTTACAGCATTGGGATGCGGGTGGCACTATGGGTTAAACCGCAGAGCCTAGGGCTTGCCGATCAGAAGGTCGGTGGTTCAAATCCCTGCAATGGGGTGAGTTCCCGTTGCTCCATCCCTGCTCCTGCCAACCTAGCAGTTCGAAAGCACTAAGTGCAAGTAGATAAATAGGTACCACTCCGGCAGGAAGGTAAACAGCATTTTCGTGTGCCAGAAGTGGCTTAGTCATGCTGGCCACATGACCGCCAGCTCCCTCAGCCAATAAAGCGAGATGGGCACCGCAACCCCAGAGTCGGCCACAACTGGACCTAATGGTCACGGGTCCCTTTACCTTTACCTTTACTTCACATATTATAGGTCCATGGGAGTCAGACCATTGGTCCAGCTAGCTCGGTTTCATGCTTAGAAAGCTCAGGTCTGAGAGGTTTTCCATTTGTCCCCACTTTTCCTAGGAAAACCCGCTCTTTACCACTGAATTGGAGCAAACGTCTTGTTGCGCAGAAAGGAGGAGGAAAAAACTTAAACACCTAGCAGAGTTCCTAAAAAAATAGACCAGAGGCAATTGTACTTCACCCAGCAGAGCTTTTACTGATACAGTGGTACCTCTGGATGCGAACGGGATCCGTTCTGGAGCCCCGTTCGCATCTTGAAGCCAACGCAACCCGCATCTGCACATGCACGGGTCGCGTTTCGCTGCTTCTGTGCATGCACGTGACATCATTTTGAGCGTCTGCGCATGCGCGAGCGGCGAAACCCAGAAGGAACACATTCCGTTACTTCCGGGTCGCCATGGAGCGCAACCCGAAAATGCTCAACCTGAAGCTACTTCAACCCGAAGTATGACTGTACTGAAGGCAAATAAGCATAAATGGTCAAAAATCCAATACAGTTAGGGTTGGCGCAGTCCATAAGAAACCGGTTGCAGCAAAAAACCAATAAAACTTACAAACTCATAAGACTAAACCTTAACACTACAGCATATGGAACAGAACACTAGAACAAAGAGACAGAAAACAGAAAATGAGAGAGACCCAGGCTCCTCCTGGCTTGGGTCAGAAAACCTGATTGATGTTTGCTGTGATTCAGCAGTAAAGATCAGGTTTTCCAGTGGGACAAGCAGAAGGGTAGACGAGCCCTCACTGATCACAAGGTTTCAGGCAGGAGCTTTTCCCAGCCCTTATCTGGAGATGCAAGGAACTGAACCAAAGATCTGCAGATAAATGTTGTGCCACTGAGCTACAGTTCTTGCCCCTTAAAGGGATCACATTTTTAGGCTTGTGTTTTATTCAGTTATGGGAATACACCTTTAAAAAGATAACTTGTGAATGAGACAAACACACTTTGGAAGCAGTTGCGTCACAAGTGCATTCACCAAGCGTAAGAACTGTCTGCAGTTGTCTCCTGGGTGCACCCTTGGATGCAAACCTGGCTTTGTTGCCACTTCATATTAGGAACGGCCACAGAATAAAATGAACAAGAAACCAAGAAGATAGGCTGAACATGAGATGGGTTTTGTTATCAAAAAGAACTGGAGCTGTTTTTCCTCTAGTGTGCTGACCAATCCACAGGCCCCTTGTGTGCTGCGACATGCTGAAATGGGGAAGTGCATTTTGTTAGCATTTTCTCCCCCTGCAAAGGGAGCCCCTGATTTATAAGGGTGCAGGTGTTGGGGGCTATGGAGCAGGGGAAGAGGGAGCCACAGGCCTGCTTTCATTCTGTAATTTCTGCTGTTTCCTAGCAGTGTGCCAGAGATATATGTTCAGCGTGTTTGTATATACAGCTTCAGTTCCTACTTCCTGGAAAATAATTTCCTCCTGAAATTTCTGGGTCCTACAAATAATATCATTGGGCCCCTCAACACTGCTTTTTAAAAGGGTGTTTTCAGCAACATGTCATTGATGCAACAATAGTGTATTAGGAGTGGGTGTATTTTGTCCACACATCATTCCACTATGTTGATTGTTCTGTGGTGCTTCCCCAATGTTATAACATTATTGTCACCTGGAGGGGCACTCTTGCACTAAGGTACAACAGAGGGGAGACAGAAAAGGACCCAGAACATTTGTGGTATAAAAAGTTACAGGATTTCAGCAGCAAGTTGCAGGACATGCTGCAAAACTTTTGCAGGCACGAACAGTATACCCTCATGGGATGTTATGTACTGAGTTGAATAGGATCCAAACTGTAGCAGTCTGATTGGTCCTAGAACAATAGGATCCAAAAGGCAGCAGTCTGATTGGTCCTAGAACAATAGGATTCAGAATGCAGCAGTCTGATTGGTCCTAGAACAATGCAGCAGTATGATTGGTTGGCAGGAACCACCCAATCCTGCTCCAGATAGAAGTGAATCCACAACCTGATTGGCTTACAGTAGAATTCCAGAATTAGCCAATCATGTGCAGCCCATTGTGTAAATAATGTATATAAAGCAGATACTGTGAGGGGACATTTATTCATTCCTCCTCACCACTATGAGCTGAATAAAGAGCATGAAATCACTTTGCGACTCTGAGTATATTTCACTGGCGACGAAGGTGGGATCCCGCTGAGCTGACTGCCACACACAGCACCGCAGCACCGCCAACTGCCGCACCGCTGCCTCGCACCGTGTATCCAGGCTTCAGCTCCGGGGCACAAGGAACTCAGAATGGCAGCCAACAGCAGCTTCTCGCCATTCAACCCAGCATCTGGAGACTGGGAAGCGTACGCCTCCCGTTTCACCTTCCTCCTAGAAGCCAAAGGGGTCACCGACGAAGAAGACGCCAAGAAGAGGGCGATATTCTTCAGCGTCTGCGGAGAGGAGACGTTTGAAATCGCCCGGGCTCTCCTTGCGCCTGAAGACGTCGCTACTGTTCCATACAAAACAATAATGGAACAGCTGAAGGGGCACTTTTCGCCGCAGCCCTCAGTGGTGGCTCGTCGAAATGCCTTCTACGCAAAGCGGCAAGCCCCTGGGGAAACCATAACTGGGTTTGTGACCTCTCTCCGCCAAGCCGCCCGGTTCTGCAACTTCTCAGAGCTGGAGAACATGCTTCGTGACCGCCTCGTCGGTGGCCTGAAGGATGAGAAGCTGCAACGGCGCCTCTACGCTAAGAAGGACCTAACGTTCCAGGTCGCTCTGGAGGAGGCCCTGGCAACAGAAGCTGCCGAGAGGTCGACCCAAGAGGCACGGCCGAGCCTGCCATCCCAACCGAGGGTCCACCATGAAGACCTCACCGACGACTCAGGATCCGACAGGGAGGAGGTGCACCGAGTACAGCAGCGCACTCAAGCAGCGCACAGACCACAGCTGCCTTGACGAGAAGGAGGGAACTGCGCAAGCTGCGGGGAGAGTCACGAGAGGAGGACCTGCCGTTTCCGCAACGCAGAGTGCAGGCAGTGCAGAAAATCGGGACACATCGCCCGGGTGTGTCGGGCTCGGCCCACCCGACACCAGGCATCAGATGACCAATCCAAGAGCCCCAGGTCCCGGGGCCCAACGCACCAAGGCAACTCGACGGAGCTCACGGACTTCCAGGTATACCAGTTGCCCCACCCCAACGTAGAGAAAATTTATGTAGAGGTACAGATAGAGGGGGCCCCATGCCGCATGGAGCTTGACACGGGTTCAACTCTATCCATAATCTCGGCAAGGACCTTAAGGAAACTGTGTCCCACTGGGGGTCCCAAACTCAGGCCGGCCCCATTCACCCTCCGGGACTTCCAGAAACGTAAGGTCCCCACAATGGGGGTGGGGACCTTCAGGGTGCAATACCGAGGGCGGACGCGGCAACTGGACTTGCTTGTGGTCAAGGGCCCCTACATTAGCTTACTGGGATTGGCATGGTTTGGACCACTGGGGCTAGCTGTCACCGGGGTGAACCACACTAGCTTACAAGTGGACGTGGACGCCATATGCAAGGAATTTCCAGGGGTTTTCGATGGGAAATTGGGACAGTATACGGGCCCCCCCATTGCGCTACAGCTTGACCCCGCAGTACGACCGGTCAGGCTCAAGGCCCGCCGGGTCCCGTTCGCCTTGAAACCCCGTATAGACGAGGAATTGGACCGACTCGTAGAGCAAGGAGTGCTGGAGCCGGTGCCTAATGCTCCCTGGGAAACCCCAATCGTCACACCCGTCAAGCCTAATGGTTCGGTCCGCATCTGCGCAGACTACAAATGTACCATAAACAAGGCCCTCACGGCCCACGCATACCCAGTGCCAGTGGTCAGCCATGTCCTTGCCACCCTGGCTGGGTCGAAAATTTTTGGCAAGCTGGACTTGGCCCAAGCATATCAACAGCTGCCAGTAGATGAGGCCACAGCAGAGGCACAGACGATTGTGACGCACAGAGGAGCGTTCAGGGTAAAGCGGCTGCAATTCGGTGTCAGCGTGGCACCAGGCATATTCCAGAATATAATGGACTCTCTCCTTAAAGGGATTCCTGGCGTCACCCCCTTCTTCGATGATGTGTTGATTGCCGGCCCCACACCAGAGGAGTTTGAGGACCGCCTCCGCACCGTTCTGCACCGTTTCCAGACGGCGGGTCTCAAGGTGAAGCGGGAAAAATGTCTACTAGGAGTGCCTCAGGTGGACTTTCTGGGATTTATGGTGGACGCAGAAGGGGTCCACCCGACTGGGGACAAGGTACGGGCCATTTGTGATGCCCCAGCGCCCAAGAGCAAGACTGAACTTCAGGCCTTCTTGGGACTATTGAACTTTTACCATTCCTTCCTTCCCCACAAGGCGGCGGTAGCGGAGCCCCTACACAGACTCCTGGACAAGCGGGCCCCTTGGGTGTGGGGCCAGCGCCAGGAGGCCGCATTCCAGGCAGTCAAGGACTTGCTTGTCTCAAACTCGGTCTTGGCACACTTCGACGAGAGGCTGCCGGTGGTGCTAGCATGCGACGCCTCACCCTATGGCATTGGAGCTGTCCTGGGGCACCAACTCCCGGATGGAAGAGAGGTACCGGTGGCGTACTTTTCCCAGACACTCAACACAACCGAGCGGAACTACTCGCAAATCGACAAGGAGGGTCTGGCAATCGTAAAGGGAGTAAAAAAATTCCATGATTTCTTGTACGGGCGGCCCTTCACCGTGGTGACTGACCACAAGCCGTTGCTCGGCTTGTTTGCCCCCGAAAAGCAGACCCCCCAAGTGCTGTCTCCTCGCGTCCTCAGGTGGTCAATTTTCCTTGCCAGCTACCAGTATGCACTGATTCACCGACCTGGGAAGGCGATGGGCCATGCGGACGCCCTCAGCAGGCTACCACTACCGGAAACAGGCCCTGACCCAGCACCTGCACAAGAGGTTATGAGCCTGGAGCTGCTTCCCGACCGCCCCATTCAGGCACAAGAAGTTGCACACCATTCCAAGAAAGATAGGGTCATCTCCCGGGTCCTGGACTGGGTGTGGAGGGGATGGCCCAGCAGCAGCCCCGGGCCAGAATTCGCCGGCTACACAACCCGCAAACATGAACTGTCGGCCCACAAGGGGTGCCTGTTATGGGGAAGCAGAGTCGTTGTTCCCCAGCCCCTCTGCAAAAGGGTCCTCACAGCCCTACACGAGACACATCCAGGGGTAGTAAGAATGAAGGCCCTTGCCAGGAGTTATGTGTGGTGGCCGGGGATCGATGGAGAGATAGAGGCCTGGGTCAAACACTGCCAGGCCTGCCAAGAATCCCGCCCAGATCCCCCAAGGGCCCCAGTCCAGTCCTGGGAGTCCGCCCGAGCACCATGGTCACGCCTGCATGTGGATTTCGCTGGCCCCTTTCAGGGGAAAACATTCTTCATAGTGGTGGACTCCTACACCAAATGGCTGGAAGTCGCACTGGTACCGTCCACTTCCACGTCCGCAGCCATCCGGGTACTACGCAGGCTGTTTGCAACCCACGGGCTCCCTGACACTCTCGTCTCAGACAACGGGACTGCATTTACGTCAGGAGAATTCCAAACCTTCACAGCGCAGAACGCCATCCGCCACATCCGTTCGGCGCCGTTCCACCCTGCCACCAATGGCCAAGCAGAACGCATGGTGCGGACCACCAAGGACACCCTTCGCCGCATGACGCAAGGGGACTGGGAGTACCGCCTTGCCACATTCCTTCTAGCACAGCACAGCACCCCCAGCTCAACGACTGGCCGGAGCCCCGCTGAACTACTAATGGGTCGGCGCCTTGCAATCAGATTGGACCGCCTTCACCCCGATAGAGCTCAGGATGAGGTAGTGGTGGGGGAAGGCAGGAACCCCCGGACCTTCGAGGCCCAGGACCCAGTGTACGCAAAGAATTTTGGGGCAGGCCCAGCATGGGTACCCGCCACAATCACCAGGGTCACTGGCCCCGTGTCGTACGAGGTGCTAACGGATGGGGGGCAATGCTGGCGCCGCCACTGCGACCAGATACGGCGACGATTCCCGGGAGAAAACCAGGAGGAGGACAGGTCAGAGGAGTCCCAAGGGAACAGCGGGGCAGTGAGGCCCATAGAGCAGGAGGGGCCAGCAGGAGAGGCAGAATCAGTAAATACAGAGAGGACCCGTGAGGCCGAAAGGACACCGGAACCAGAACCACGACTGAGCGAGCCGGTTGCACCAGACCAAACAGCCGCATCACAGCCAGCATCCTTGGAACACGAGCCAGAACCCGGAGCCCGGACCAGGGAACACCCCAGGCCACAACGCACACGTAGGCCGCCGGCATACCTTGAGGACTATGAATGCGACCTCCCGGGCAGGACTGGAACTTAGAGGGGAGGGGTGTTATGTACTGAGTTGAATAGGATCCAAACTGTAGCAGTCTGATTGGTCCTAGAACAATAGGATCCAAAAGGCAGCAGTCTGATTGGTCCTAGAACAATAGGATTCAGAATGCAGCAGTCTGATTGGTCCTAGAACAATGCAGCAGTATGATTGGTTGGCAGGAACCACCCAATCCTGCTCCAGATAGAAGTGAATCCACAACCTGATTGGCTTACAGTAGAATTCCAGAATTAGCCAATCATGTGCAGCCCATTGTGTAAATAATGTATATAAAGCAGATACTGTGAGGGGACATTTATTCATTCCTCCTCACCACTATGAGCTGAATAAAGAGCATGAAATCACTTTGCGACTCTGAGTATATTTCATGGGAACAAATGAACACAATAAAAAAGAAATCTGGAGGGGCTGCTAATATCCATCCTAATTCTAGCTCTTAAGTTCTACAATAGAGAGTAAAAGCTTCAGGAGTTATGCATAAAAGACATTGCTGTGACTGTAATAAACAGATGTATAATTTTGCCATTTCTCTCCAGCTGGTAATTGATTGTGTGGGAGTCTTTTTATATATGAGATACGTTTACAGGGGGAAATCTTTTGATGTGACTACCTAAATTGATGTGCACTTAAGAAGCGGTACTGGGTACGAGTGTGATAATTTCTTGGTGTTACTTTACAAAGTTACATTCTTTTAGATGTACACACCTTAAGATGGTTTAAGAGGACATCTACAAATAACACTACATCTGCAAAAACCTTTTGTTGTATCACACAGGAACACTCATTGGGGAGCTGTGAACATCTTTTCTGAATGCATGTAATGGCCCTTAAGTAAGGAAAGGAAGCGAGTCTGTTTAATTAGTTGATGGATTGGTCGGCGCGCACACGGGGGTGCGGGGGAGATCCAGTTCCTTGAGGAAGTGAAAGTACTGCACATTCTATTCTTTTACTGGACAAAGATTGTGTTTGCCTTCCCCTGTGACTGACGCCGAGGCAGCTGGGGGAGAGATATGCTGGAGAATTCCTTCAAAGATTAGACTGACCTAGAGAAGAATATCACTCATCAGAATATGGGTCAAAGACAACTGTGTAGAGATAGCTGCACAGAGAAAGAAATGTATGCTTGTTACCTTCCTAAGAATTGAGCTGGGGTTTGACTAACATAAATTACCTCTGCAACAGCTTGCACATAGGTGCTCTGTAAATATCTCTTATTTGCAATTTTTTTGTTTTTGTTTTTGTTTTAAAAAGAGCTTAGGCTTGCATAATTCCTCTACGTGGGACCAATTTTTCTATATGCTGTGTTCCTCCCCTCCTTGTTTAAGTGCTGCAGCTTCCTATAATAGGTTCAAATAGTTCTCTACCATTAATCATGTCTTCCTTTGCTTGGACAGATATTAATGAATGTGAAGACGCAAATACTCACTGCCTGGGAGGCGAGTGCTTAAACACACCAGGCTCCTACAGGTGCCATTGCCGGACTGGATTTGAGCTCTTCAATGGAAGCATCTGTGAAGGTATGACAGATTCTTCCCCCATGGATCTGTCCATTCATCTCCCATTGAGCCATGTCTTCGCCATTAGCTCAGGAAAGGAAAGAAGGAAAACACAAACAGTATCTTTTGGGGCTTCCCATTCCTGACCATGTGGCCCTGGTGCAAGCCAGCCTCCTAGGGTTCAGGAAGAAATTGCCACACAAGCTTGAATAGCTCTCCAAGCCAGTGGTTGGGAGAGTGTTCATGTTGGCAACAAAAAAACTGAGAGAATAAATGGAGCATTTGTCAAGATAAGCACCTGTTCCCATCTATATAAATTTAAACAGTAGACTTGGACTCTCCCAGCCCTCTGTGTGAGGTGGTTGGTCAAAGGGCTCATCCCTTCTGGATCAGATGGAGAAATCTTCAGATCTTCACATCATCCAGTTCCTTCCTATCCCCAACTCTTTAAGAAATGCCTCAGAGGCATAGCTATTTTCACATGCCTGTGACAATTAACTAAGATGTTTGGATTCAGTGGATCTTCCCCTTTCCTTACCCATTTCCTCTTTTCTTTTCCTCATTTGACTGTTCATTTGTATTGTGAGCCCACCACTGTTCTCATTCTGTGTTCTTCTTCATTTCATTCTGTATTCTGTCTTAATTCAAGTGCCTCTTAAATAAAGTCATTTCCATACAATCAAGCAAAACATGCCCAAGTTGCATTTTCCCTTGTGGAAACTCTTGCAAGCTCCTATAGAACAATGTCCCTTCCGGAAACAAAAGATGTGGCTAGCATAAGCAACAGGATGCAGCGAGCGTTGCTGCTGGACTTGAAAGAGCTGTCCTTTCTATAAGGCTATGTATAAGGGCTGACAAATAAGAATACTCAGTAGCAGCTGGTCTGAGTGAGTTTTCTGTAACTATCTTTTCTCTCCTGTAGATCTGAATGAGTGCCTGGACAGTGGCATCTGCAGCCCCAATGGTGAATGCCTGAACAGCCATGGATCCTATTTCTGCATTTGTGCTCTTGGCTTTTCAAATGCTGGTGGTGGGGTCAGCTGTCAAGGTAAGATCCTAGATGCTAGAATGGCTTTGGTCTGCTCCTCTGTCCTCTTGGACCCTTCATGCCAATAGTGATTGGAGATCATGGAGGGAAAACCCATGGGTCTCTCTTCCCTTGCTCCTTCCAAATTGGTCCAAGTTCCCTTCAAAATTCAGGCCCAGTTCATAAGTAGCTTGATTCAGCATCACCAAACCCACACTGCTAGCCCTCCATTAACCTGGTGAGAGAAGACGGTGGCTTAGAAGCTTTGTGGAACTGGAAGCTTCAGGCTTAAGGCCTAGACCCTCTCATGATACTGTTCAGGAATGTCCCTAGTTCCAAGGAATATGGTGCTTCCAAGAGTCAGTGGATGCACCTCCTGTCATGTGGCCTCTCTTCTATGGTCCTCACTTGCAAGGGTGAATTTGGGGCAGGGGTGATTGGTGGTTTGGAATGCTGCGGCTGTGAAAGGGCATCAGGGCCCACTTCAAATTTGGCCCAAGCCGCAATCTCAACAAGTTCATTTGGGCCCACTTCAAATTCAACTCAAATTCATTTGAACTTGCCCATCACTCATTTTCAACCCTTTCTGCTTCCGTCCTTGGTCTTCTGCCCTCTTTCAAGATTGTTTGTTTGAAGTTGCCAAATTTATGCTGTGCTTTTTTATGTCGTCTTATATTCCCTTCTCCAGATGTAGATGAATGTGCAGACCAGTCCAGGTGTTTGCGTGGGCAATGCCTCAATACAGAAGGATCTTACAGCTGCTTGTGTCAAACTGGCTTCAAACATTCCCAGGAGACTGATGATTGTATAGGTAAGAAGTGAACTCTAAAGGAGGAGAAATGTCTACAGAATAGGGCCAACTAGTGTGATATCTAATGCAAATAGCAGTCATTAAATGCTAGGGGCTCTTATCTTGCACATCAACCACTGTAGTCATAGAAGTGGTGTTGTACATTGTTGCCAGGACTCCATTTGGCTTTAGATGTGTATATTCCCTTATTATGTTTGTCTTTCTGACTACTTACTTTGAAATGCTTTGCCTTGGATTACAGATGTGGATGAGTGTGAAGAATACGGGGGTGCCGTGTGTGGCACATGGGAATGCCAGAACACCTTGGGCTCATATCACTGCATTATGGGATGTCCAGCTGGTTTCCATCGCACATCATTTGGCGAATGCATTGGTGGGTTCCATGTCTGTAGAAACTCTGGGGTATTCAAAAGACAAGAAAAAGCCTCTGTAATGGAGGACTTCAGCCGATGAAGGAAAGGAGAGGAAAGTCATGACCAACATGAAGGCAAAAGTTTCTGCCTCTTTCTGCCTTGTTGTGCTCTCATTAAGCCTAGGCATCTCCCTTTTTTGAATGCAATAAGAGAAACCACCTTTTTTCTTTCCCTATTAGGAAGACTGTTAAGGAGCTGTATGCACAAGATAGACATTTCAGTACTGGGAGCCTTTAATAAAATATAGCCTGCCAGGATTTATTGGCCAACCCATCTCTCTCTTTCTCTGTCTGTTGCAAACTAGATCAAATAAGCAGGGGCTGGGGGCAGTGTAAATATTGGACTTGGTTCCTATAGTAGTTGTGAAAGGGGAAATGATCTGCTGGAGACAGCGCTGTTTCAATGCCTTAAAGATAAGCTCCAGTTCCTTAACATTTTGGGAGTGTCAAAATGTAGATACATATTGTTTCCTTAGCTAATACAGTGGTACCTCGGGTTAAGTACTTAATTCGTTCCGGAGGTCTGTTCTTAACCTGAAACTGTTCTTAACCTGAAGCACCACTTTAGCTAATGGGGCCTCCTGCTGCCGCCGCGCCGCCAGAGCACGATTTCTGTTCTCATTCTGAAGCAAAGTTCTTAACCTGAAGCACTATTTCTGGGTTAGTGGAGTCTGTAACCTGAAGCGTATGTAACCTGAAGCGTATGTAACCCCAGGTACCACTGTACCATGATTATTTTCTGCCCGTCCCAGTAATAGGTGTTACTAGTGTCATGACTTCAGGGCTTCTCCTTAGTGCAATGCAATCTTTAGCTAATACGGTGACTCTTGCCAGTCACCACAATGTTTATTTTAATGTCCAGTATGGAATTATCACATAGGTGTGTGTGATCTACATAGGGAAAAAACACAAGCCCAATGTTAATCTGTTTCTGAAATGCATTTATGGTGGAGAAGTCCGAAAACCTCCTTGCTGCTCTGCAAGTAAAAAAGAAGGTTAAGTGCAGTTAGTTGAGCACCTTTGCACCATCAGACAGCCTGTTTACTTTGACCTGGCTGTGCCCAACATCATTGACACAGTCACATCCTTCCTGCATACTTTATAACAAACATACAGAAACCATCTGAATCACGCCTGTGCTTATTTACAGCGCAGTGTTTTAAATTTGTTTTTGTTAATCAAATTCTGCTTATACTCCCTTTCTTTCCTCATTCATTTTTCCACATTCTTCCTTCATCAAATTCCTTACCCCATAAAACAGCCCATTCCTCTTGACATCTTACGTCTTCTACATGTCAGCTTGCTTTGTTTTCTGAACACCTTCAGATGGTGTTGCAATGAAGTTCAAAATAGTTCATTGAATTACTTCCTATTCTTGCGTAAACTTCTGGTCAACTGAGGAGCTAGAGATGTCCCTATTGCGAAAGATGGAAGATTGCTAGCCTATGATTGTGATACACAAGTGGGGATGGGCTTGCTAAGAAAATAGACTCTGTGCTGATTCATCTGTCCTTCCTCCCTGCAGATATTGATGAGTGTGCCAACGAGACTCTGTGTGGCAGTCATGGGTTCTGCGTCAACACAGACAGCTCGTTCCATTGTCTGTGTGACCGTGGCTATGAAAACTCACCTTCAGGCTTTGACTGCATTGGTAAGAGTCACTCAGTATTCTAGTTTCATGTTACTTCTTTCTTCTAGATGCTGACAGCTCTCCAGAATACGGGCCCAAGATCTGTTCATGCTTCTGCTCTCATTGTCGTAAATTCTGTCCTCATGAAAATCCAGCCCCTCATAATCCCTAGTAATAAAAAGTCTTCTGTGATTAGGCCCTTATACTGGAGGGATAGGACTGTAGACAAAAGTAGCCCCAGATGAATCTCCAAGACTCATCAGTTCCTTTTCTAAAGGTGTAACAAGATGTGATGATGGCACGACCCATGTGTTATGTATAAAGCAAGGGGATGCAAAAGAGCAGAGGATGGGGGGGGGGGTCCTAATCATTCCCCTCTCCATGCTTTCCCCCCTGAAACTGCCTCTTCCCATTTGCTTTGTACCAAAAGTGGTTTATACATGTATTTGCACTTGGAGCCCAAACTTGAGAAAGTAAAGTTTCAATCCCTGGTTTAAAGCACAGTACAGCTGCCATCACACATCTGTAAATGAATGAACATGGTGAAACCCATTAAATGAGGGGCTACATTTCAGGGCTGGCCCTACCATTAGGCAAAAGCTGATACTGGGTGTTAGGAAAGGGCTGCAATTTTTTAATATAAAAGTGCAGTCCTAATCGTGTCTGCTTGGAAGTAGGCCCTATGGAATTCATTGGGGCGTACACCCAAGTAACTGAGGTTAGGACTGCAGCCTTGTTTTTGTGCTTCTACTGCCATGGATGAGGAGGGTTGCTTGTGGAGTTTTCTTCTTCAAATGCCAAAATAGTTTGACTGGCTTTGGGTACTGTGCCCCTTGACGGTGGGGGAGTATTTTCTGCTCTGCCTCAGGTAGCAAAATGTCTTGGGTCAGCCCTGCCCAGTTTGTTTATTTTATTTTCAAGGTTTAGTTGTGAAGAGAAGGAATGGCAAATCAGAAGGCTTTGGGGCAGATGTATGGCTTCTTAATGCACTTATAAGATTTTGTATCTTGCAGATGTGAACGAATGTGAGATGATGGTTGCCGTCTGTGGGACAGCACTTTGTGAGAACGTGGAAGGTGCTTTTCTGTGCCTGTGTTCCAGCGACCATGAGGACTATGACACGGAAACAGGCGAATGCCGCCCCCGAGCAGACATGGGTGAGAGTTACTTGCTGGGCAGGGCAATACAAGACAGAATCCAATACACTGTTCTAGTAAGAAGAACCACAAATTCATTTTATGGGTTTGTATAAAAGGAAGCCCTGCAGTAGGTTCTTCACCTTTAGATTTTGTGTATGATCTGCTGATCAGACAAGCTCAAAGAGACTTTTGATCTAACCGAATCACAAAACAATTTATTATGCACATGATGACATCACTTCTGAACATAGTTCCACCAATCATCATCTTTTTAAAAAAAATAATATTTATTACTTTTATAGATTACAAAAAGAGAGAAATAAAAAAGCAAAAGAGAAAAAACAGAAGAGAAAATAGAGAAAATAGAGGGGAAAAACAAATAGAAGAAAAGAAAACAGAAACATACACTATACAATACAATATATAAACAATACAAAACACAACCTAAACTCAAAACTAAACACATTAAGCTAAACTAAACAAACCCCACTCCCCAAAACAAAAACAATTTAAAAACATACATCCTCTCTTTTTCATACTCTATCTTCCATTCCCTTGTTTCCTCGACTTCCTCACACCTCCCTTTTTGTATTCCGCTTTTATTAATTGTTTCAGCAAATCCTTTCCATCTTTCTCCATTTTCTGTGATATTGTAAATAACGTATTATTTTAACCTTATTTTCCATTAAAACTAAATTACTTATATGTACTTAACTCCTTATAACATTTCTATTAAGCCCATAAGAAATAAAAATAAAAAAATAAAAAATCTTTCCACCATTTTTCTATCACTCATTAGTTTTACCATAAGTCTATATAAAAAGTTTAAATTTTCCAATCTTCTTCCACCATCTCTTCTCCCAAGTTTTGGATTCTGCCAGTCCTTTCCATCAATTCCATAAAGTCCATCAACCTGGTGACCTTATGTCCGAGGCTCTTAACTCTTTTCCAAGTCCCTTCTGCGGATCTTCTTCATTTTCTTTAATGCTGAAGAGCCAATCTCGGGGAAATTCCAACCTGTCAATCCTTTTCTTCCTTCTGGACAAATCAGCTGAGTTTCCATAGTTAAAACTACAGTCCATAAAGTATTTCCGGGTATATTTCAAAGTTCCTCCAATTCCAAAGGCCCCCAAAACTTGAATCTCCTCCAGGCCCGAGTCCATGTCCCAAAAGTCAGTTAGTCCCTGCATAGAGGGCTCTTTCCAACTTTCCTTCTTTAATCCAAACCGGGATCCATTCCTCAGAGTCTGACTTTTCCTGGATTCAATCATAGAAGGCCTCAACTTATAATCTCCAATTTGCTTCTGTAAATCCACAGATCTCACTTGTATTTTTTTATGTTGAACAACAGCTGCATTCTCCTTCTCCTTCTCCTCCTTCTCCTCCACCATTTGTCCTGCCAAAATGGGTTCCTGTACCAAGTCCTGAATTATTTCTGTGTTAGTGTTCGCTTTTTGACTCAAGTTGGTCACTTTCTGTTCCAAATTATCAACTTTAAAAGTCATGTCATCCGTCTTCTTGTGAAGCTGTTCCAGCGAACAGCTAATCTTACATAAAACAGTCACAATGGCTTCTCCTATCAACATTTTTAAATAGCCCAAGGTCACTCTTTGGTTCCCAAACTCCTTTTCTGCAGGTGGAAATTCCCCAGTTACAGTCCTGTTACAGTTTCAAAAGCTCCCTCTAGAGGGAAACAGTCTCCACTTGTATCAGTTCTTTTAAACACAATTTCAAACATTAAAGATAAAATTTCAGTTACTTTTCCTCTTTTTTTTTTAAACGCAGAAAGGGGCAATGGAAACAGTATCTTGCTCTTGTTTAGCTAACTGTCAAATCCGTTCTGTCAAAAGCACTCTCTTCAATCATCACCTGGCAGCCCGTTCCCAGGTTCAGAGCAGTGGTGATCTGATTTCTTCACTCTCTCCTGCAGGCTCACTAGATCCAAAATTTCCCCCTCTTCTCCTGCTTCCCAAGGGGGTTTGTAACTTTAAACCGGTGGAAATTCAATCCTTTGCCAAAAACTTTCAAAGGCTTTACTTATAATGTCTTTGCTTCAGTCTATTTACAAAAACGGAAGGCGGACTTCCTGTTTGTGACCTCCCGCTTCAGTGCCGAATTAAAACATTTAAAAATCCAATTTTCCAATTTACTCACAAGTAGTTGTTTGAAATTCAATTGTCCACAGGAAAAAGTCAGCGCTCTCCGGCAACAGCAATGCGGCTTCACTCCGTGAAAAAAGCAGTCAATTCAAAGCACCGCGCCACTCACCCCACGTCGCTCCGGATCCCCAGAACAGGGTTTCCCCACGAGTAGGGGAGGCGCAAAGGTGCCAGCCGAATCCCACGTCCACAGGCTTCTCCTGCCTGTGGTTTTTAATGGGTCTCCGCCTCGCCGTGGCGGTTCAGACCCTATTTTTCGCGGAGCGGGTTCCTCCCGATCGGAGGAAATCCGCTATTGCCAGAGGCGCCAACCCGGAAGTCCCACCAATCATCATCTTGTCCAATCAAGGATGCAGCAATTCCTATGTGAAAAGGCATAGCTCAAAATCTTTTGATAAGTGTAAGGATAGTAAACTGAAACTTGAGTTCTTAAGGCTTTTCTGCATGACTCCAAATGCATGCCCTAAATTTTATTCTTACTGAGACTTTTATAATCCCTAATCTGACACCAGCAGTGTGATGTCCCATTCCCACATAATGTATCAGGGAGAGAGCAGCTGTACTGCTGAGGTGGTGGCTGTGCTGCTGTTTGCAACTTTCTTTTCTTTAAAATAGGTTGCATTCTAGCATTACTTATTTGGTAAAATCCTGAGAATGCCATGCTCTGCCAGATGCTCTTTATCAATGGATACAGTACTCCAAGAGCCTTCCTAGAGCTCTAATGAAGACACCCACGTTATCAGTGGGTGATAACAAAACGAAAACCCCTACATTTTCTCTCTAAACTTAGGAGGACCTGGAAGGCCTGTATCTTTGCATCCCAGAAGCTCAGAGAGGAAGGAGTGCTACTATCATATTGGTGACATCCCACTATGTGACAGTGTCTTGGCCAATAACACCACTAAGGAAGAATGCTGCTGCACAGAAGGAGCAGCCTGGGGAGACAATTGTGAGACACATCCATGCCCTGTCATTGGCTCAGGTGAGACATTTGCTCTGTAGTGTTTTCTTCTCTGCCAGATCCAGTCAAAGAGAGAGGTCACCATGGCTTGCCATGTTCAAGTTGTGTGCTGCAATGATGATATACTTTCTGTGTTTTTCCCCCATCTCTCTCTCCCTATCCCACTGAACTTCTTGTTTCTTCCCCTGTTTTTGCCAGTGGAATATACTGACATTTGCCCTAGTGGGAAAGGATATATCCCTGTGGAAGGGACGCTGATTTTTGGACAGACATCTTACACAGGTACCCCTTTCTCTTTTTCTACCCATTCCACCAGGCATCTGAAGGTCAAAGTTAGGTGTGATGTGGAAGATCTCAGTCAATCACTCAGTCAGTCAGTAATTTATTGTACAGTCCTAGACCTGTTAAAACAAAACAGAGTAAAAACATGACCAATAAAACATAGCCATATTTAAAATACAATATGATACATCGATAAAACCTGAGATAGAGACTGCAATTAAAATGAGAGCACCATCTTATGAGACCTTTGAGCAGAGAAGAGGAACTTGGCCACTAACTCTGTCATTAACTTGCTTGCGTTAGCCAAGAAATATTCTGGATGCCGTTCCAGAAACCTTCCAGGATGTTCCTCAGAAGGGGGCAAGGTTGCTGTTACATTCCTCTCTATGAACATTGCATTCGAAAAAGATATGACCCAAAGTTTTGACTACTTCATCTCCACAGGGACGCAGACAATCTTCACATGGGATGCCTTGCCAAATGTACTTTCAGAGTGGGAGATCTGTAATCAGAACTCTGAACCATTTTTATCTTGACTTAAAAGCAGCTGGTGGGGGCCTGCAGTGCTGGGACAGCCTCCCCCCACATACCGCTGCCTTCTGCAACAATTAGTCATGGAATTGGGGAGAAGACAAATACAATCTGGACTAAGGATGGGGTGTTTTTTGTTTGCTTGTTCCCCTGTTAATACAACCTTCACATATTCAGATTTCACAAACCAATATGTGAACAGAAAAACAGCTACCCTTCAAATTTCACACTTCTCCAAATATATTGATGCAGTTCTTCAACCAAAAAATGAATACAAGAATGTGTACATTAGGGGAAAGTGTATAGAAAAATACATACATGACAATCACATAGGTAAATGCACTGTATAAGGGGAAATTGCTTGCGAACATGTGTGTGGATTTTCATGAAGACTCCCCCCCAAAAAAGAAATAACACAAACTGATGCTGAAATGGTGTGAACTGAACTTATGATTGGAAAAATGAGAAACTGAGAAAAACCTAAATCAACAGATCTGTGATACCCTCCAAAATGTTTGTAATCTTACTTGTGACAGTCTGTGAGAAAGAAAGATTAGTAGGAAACATCACCAATAAATCTGGGGATAGGTCTATACAGAATAAGACTGTGAACTACAAATTGTCAGGTAATTAGAGATCAGGCCAGAAAATAAAATCTGGCAGCCCCTCAGACTGACCAAGGCAGTCTTGGTTCTTAATGGAGCCTTAGGAAAGGACCCAGGAGGCGAACTGAGTTTAAAGATAACATTTTGCTGTAAGTGCTCATAAAATGGTCTACTTTCATTTGTGCAAGTCTTAGAATTTATCAGAGTATGTAGAAGATGAAGGAATTGAGTAGAAGGGAGGACTGCAGTCGCCTCTCTCGCTTTTCATACCTTCTGCATTAGACATACAGAGGTGGTTTATGTTTCAAAAAATGATTAGTTTACCCACTTGTATGAATATAATGGAACTCACTGGAACATATTTCCAGCACTTCTCAGGTGCCATTCTAAGAAAGTGAGGGAGGTGTTCATGGTGAATTCCAGCACCTCTTTTTCTGGAAAAATAGCACCAAATATAATAAACCTTCAGTTTAATAGGAGTAATGTTTAAAATGGTCAAAGGCCTGGAAACGATGCCTTATGAGGAACGGCTAAGGGAGCTGGGCATGTTTAGCCTGGAGAAGAGGAGGTTAAGGGGTGATATGATAGCCATGTTCAAATATATAAAAGGATGTCACATAGAGGAGGGAGAAAGGTTGTTTTCTGCTGCTCCAGAGAAGCGGACACGGAGCAATGGATCCAAACTTCAAGAAAGAAGATTCCACCTAAACATTAGGAAGAACTTCCTGACAGTAAGAGCTGTTCGACAGTGGAATTTGCTGCCAAGGAGTGTGGTGGAGTCTCCTTCTTTGGAGGTCTTTAAGCAGAGGCTTGACAACCATATGTCAGGAATGCTCTGATGGTGTTTCCTGCTTGGCAGGGGGTTGGACTCGATGGCCCTTGTGGTCTCTTCCAACTCTATGATTCTATGATTCTATGATTTTATGACAGTGTCAAAGAGAGGCCCTGTAAAAATAATGACTGAACAAAGGTTGGCAATGCCACAGTAAATTCCTAGGGTGAACGTGTTCTAATAGTCACTCACAACTATGATGAGGCACAACAGGCCTGGCCAACACAGCAGCACACATTAAATGAATGCACCCCAGAATCCTCTAAAACAGGCAGGTGTTCAATAGCAAGTTAGGTGTGAAATCGGTTCCCTGAAGACAGATAGCTTGAAAAGCACCACCCTTGAGAATAAACAGGAATTTGTTTCAAAATGGGAGGTTTTCAAAGAATAGCTGAAAAATAAATATAGTAGTTTAAATTCTGTTGCAGCATTCGAGGAACTTCAGTAATAGCTGCAAGGTAGATATAAGGAATTAGATATATTAAGAAAACGTTTAATTATGATAAAAGTGTGTATTGGCAATAAGTAATATGAAATCGAAATATGGAATAGACAGGAGGTTGGGTCTTTAGTGTTAAGAGCAATATATGTTTTATTGTTTGCTAAGAAAATTATGTGTCTATGGTTATTCCTGTGTGTAATTTGGTATTTGTGGGTTTTTTCCCCCTTGCTGTATCAATAAAAATCTTTAAAAAGAAGAGAATAAATAGGTCAGGGTCGCCGAGGTCTTAACTGTTTGGTTTCTAGGTCTGATTAAACCTCTCTCTCCCACTAGATGCTGATGAGTGTAAAATGTTTGGCCACGAGGTCTGCCGTAATGGTCACTGTGTGAACGTAGCGCCAGGCTATGCCTGCTTCTGCCGCGCCGGTTTTATCTATGACTCCAGCAAGCTTGAATGTATTGGTGAGAAGTCTCTTTCTAGCTGCTTGATATATTTTCTGTGCTTTGTAGAATTGCCCACACAATTGTACGGAACAGTCCCATCCTGTCCCCCCCCCCCCCCCCGTTTTTATTTTAAGCATCACATGGAGTAAGTAAGGTACTCCCTGAAATTCTGTGCACACCTGATCAGGGGAGGGGGGGATCTTTTTCTGTGTGAGAGGGTCAAAGAGGTCCGTCTTACTGATGTAAACTTTTCTGCTCAACTTCTGTGGCTGCAGATCTAGATGAGTGTGAAAACGAAGACGCCTGTGCAAACGGCAAGTGTCTCAACACAGCTGGTTCCTATCATTGCTTCTGTAGCCTTCCCCTCGTGCTGGATGCGGCCCGCAACCGCTGTGTCAACGTTTCCAACAGCGCAGGTGAGTGCAGTTCTGACTACAGGGCAAAATGATCTCTTAAAAGCAGGTTTTGTAGCTCCGATGGCTTTTCTATTTCTTTCACTGGCAGATGATGCGGATGAACTTGACATTCACTTAGACATCTGCTGGCAGAGTGTCTCCAACTACATCTGCAACGAGCCACTGCTGGGGCAACGAACCACGTACACAGAATGCTGCTGCCGCTATGGAGATGCCTGGAGTCAGGACTGTGCACTCTGCCCCCCCAGGTCCTCTGGTGAGAATGCACAAATCACATGGGATTTGGGGAAGGGGGGATGGTGTCTTTCAGCAGCTAAGGCTAGGCCTCAGATAAGATTTCCACTGGGCAAATCCACACATGAGCAATTGGATTCACATCACTGACTTGACCCTTCGCAGTATCTCCAAGAACTTGAGTCATCATCAGCAATGTTACCGAGAATGTATTACAGTGGTACCTCAGGTTACATACGCTTCAGGTTACATACGCTTCAGGTTACAGACTCAGCTAACCCAGAAATAGTGCTTCAGGTTAAGAACTTTGCTTCAGGATGAGAACAGAAATCGTGCTCCAGCGGTGCGGCAGCAGCAGGAGGCCCCATTAGCTAAAGTGGTGCTTCAGGTTAAGAACAGTTTCAGGTTAAGTACGGACCTCCGGAACGAATTAAGTACTTAACCCGGGGTACCACTGTATTAATACATTGTTAATAATGTTTAATAATGAATACATCTACTGGTGGCGCTGTGGGTTAAACCACAGAGCCTAGGACTTGCTGATCAGAAGGTCACAGTTCGAATCCCCGCGACGGGGTGAGCTCCCATTGCTTGGTCCCAGCTCCTGCCAACCTAGCAGTTCAAAAGCACGTCAAAGTGCAAGTAGATAAATAGGTACAGCTCCAGCGGGAAGGTAAACGGCGTTTCCGTGAGCTGCTCTGGTTCGCCATGCTGGCCACATGACCCGGAAGCTGTACGCCGGCTCCCTTGGCCAATAAAGCAAGATGAGCACCGCAACCCCAGAGTCGTCCGCGACTGGACCTAATGGTCAGGGGTACCTTTACCTTTACCTTTATCTGTTGAGCTAATCCACACCAAAGACACACTGTGACCTCACAGATATGACTTTGTCCCATATCTATGGGGATCTCTGTTTTCTTCACCAGGGCTGTCTCAGGAGGAGCTTTCAATCCAAAAAATGAAGCTTCCTCCTGGGACCCATGAGAAACCTTTTCCATGGGTAAATCCAAGAAGTACTAAATAATATTTTTTCCAGCTTGACCATCATAAACAAGAGTCACCAAAATCAAAAAGAAAAGGCACTTCCCTATACGACTCACAATACCCTTTTTGCACATAGTGCAGCTATTTCTGTCTAGTCCAAACTTTAACCTCAACCCCAGCCCACTCTAATGGAATCGTGGTCCTTTGTGCACTGTCCGGCATAAGAACATAGGAAGAGCCTGCTGGATCAGACCATTGGCCCATCTGGTTTAGCATCCTCTTCTCAGAATGGCCAGCCAGATGCTAGTAGCAAAGCCACAAACAGGACCCAAGCACAAGAGCACCCAGGTATACTGTCTAGCATCCGGAATGTCCTTGATTTGGTTGATTGCGAAGACTTAGTAACTCACTCTTCAGTCATAAAACTTTTGGAGTGACTTACAGTGATTAGCACAGGAATTGTAACAATAAACTCAACATAACACTTATCAGCAACAGCCTTGGTATAAAATAAACAGTGACCATCAGATGTAAAAACACAACATTTTGAAATCGCCTGGGCAAATAAAAATGTTGTTACAGGAGGCTCTTCTTAGGTTCTTAAGTATCAGGCCAAGGGCTCATATAGTCCAGCATCCTGTTCTCACATTGGCCAGCCAAAGAGCTGGGCAAACCTCATTGGGAAGAGCATTCCGTAAATAAGGCACCACCCCCAGAAAAGGCCCTGTTCTCCGTCACCATTTGACTCATCTCAAAAGGTAGAGGGACTTGGAGAAATGCCTCCAGAGATTATCGCAATACTTGGGCAGGTGAGATCTGGTGGTGTGTTTATCTGCCTCTTTTCTCTGTGTCTCCCTCCAGAGGATTTTGCTCAGCTGTGCAATGTTGCCAGAAGTGAGGCTGAACTCCGAGAAATGCCTGGCTATGAATATGGCCCAACTCAGGAAGACCATCAGTATGGACTCTACAGGCCAGATTTAGAACCCTATTACAACCAGTTGGGTCTTGAGTATGGAGCACCTGACATCAGCCTCTCAAACAGAGAACCGAGTCATGGATTTGACGGTGATTCGTCCCTGCAAGCAGCACAGCTCCGCCCAGCACAAACGCAGCCTCGCTATGTGCCTGGCCAAATTGGTAAATGCTAAAAGAAAGAAAAATGGTAGAAAATTCGTCTTATATCCAGGGATGAGCTACAGATACATTAGCAGACTGTAGGCAGACATTTGCTCAACTTCATCCTGGAAATTCTTTGAGCTAATCTCTACCCAGGGAATTCACAAAATACCACTATTGTAATTAGCAAAGTGCCGCATATACAGATGTACTGTGCCCAAAAAACCTAGGGAGAAACCAGGACTGGGTGCATAGCCTTCCAACTATAAAATCGTCTTGAGGGCTGAATATCTGCTGGGGCAGCCTCTCAGCTGGAGTTAGCTCCATAGAGCCAAATCTGGGGACACCTATTCAAGCCACTATCTGTGTATGATCATGTCAGACACTTCATATCTCAAGCAGAGGCCCTGTAATAACTGTCTTCCTGGAGCCGGGTGTGCTAATTCACATAAGGAGGTATGTGTGTGCATATCACTAGCAGTAAATTGGAAGCACATTCAAATCTCCATTTGAATGGCAGATTTATACCTGGTGTGAATGGGGAAATCTGCTTCCACAGATCCCTGTTGTTAGGTCGAGGCGGGATGGACAGAGAGGGCAAAAGGAGGGAGGGAAATCCTCTTCTTTGCTTGACCCCTTACCTACCCTCTTTCTTAGCTCTTAAATTAAATACTGAATCATAGAATGGTAGAGTTGGAAGAGACCTTGAGCGTCATCTGTCCAACCCTCTGCAATGTAGAAATCTCAACTATACCATACATGACAGATGGCTACCCAACATCTGCTTTAAAAACCTCCAAAGAAGGAGAGTCCACCACTTCCCAAGGGAGTTCATTCCACCGTCAAACAGTTCTTACTGTCAGAAAGTTCTTCCTGATGTTTAGTTGGAGTCGAATGTTTGAAACGAAGGGGAAAGTTTTATTTAATTTATAGTTAAAAGCGGGGTTAATGGGAAAGGAAATATGCCAGAGCAAAGATTACACAAGTCATGACATCTTTTATCTGGCCCACGTTTGTCTTTAATACATTGACCATGTGTGTGTCCCTTGATGCTCTGTCTTCTGGGTAGACACTAAGAGTCCCTCTCTATACTGGCTTATTGTTCCCTTGTGTCTTCAGGACAACGCTACAGCAGCTTTGAAGGGTTGCGAGCCGAGGAGTGTGGGATCCTGAATGGTTGCGAGAACGGGCGCTGTGTGCGAGTGCAGGAGGGCTACACCTGCGACTGCTTTGATGGCTTCCAGTTAGACTTGATACTCATGGCCTGTGTGGGTAAGTTGCCAGACCTTACAGAAAGGAAGAGCTGGTATATATTAGCAGCTGAAAGACTAACCTTTATTTTCAGGAATTGCCTTAAATGAAACCATAGGTTCTTGGGCAAGTGGAGAGCAGAAGAGAAACATGAGTCATTTGGGCAAAGCCTGCCTGCCCAGGAACTTCTTGTTTTGTTTAAGGTGTGGGGCAGAACTGGCTTACCAACTGGGCTTTGCTTTCTCAGAGAAATGGGGATAGCGGCAATTTTTTCTTCTTCAACCTGATTATTACCTCAGCACCTATAAGCAGACTTCATGGCTATAACATCCAACCATTTATTTATTTATTTTGTTGGTTGCTTTATTTGCCCACGGCAACCCAAAGCAACTTACAACCATTTTATTGTTTTCCCCCATCCAACCAGGCTCAAACTGGTGTAACATCTTGTCTGATGAAGAATTCTGGATAATTTGAAACATGCCACATCTTCGAGACTTTAGCTTTGTCTTTATAAAGAAGTTGCCCAATTATGGACTTTGGTGTGTTTTCCCCCTTTAGGCACCAGCCCAGATACCCTTGTTTTTTTTATAGATTTGAATAAGAATCTGATAATACACATACAAAACACTGAACCATGGCCTTTGCTACCATCAGCCACAGCCAGCATGGGTCAAATGCCAGGTATAATGGAAGTCATAGTTCAGCTACATCTCTGATCATCACTGGCCATGCTGGCTGTCCTTTGTGGGACTTGGGGTCCGCCCAACATCTGGCGGGCCACAGATTGCCCACTCTGGCTTTCAATATTTTTTATCCATTGGCTCTTACACCCACAGCATTTGCCCCCCAGCTCCCTCTGGCCCAACAGGAAGCCATGCTTGTATGCAAATAATACATGTGTAGAACAGAATCTGGGACTCAAATGTGGGTGTTTTTATATGCACTCAGCATATTGTTTAAGCCTGGTCTTGTTACCAAAAGGGAGTAAGAGAAAACTTCTGCACTGCTGGGCCTAATGGATGCACTGTTTTTCTCTCCCCCATCAGATGTTAATGAGTGCGGGGAAGCAAATGCCTCTATGACCCTGTGTGAAGGCAGCACTTGCGAGAACACAGAAGGCTCCTACCGCTGCAACTGCTTGCCTGGTTACGTAGCTTTAGCTGAGCCCCACCGCTGCGTGCCAGGGACAGCTCAGAATGCAGAGGCCGCGTGACCCAAAAAGCAGCCATGGAACCCCTACGGACATTTGCTATGAGAACTGTAGGTCTGCTCAGCCAGAAAAGAAACAGCTTTAAAAACCCGTCAATTGTTTCCCAAAGGACAAAAACCTCATTGGGCTCAACTCACAGGGACAAAGGCCAGTGAGAAGCTCCAGAGTTCCTTCGTCTCTCTTGCTGGCCTGCTCAGCCCAAGCTTCCTGCTTCAGCTGTGGTGCAAACACTCAGGTCCCAGTCGCTTCATCGTGTCCTGTTTTATAGGTTGTCATCCTCATTTCTATCAACACCCTTGGCCTCCAAATACTAACTTGCATTGCGTGGGTCACGAGTATGTTCATCCCCATTCACCTATTTTGCCCTCCAGTTCATATCATGAAGCTGCAGAATTTCATGCCATGGAAATCACTCTCACACGGCCTCATCCATATGACAAGTATTCATTTCCCTCTCACCCCTCCACAGGTTCACATTGTGTAAGGTCTTTCTTAACTTACTGCAAAACCACTCCAATGCAATTTTACTCATACTCGTTACTGTGGGATTCCCAAGTCACTCTGTCATGGTTGGCAAAAGGACAGTAAGGCGCAGGACTCTTCCAGCTGTGTGTGTTAAATGGGCAGCAACCCCCAGCAACACAGGTACCACTTGGACTCTGTAGATTTCCCACAGGGAATGAAAAACATTGTTCAGTCCATGGGTGTCACAAACATTGCGGCTTCTCCTGTCCAAGTCTGTCTAACCCTGTCCCAAAGCCCCCCTCACTAGCAAGAAAAGGGACAGAGTCTTTTGTACCTGAGCCAGGAAAAAGGGGTGGTCATGTTCAACATGTATGGATTCTATTTATATAGTCTGGCACAGATTGGATGCTGCCTCTCTTTATTCATCCAAACAGTGGGCACCCACCCCTGCACTTCCTATGGCTGCTGGAGTATTGGCTCGGGGGGGGGGGGGGACATGGGGACGACTACAGCTCTTTAGTTCTGAGAAGTTTTCTTTGTGGTGCTTTTCTATTGGGAAAAATTCAACATGATGTTAAAATAAATGGTTTTTATATTGTGCCTTACAGCTTTTAGGCTGGAGCTGGTCATGAATGTTTCTGCCTTTATCCTTTCCCAATCTTGGCACCAGAAGCCGCTGCAAAGAGTTAGCTAAAAGCCAAGTGGGTAGGGTAAAAAAGAGAAGAGCTGGTTTGTAAACTGGATTTTAGGCCTGCCATTCCCAAACAGTGGTATGTGGTCCACAGGGTTTTTTTAAGGTGGTCCGCAGGCATGGCTGAAGAGGGCTGGAACAGCTGCTCCGTCATTCCTAGATACGAAGTGAGCAGGCCATTCACAGGAGGCATTTCCATTGCATTAAATATTAATACTGATTTTTAATTGCATTTATATTTTACTGTGTTACAACTGGATTTCTATGCAAACAAAAAAGTCAATGAAAGAAACTTAAAAATCATACTGCACTTAGGGCAGCACAAACAGGCACTGGCTGGGAGCATCCCCTTCCAACCACACTGTTTGCAGACCTGGGAAGTCTCTATATGCAATGTCCTTGAAATGGCATATGATTAAGGCCAGGAAGAGAGCTAAACAAAAACTAACTGCACAAGAGATTCTCTGCAAATTCTTCCAGCACTTAATTCACCCAGTAGAGAGCAAAATGTTAGGATGTAATCTTACTTTGAGAGTAAGCTCCACTGATCTTATTGCCTTCCTCTGAGTAGGCGTGTATCACTTTCAGTCAACCAAGTTAAACCCAGCCCATGTAACACTTTAAAATGACAGATGTGCAATGCCAGGACATAATTAGCTCCCATTCAGAAAACGCATCGCCATCCCCTAAACAAGACAGGCAGGCATTTTCATTATAAGTGTTTATTAAAAGCAAGTTATAAAAAGAGGCTGGGTTTGGAGAGCATCTCCCCCAGCAACTCTAGGCGAGTTACAAGATAGTGCAAAATGGTTAATACAAATGATCTCTACACAGAGACCAAATGCCATTTGGTTTGGCATCTGTTGAGAGGAAAGTTTTCCTTTTCTGCAGCAAGCAGCCACAGAAGGTGGCTGCTCAATCTTCTGGCTCCAGATGATAAATGCAGATCCAAGGAAAGTTTCGGTAAAGGGGCAGGGAACCTGCGGGGTGGGTGGGAAGCAGATGGAAGCCTGCAGCCAGCTTCTGACCAGGAGAGGCACTGAAGTACTGACAAACAGCAATAATCTTGATGTTTGCTGACCCGCTTTTGTTTCAGAAAGTCTTTCTCATGATTCACATCCTATTTCAAGCAGTTAGGATCCAACACAGATCTTTTCCACCAATGGTTACAAGAACCTTTGCCATGAGCTACAGCAAAACTTATTAAAGCCCCCGTCTCTCTTGGATAGATTCATTCTGACCACTGACCTCCTCCTGCATCCCTAAATTGGCTCTGGGGGAAAGAGGAGTAATTGCTGCACAGATGCTACAGGAACTGAAAGAAGAAATGCCTTGTATAGCAAAGCACTTGTTTCCTCTCTATACCCAATTCTCTCTTTTCTCTCCCCCATGAAGCCCTAAGGAGCTAAGCTGGGTTTCCTTAGCTAGAGATCTGGACCGGAATCTTCCAACAGAACAACAGCTGTCCATCATCATCAACCAGCTCCCACTTGACAACAAGTTTTAGCTGTGGGGGGGAAACAGAGAAAAGAAGTGAGAAGGGGTTGGTATTCAGATTTATTTTAGGAGGCATGATATTAAAAATGATGCACTCTGACTAGTCTCGGATTAAGATGGGTTCAAACCCTTTCCTCGTCTATGCTGGAATCTGGGAACCCCAGAGAATAAATTTTACTGCTATAGAATACATACTGTACATTTTCTTCCATATGACCCTCAACACACAACCAGGACACTATGCCTATTAATAAAGAGATTGCTACAGGTAGGGCCCAGACATGTGACTGAACATTTCTTCATACAAAAGCATTTCCCTGCACACAGAAAGCTAGATAGTAAGGGAAAGGGTCTAGTAGAGCCATTGCCCTGATGTGCTAATTTTCTGTATGGATGAAGAGAGTTCCCTCCCCCAACCATGGGGGAACTTTCCATCATGGCAAACCTAACCCCTGCAGTCTGGAGTGGTATTATCCAAACTTGGGTTTATTGCCTTGTGTGAACGTGCTCCTTGGCCCCTTGCTATCTTGCTATCTCTCTGATTTGGCAAGGGGCAGCCAGATGGTGATGATCTGAGTCACCTCCTGTGAGCACCTTATATCATTAACATGTTAAAGGGATATGAAAGGCAGTTGTAAGTATTGGGATGAGCCTGGTAAGACACTCACAGATGGATACTCGCTCTTCACTGGTAGTTTGTTCAGGTAGTTGTAGGAGTGGTCCTTCTGGATGGGGCAAATGATTCCACTCTTGCACCCATCAGGCTGATCAAGTGGGAAGGGGACGTCCATGTGAAGCATTTCTCCATATACTTTAGCTTGGCTGCCGTTGCTCACAGTCTCTGCACGTGAAGAAACGGATTGAGAAAACAAGAACCAAGTAGAGAGCTTTATACTGGAGCTAGGAATGGGGGCTCCCAGGACCGCATACAACAAATAGAAGTGCTCTCACTATTTCATGTCAAAACTACAGTGCGTTACAGATGTTCTTCAACTGCCCTGTGACATTCCCCTGATTGCTGCATGGCAAGTGGGGAGAGGGGGACAAGAGGCTACCCTCACCAGCTAAGAGTCTTCAGTTCCCACCTCTGAGATTATACAAAAACACATCCATTAATGGAAACAAAGACATGAAGACTAAGTGCATGCAATTAACTATATATATTTCTCTTTTGCAGCATGTACATGTGCTGAAAATCCATAGCCAATTACAACTTTCCAAATGTATACAGGCAGCAAGCAGGATTTCACTGCGAGTATCACATACCAAGATATACGTGTAGTTTTTCCTGCACTGAAATGTTTTCCATGTGAGACACTCCAAACAGCAGAAGCATCCTCATTTTGAATGCTGAACACAATACTCTTAAAAGGTTTCAGTCCCATAGATCAGGACTGGGGAACCTTTTTGACTCGGCACACCAGATCGTTATCAGATCCTAACCTTGTGGGCCAACTCTGACAGCAGGCAGGGCAACCCAGCTGTCAACAATGTGATATCAGATGATTGGCATGTGGGCTGTTCCAACCATCCATCAAAGCCCCTTGCGCATCGCTTCACAAGCACCTGACCCAGCTTGGCATTTACCAACCCCATGTTCAGCAATTGGGAGGTGTCAGGGATCAACACTGCCAATCCTGCAGGTCTCAAGTCATTGCCCATTGGGCCTTCAGCCCTCTTTCTGCAGGGATCAGCGGCGCAAACAAGTTACTGATCCAACTGTGCCTCT
The DNA here is from genome assembly GCF_964106645.2 of Podarcis pityusensis. NCBI lineage: Eukaryota > Metazoa > Chordata > Lepidosauria > Squamata > Lacertidae > Podarcis > Podarcis pityusensis. The sequence continues at coordinate 31,630,992 of NC_138028.1, forward strand.
ACCTGCTCCACAGCTGACATAGCATATGATCTAAGGTATGGGAAAGAAAATGTGGAGAGAACAGCCTTGCGGACCAAATTGGGACTCAAGCCAAATTTGGCCTGCAGGCCAGAGATACCCCACCCCTGCCATAGTTATCACTGCCTCAAGGAAGCTAGAGATCAACAGGCTATACTTACTGCTAGAAAACGTGACATTGACACTGTAAGCCTCTCCTTTGTGGAGAACACAAGGTTGTGCAGGGCAAGGACTCACATTGACCTCCACAATGCTTCCATCTTTAGAACCTGTGAGGGAAACACAGTCATCAGTTCAATGTCCTCGCTATACAGGATGGTAGTCTTGGATACAACACTATGCATAGCTATCATGGGTCCAGGTTTGCAGTATCATACAAGAGCCCATAAACAATTACACTCTGGAATGAAATGGAATAAATACCAGTGAATGTGTCTCCCTTCTGCACAGTGGTTAGTACTGACAAGCCCAACATACTCATAAAAAGCATTTAAGTGTGACTCAGCCCTGGAAAAATGACTTCTATCCTCACATGACTTGCGATACATCAAACTTTCATAACAGTTTCACGTAGTTTGCTCAGATACACATGCAGCTGTGGAAGGACGTTGTGGTCTCATAAAACTCCTGAATCTGAGTTTAAATTGCCAATGACCTGAAAAGCCTGCCTGTCCAAGAATGGGGCAATATAGAATAGTTTCAATAACAGTATGTCTGCTCACAAGTAAACTGTACACAGTTCAGTTCGATTTATGGCCCGTTAAGTGCATTTTAGACAGGAGCCTTATAGTCCCATCCTATACATGTTAACTCAGAAATTAATCTCATTGAGTCCAATGCTGCCTAAGCCCAGGAACATGTGCACATGATTGCACTGTTCAAATAAACTCTGAAACCAGCAGAAAAAGAAAGCAGCCTCTTGGACATTGGAAAGGCCCATATATAATTTCCTGTGGTATTAGGCACAACGTGTGCTGTTCTGGGGGATTCTCCTTACCACCACCACCTGCAAAAACCAATTTCAGGGGTTGCGCACCAATGCACAGCCAGAAGTGCATGCACAGGGCTTTCACTGACAGGGCTCGTTAGGCGAACCCTGCCCCATATATCGATCCTGCATTAAAACAGGGCAATGCTGTAAAACTGGGCAATATCAGATTGCATTCCAGTTGCTTTGCCCAGCACTAGAGGAAACCCACTTTCTTCCGATACATTTAAGATACATTCTAGTAGGGCTTCCGATACTGTTAAGATTCATGTTTCCCAAAAGATATAAGGTCAGACCAATTTGAGATACAGTAAGATTGGGCAACAGTAGTAAAATGAATATAGAACAAAATCCAATTAACACCTATGTTTTAAAGCTTTATTTTTAAAAAAGTATGAAAGACATGAACTGAGCCAATCTGCTGTATGTTGTTGGAGGCTTCAGCTCTCAATCGGCGAACACACATGAATTTGCATTATATTATTTTAGGCACACCTGCAGCCAAAGTTTTATGCCTGGTTAAGGTGGCATGACTAATCCCACTCACCACCAGCGGGGTTTCGTGGAGAAGTGCAGCCATCATGGCAGCCACATAAGAGGGTGGTGGTGGGGAGAGCAGGACGATCAGGTCTGGATCAAACCCCATGCCCTCCATCAGATGACAGCAAGACCAGCTCAGGATCCAGAAGACCCCAGGATGGCTCAGCCCTGCCCCACCTTCCCACATCCTCAGAACTCACATTCAACAGGTGGAGGGGAGAGGGCAGTTCAGCAGCTCTGCCCCCACTCAGTTCAAACCCCATACAGCCCATCGCAAAGGGAATTGAATTGCTCTGTACATCTACATAGTTTACCTCCCAATTAGGGCTTGTCTATGGGGTAGGTATCTGACGAACTTATCTGGGGTATCTTTTGGAGCTCTGCAAGGGTGCCTGGTGGCTTAGGAGTGATCCTAAGCCACCAGGCACCCTTGCAGAGCTCCAAAAGGCTGCACTGGCAGCCACACAAGGTTTGTGTGGCTTCTTGCTCTGTTACTGATTCCCACACTGCCAGTTTTGTATCAAGAGCAACAAAGTGGTTACCCTTCAAACCTCAATAGGACCATAAAGCTTCTGAGTAAGCAGAGGTTTCCTTTTAGCCCAGCCATCAACCTCTGCGCCATGGCTTCTTGGGCTTGCTACCAAGCCCCAAGCCGCTGCCAGCTTCTGAAGGGTGTGGAGAGCAGCAACAGGAGTAACTGCTGGTCCCTGTTGAGGGAAGGGCCATAGTTCAGTGGTAAGAGCATCTGCCGCTGCCCTTACCAGGCTTGATCTCCTGCATACTCAGGTAAGGATGAGAAAAGACTCCTGTCTGAAATCCTGGACAGTTGCTGTCGGTCAGTGTAAGACAATACTGAGAGATGCTCTACCTCAGTACAAGGCATGTTACGTTGCCAGGTGATGTTCCCCGGCTTACCACTCCACAGTGCCTTATCAAAGCAGCCTCTAGTAAAACTAGTTGCTGACCAGTGGTCTAAGGCTGTAACTAGATATGATGGCACACCTGCTGTTTCCTTACAAAGTGGGGAAGTGAGAGGGATATTAATAGTGCACTGTGGACTCATTGGGGAGGGGAACTGAACTTCCTACTTTCCTCATTGAAAGGACTTCTCCCCAGCTGTTTAGCACCCAGCAGATGTTAACTCCGACTGAGAACACTCAGAGCAAACCATCTGGAGAGAAGTAATTTAATGGAGGACATCTGAAGACATCTGAAGGCAGCCCTGTTTAGGGAAGTTTTTAATATTTAATGCTGTACTGTTTTTAACATTTGATTGGAAGCCGCCCAGAGTGGCTGGGGAAACTTAGCCAGATGGGTGGGGTATAAATAATAAATTATTATTATTATTATTATTATTGAGGAAAGGCTAGGCTACCACCTGTTCCTGCTACTTTCATCTCTTCCACATCAACCCACACACACATTATAGGACCACCGGCCCTCCAGATTTTGCTGAACTATAACTCACATCAGCTCCAGCAAATATGGGAGTTGTAATTCACCACTTGGAGGGCTAAAGGTTCGCCACACCTGTTACAGAAGAGTGAGGGCAACCCAGTTCTAGCCTTCACATCTAAATTTCATGAGGGCCAAAATGGAACTGGTGGTTGCTAGGTGGATTTTTATTTGCCCTCAAACAAAGAACAGCCTATGACACTCAACTTCCATGTGACACTGGCTAGCCTTCTGACATATGGTCATTCCCTCCTCTCTCCATACCTTCCAGAAGCTGGCACCGGCTTCCAGCAGCTGATCCTGTAGCAGGCACAACAAGCCATGGTATACAGACTGTTTCAAGCAGTCTGTGTGACCAAAGCAATGTGTAGGCTGGGCTGATTGTTATGCAGAACAACATGATCAAAAACGGAACATTCCAGACTCAAAGGAGCCCTCAGCACCACCTATAAAATTGTCCTTCTGGAAGAAGGGAAAGAGTAGGCAATGTGTGGGATGGGCTCCTGTTGTAGGAGGAGGAAAATGCAGCAGCAGCAGATATATAAACCTGTTGGGAGAGATAAGTTTTCCTCTGACAGAGCACTCTTTTTCTCCAGACTGGGCTCCCTGATTATTATTATTATTATTATTATTATTATTATTCTACCCATCTGGTGAGTTGCCCCAGCCACTCTAGGCAGCTCCCAACACATATAAAAACATAATAAAACATCAAATATTAAAAACTTCCTGGTACAAGGCTGCCTTCAGATGTCTTCTTAAAGTCAGATAATTATTTCCTTGACATCTGATGGGAAGGTGCCACTACCAAGAAGGCCCTCTGCCTGGTTCCCTGAAACTTCTCTCAGTGAAAGAATCATCAGAAGGCCCGCAGAGGTGGCCCTCTGTCTGGGCTGAACAATGTGGGTGGAGACGCTCCTTTAGGTATACAGGGCCAAGGCTGTTTAGGGCTTTAAAGGTCAGCACCAACACTTTGAACTGTGCTCAGAAACGTACTGGGAACCAGTGAAGATCCTTTAGGTTAAATGGTCTCTACGGCAGCTCCCAGTCACCAATCCAGCTGCTGCATTCTGGTGTCGTTTCCGAGTCACCTTCAAAGGTAGCCCCACGTAGAGTGCATTGCAGTAGTCTAAGCAGGAGAAAAGCAGTGCATGTACCACCCTGGCGAGACAGTGCACTGCCAGACTTCCGCCCTCCTGAACGTGGCATCGCTGCTCCTTGGTGACAGCTGTCTAACCTGACAGAAGCAGGACGTCCCACCAACACCCACCTTCCCCACGGCTTGGCGGGCAGAGAATGCAATGCAAAAGCAGCAGCAGCAGCAGCGTGCGACTCGCCTCTCTGGAAGAGTCCCAGGCTGCGGAAGGGCTGTCTTTTCAGAAAGACGGCGCGCACGTTTTGCAAAGCAGGAAGCGCCGCGCAGAGGCGCGGACAAGCCTGTCAAGTCACTACGGAAGGCAATCGAAGTGTTAGACGCCGCGTTTTAAAGGGGCAGGAGGGAAGGCAAGAGCGCCTTGGCGGGGGAAGGACTCGTCGGGCGACTCACCGCAGTCCACAAACTTGAGGGGCTCGGCCAGCACCGCGGAGCCGGCGGCCAGGAGCAGGAGCAGCGTCGGCGCCAGCATGGTCTCGTCTCGTCCCGTCTGCTCTCGCGCCGCCTCCAAGAAACTTCTCTCGGCCGGCTGCGGAGCGGAGGCTAAAGTACGAGCCTGCGCCTCTGCGGCGGCGTCACATGAGAGGCAGCCCAGGCCGGGCCCGCCCAGGCGCGGTCACCTGACGGGGACGGGCCTGCCTCGCGCGCCGCCCTCGCATGGCCTGCTGCCCGGCTGGCGCCTCGCCGAGAGCGTCTCCAGCCGCCGCCACGAAAGCCCCGAGCCTGCTGCAAGAGAGCCGGACGAGGAGCCAAGCAACCCGCCATTCGCTCGGCCCAGGCTGCCCCTGTAACCTAGCCGGGCACTGGCTTACAACAGGGAACCCGGGTTCCTCCAGGAGCCTCAGGACTCTAGCTCCCATCATCCCTGCCAATCGGCTCTGCTCGTGGGGGCTGATGGGAGTTGGAGTCCAACCACACCCTGGAGGGCCCCCCCCCTTCCCCCGTCGTCGAGAAAAGCCTCCGCTTCCAGCAACAGGCGTTGCTTTCAAGCGCACCTGTTTGGCAGGAAGCTCCGCTGAAACTTTCCCAGGTGAATGTTGAATTATAGGATTTGTATAGTTGGAAGGGACCACAAGGATCATCTAATCCAACCCCCTGTAATGCAGGAATCTCTTTGCCCAACATGGGGCTCGAACCCACGACTTTGAGATTAAGTGCCTCATACTCTAGAACAGGCACCCCCAAACTGGCCCCCCCGATGTATTGGGACTACAACTCGCATCATTCCTAGCTAACAGGACCAGTGGTAATAATGGGAATTGTAGTCCGAAAACATCTGGAGGACCAAATTTGGGGATGCCTGCTCTAGAATAACACTGCTTTTCCTGCTTTCGCCTGGTTGCTTCAGGGCTACAGGAGTCGCTGGAAAGTACAGGAACCAAATGGATTGTGGGTGGAGAGCCTTGCAGCAGTCGCACAATGCGCAGAAATTCATTTTGGCAGTGATTCATTATATCCACTCAATAATGTGTACGTGGCGAAAAGTGTGAGAAAGAAGACATGGGGGAAGGGGGGGGGAGGTGTCTGCCGCCTCTACCCTGTTGGCACCCACACCTACTCCTGCTTCTAAACGGGCAGAAGGCCAAGAAGCTGAAAAGTTGTTCTCAGCGAGTTGTGAAACATAATGTTGCACAACACATAGCTGCTGACCCAAGTTACACGTTATGGCGGAGTGATGGAACAGAAATAAACCCTCAGTTGCTCTGAGCCAATGCAGACTGCACCATTCTGGTGCCCTCCAGTGTTTTGGCCTACACAGCTGTGCTTGCTAGGACTGATGGGAGTTGATATTGAAAACATCTGGAGGGCATCAGGTTGGTGAAGGCTGAGGCTGAGCTAGTGTGTGAGAAATACCCCATAAAGCAATTTCAATCCCAATGGAAATATAGTTGGTTTAGGTCAGCATGATGAAAGCCCCTGCGCTGCCATATTTATATATTTAAGAATATATTTTGCCTGCCCTACACCAAAAGATCTCAGGGTGGGTCACAGAATTTAAAACAACAGTAATACATCCCCATTTTAAAAAAAACAGGTAAAAATACACATTTAAAATCACAACGTAAAACCTAGCAGCGGACTAATGGCAACACCGTGCATAACTAGGTTGCTTGAATCCAAACAAAGTCTGAACCTGCTCCCCTATCTGGTTCACCTGCTGTATTGTCTTCATTCCACATTATGGCCTGGAAGAGGGAGTAATGGGGGATGTTTGTAATGTATTCCCCCCATGATTTTAATTGAATGTATGAGTTGTTTGTTTGTTTGTTTGTTTGTTTGTTGTTCTGTTTCTGTAAAGATGCTTTGAGTTGCTTGCAGCAAGAAACAAGTGTTTAATAAACTGAAATAATAATAATAATGATGATGATGATGATGATGGACATACAGGCCACAATTGTGCCATGTTATGCCACTTCATTGGGAATAGCAATACTCCCCATGACTAGCATTTGCTGAACCTTCCAAGCCCATCAGAGCCACCAAAGGCAGAGCAAACATCTATCAAAGATGTAAGGGTAAGTGGGGGCTAGAGAGAATTTTCTAGTTATAAAGACAGAAATGGATGGCTTTAGAGCTGGTGACCTGTCACTCAACTAAAGGAAACCCATAGGAAAAGGCTATATGGCTACTAATTTGCCATCACCTATACCCATAGCAGTGCACAGCTGCTTATGAGTGATGTGATTTCAGTTCCGGTCCATCCTGAACTACTACTACTGGGTTTGGGCCACATAGTGCTCAGGCTAGAGCTGCCACCTCCACTGCAATGCATTGGTTAACCTCCCTTCCGCTGACTCAGTCTTAAACCATTAAGACTTTATGTAGCTCAACTGAAGTTAAGGAAACTATGCCATATGTCATTTGAAGACCGTTGATTCTGGAAACCCTTTAGCCCAGTTTTCAAGGTCAGAAACACTCCCTTGTTTGGACAGAGCAACAACTTTATGTCTTGTCTTTATCACAAAACTGATAACCAGCTAACTTGAAGTGTTTCTCCTGTCCAATGTCAGATCACCCAAAAAAATAATAATAAGAGAATCTAGCAGCAGCAAAATTTAAACTTTACCTCAGTTTGCTTGTGCAGTGCATCCCTTTCACTTACATAGAGGGAGCTCAAGGCATGTTCTGAAGATGGAAAAGGATTAACAGAAAAGAGTTGAGGGTGCAGTTGCTGAGAATGGTATGGGTGAGTTCACTGAGTTATGACATAATTCAGTGGCAGATTACCATGGTGACAACTGGCTTTAGAGAGAGTAAGGGCTCGTCCACACTTCTGCTTCCCTTGCCTCTTTCCCCCCACTGTTTACTGCTGAATCGGAACAAATGTCAATCAGTTTTTCTGCAGATTGATCTTTGTTCTGATTCAGTGGTAAATGGTGGAGTCTCCCAGGGAAAGTGGAGGGACAAACAAAAAAACTGCTTGGACCTGTGCCTAGGAAGCATGGGACAAGACGAAAACCTTTTGGACTCAGGCTTTCTAATCATGGGGCAAGCAGAAGTGTGGACAAACCTTTACTCAGCACAATAAGGACCAACTACTGATTATTGCTGGAAATATGAGAGAGAGAGAGACATACTGTAGGCGAGGACGGGGAACCTAAAGCCCTCCAGATTTTGTGCTGCAACTCCCATCATCCTTGGCGATTGCCTATGCCAGGCAGGTACAAAGTCCGTTTTGGGGGCCTAATTCGGCCTGCCGGTTGGCTTAATCTGGCCTCTGTGGCAGTTTATTTCCTGGAGTAAAATCCTAAAAAAACCTCAACAACTCTAATCCTAAAAGCAGCTCAACAACTTGGGGGTAAAATAATAAAAAGCTCAACAACTTCAATCCTTCAACAACTTTGGTTGGCCCCCATGGCCCTTCACTTCATCAAATCTGGCCCTCTTTGAAAAAAGTTTGGACACCACTGGTGCTGTCTGAAACTGATGGGAGTTCAAGTCTTGCAACATCTGGAGGGCTACAGGTTCCCTATCCCTGCTATAGAGCAATAGGCTGTACAAAGTTACTTTTTTTAACCTCACTTGCATTTACACAAATTATCACTAAGGCAGAAATCTTATGCATATATACTGGGGATATGCCCAGTTGAAAGGAAAGGGAGAGGATTCTTTACAAGTGCATGTACAAGCTCGCTCTGAAACTAATGCAAGTTGAAATGGGACATAGGCATGCCTACTTTTTTTTGTATACGTGTACAGTAAACCTCTGGAACAGTGATTGCATTGTGCCTTTGTAATAATAATAATAATAATAATAATAATAATAATATATTTTTTTTATTTATACCCCGCCCTCCCCAGCCAAGGCCGGACTCAGAGCGGCTTACAAGCAATAATAAAAACAAGATGAATGATTACAACTTAAAAACAAAAATAAAATACAACATTAAAATAATGGAACATTAAAATATTAAAATGTAGCCTCATCGCAGGAGGAGAAGGAAAAGAAAAAAGAAAGAGAGGGAGGGAGGGAATCAAATTGGCTCCAAGCCAAAGGCCAGGCGGAACAACTCTGTTTTACAGGCCCTGCGGAAAGAAATCAGATCCTGCAGGGCCCTGGTCTCATGAGGCAGAGCGTTCCACCAGGCCGGAGCCAGAGTTGAAAAGGCCCTGGCTCTGGTTGAAGCCAATCTAACTTCCTTAGGGCCTGGGACCACTAGGGTGTTGTTATTTAAGCAGCACCTTAAATCTGACCCTGTACTCCACCGGGAGCCAGTGCAGCTTGAAAAGCACTGGGTGAATATGCTCCCATGGCAGAGACCCCGTGAGGAGCCTCGCTGCAGCATTCTGCACCCTCTGGAGTTTCTGGGACAGCTTCAAGGGCAGCCCCGCGTAGAGCGAATTACAGTAGTCAAGCCTGGAGATTACCGTCACATGGATCACTGTGGCCAGGTCGGGGCGGGAAAGGTAAGGGACCAACTGCTTGATGCTGCAAAGGTGGAAAAATGTCGCCTTGGCTGTTGCTGTAACTTGCGCCTCCATGGAAAGGGAGGCGTCAAGGATTACACCCAAACTCTTAACGGAAGGCAATGGCACTAATTGGGCCCCTGCAAGAGAAGGGAGTTGGTCCCTCGTCCCCATGCCATCCTGACCTAGCCATAGGACCTCTGTCTTTGAAGGATTTAGTTTCAATCGGCTCCCACGAAACCATCCAGCCACAGCTTCCAAGCATCTGGTCAGTGTGTTCGGAATACAGTTTAGGACAGAATACAGAAGAATACAGTTTAGGACACATGGCACTTTGGTTCATTGGCAAGTGAGACATGCAAAGTAAGGAAGATCTTACGTGGCTGTAGGGATGCTTGATAATCAAGCTAGGCCATGCAACCAGTTCATAGGCATATATTTTCAACATTAAACCCCCTTTAATTAGGTGGGATATACCTCATTTCCTGCATCTATATTCCACCTTTTCCTCCAAGGAGCTCTACATTGTCCACTCCGCCCTCATTTCATCCGCACAACCACCTTGTGAGGTAGGTCACAGCAGAGAGGCAGTGACTTAATGGATTTGAACCCGGATCTACCAGATCCTAATCCCACACTCTTAACTACAACACCTCACGGGCTCTCACTCCGAAGCAAGTGTGTGTAGGTCGTGGCCATATGTTCACTTGAGCTTACATCCGAGTAAACATGCTGTACCCTAAGGAATGGGAGACTTGTGCCCCCCACCCCAGACGTGGCTGGACTCCCGGCAGCCCCAGTCAGCATGGCCAAGGCTCTGAAATTTTGGGAGTTTAAGCCCAGCATCCCCCGGAGCGCCCCAGGCTCCTTCCCACGCGCGTCTCAAACTCTATACTCAACCCCGACAGGCGTGGGCGTGGCCGTACGAACGCGTGCCTTGACGTCACAGCGAGACCCAAAAGAGCTGAAAGGCAAACGTGCGCACTTCCGCCCGGCTTCCCCCGCCTTCACTCGGAGGCACGTGATCTTCCCCTCCCTCTGCTCCCCTTCCCAGTAGAACCAGCCTCTTCGGTTCCGCGTACGTTCCCGTCGCTGTCTGGGCGGGACATATGGCCACGCCTCCGCCAATAACAGCGCAGCTAGGCGGATCAAGATGGCGGCGCTGGCGGCGCTCGCTGGCTTCAGGGCGCTGCGGCTTTGCGGGCGGAGCAGGTGGGCCTTTTCCCTTTCCGTGCTTTGCGACGGTCGGTTAAGCGAAGAGGAACGGTGGTCCCGGCGGCGAACGCGGGCGAGGTGTCACCCCTTGTTGGTTTTCAATGCACGACACAGTTGGCGTTTCCCTTTCGCAGTCACATTCACACGCCCCTCGTATTCCTAGGCGCCCTTATTCTCCTTGCCCAAACAAGGGGTCGGGAGATTTGCCCCCCAACCCCCGGCCCGTAGGTCCCGATAGCTTGGCTTTTAAGTCCAGGGATCCCAGAGAATCGCCATGGCGACACATCGAACAGACACAACCGTCTATCTTATTAGGGCAATATACGTGGTGTTGCAAACTTTTCCAACCGCACCTGCAGCTTCTCAGAGCCAAAGGCTTTTAGAGTGTAATATTCTCTTACTGTGGGAACAAACAAGTAAATGGGCAAAGCGCCCGGACTGCTTGTGGTGGGTCATTTCACCGTTCTGGTACTGCAGGTGGAGAAAACGAAGGCAAGAGTTTAATTCCAAGACGACCAACAGTAAGTCTCTGATAGCACCGCTGGTTAGAGTGCGGTGCTGATAACGCCAAGGCTGCAAGGTTCTCTTGCCTATGAGACAGCTGCATATTCCTGCATTGTAGGGGGTTGGACTAGATGACCCTTACCTTAGGGTCCCTCCGACTCTATGATTCTAGCATCATGTAGTTGGAGGGTGCAATGTTAATTCAGTGACTGAGCATTTCACTGCTTTGCAGGGGTAGGTTTCGATTCTTCTATCTCAAGGCATTTAGATGTTTAACTGGCAAAAGGAGGTACAGTGTTGGGGGCAAGTCTCCTATGCAGTATGTGCAGGGTTACATCAGTGATACTGATGACTCTGTGACTTAGAAGGTGGCTCTCTATGCCCTGGCAGCTAGGAAGATTAGGAAGAAAGAACTGGATGGGCTAGTGGTCAACTGCAAAGGGGACTCAGATCTAATTTGCACATTTTTTTTATTACGTGTAGTATTTTATTTTTTTTATTACGTGTAGTAAGAAATTTTGGTGGATTTGTTCATGGTTTTACCGCATATGTAGCAACTGCTGGTTTTGTTTGTTTGTTTGTTTTTCTTCTTTGGATGCTGCCATGGCCTTTGGCTAGTGCAATAAAAATATTAAATTTAAATTGGCTCATAAAAAGACACACTTGTGCCTTAAGTTGTAAACTCTATCTGTGCATTCAGATGCATGCAACTGTGCTGTTAGGCACTTGTCAGCAAACCTGCAAAGAAGACATGCCTAATGATGTTCTATTTTCATTTGTTATTTAATATCTAAAAGTCTTGAAATGTCAGGAATTACTTTCGTTTTACAACGTTCTGTGGGGGCACATAGTGCATTTAGGACTGTAGCCTAAATCTGTTTCCATGGTTTTTTTTTTAAAAAAAATATAGTTGAAGTCAGTGGTACTCTGGTTAGTATAAATGCTTGTTCTTTAATGCTCTGGGGGCTGAAACAATCGTGCAGAAAGTCTATATATTGAGCTCAGGAGTTCTGAGCTGTAGTAATGTTATATCACTGAGAGAAAGATTCATGGAACAAAACAGTAAATGGTCCAGGGAAGAACAAAGGGATTGTTAAGAAAAACTGAAAGAAAATTAAATGAAGCGCTCTTTTTGTACTGTACAGTATAATTACCCTGTGCGTCTCAACAGTTAGAAGATTGTATTGAGGCCAGCAGCTTAGCAGGGTTCAGGCAAGGTTCAGGCATATGGATAATGACAGCAGTACACTGGGAAAAATAACTACAGATGATGGTTTGGTTTCTAATATATCTATGGCCATCCAGTACCAGGGAGCAGATGAAAATAAGCAGTGCTAATTTCAGTCAAAGGTTTTACCATTTCTGCTCTATATTGTGTGTGTATGGGCATCTGCTTCTTTGTTTCTAAAACAATTAAAATTGTTATAAGGCTGTTATAGATAACAGCTCCTCCCTCCTGATCAAGGAATAGCCAGCTTTGTTGCAGTAAATCTCCTATAGCTATAAGGAGGAAAGACAGTTATTATGACTTCAGCACCAAAGTAAACTCATGAATAGCGAGCTAGAAAAAGGTTTCATTGTAAAATGAAGAAAGGAAGGGAAGTGTTCACATGACAGATGATGACTAACCGAGAGCTGGAAACACACGACTTAGAACAATTGGTGTATGTTCAGCCCTTTGTGAACTTAGTCCCAACCTAACAGTAAACGCTTAAACACCATATAATAGGAATCGGTTGTTTAGGATTCAGACAGGGATTCAGGTCTATTCCACAGGGTGCAGTATTTTCTCCCTCCCTCCCTCCAGTATTCAGGGACTCATCACTTATTCTCTCTTGCCTAGAGTGAAAAGGTCCAGAACAACAATCATTCTGTAAAAGATCCTCACTTTTGTGCGCTGGATTCTGTTTTCTGTCTAAGAGGATACTTCTTACTACGGGTCTCTTCTCCCTTGCTTAATGAGTAGATCATTAAGAGACACACAGTATCAGACATTCTTTCTCACTCAGACAAGAATTTCTAAGTAAAGTAAAGAGAGAGAGAGGTGCACTCTCGTTCACTCACTGATCCTTGTTGCCTCAGTCTTCTGAGGAAAAGCATATTGCCCTTATCCACCATATATATGCTGTAACTGCTTTCTCCACAATTTTGCTATTGAAACTCATAGTTAGGAAGTATAGAGTCAAAGTTCCCTGCCTTTGTGTGTTCAGCTTTGATGGGGGGGGTTATATTTCTGACCCTTAGCTTAAAAGTCCCTCAATCTGTCTGTAGTTGTTTCCCTCATTTATTGCTTTTACACTACCTCCATTCCTTGGATCTTATTTGTTCCTTAACTTTCCCACACAGCCATTCTCTTCCTCACTGGCATCTGATAAGAGCCCCATCCTGCACCACACAGAATGGTGCCTCCATGCAAACGATAAGAGTGCAGTGGGTCGCATCCTCTGCCTCTGGAGAGACCTTGACTGATTCCAGCGAGGGGCAGATTTACCTCAGCGAGAACTGTGTGAAGGTATGGCTTCTTGGAAATCACCAGCCGTATGTACCATCTGTAGTGTCTCGATTCCTCCTGAGCTGCAGTATGATGTGGTGTTTGGTGCGAAAATGTCATAAAAGAATGTATATGTGTGGCTGAGTGTGTGGTTGCTTTAATCCAAAAAGTATACATTATATTATTAACCATCTCCATGGCCTGTCCATGTCGGAGAGGCATAATTTGATGTGGCTGCACGTGAGAGTTGGTAATATGCAGTAGTAAATGGCCCAATGGTTGCCATTATTTTGATTTGAATTGATTTTAGAATGAATTGGTTTTAGAATGCTGTGTTACTTTTATTGTTGTTAGCCACTCTGAGCCCAGCTTCGGCTGGGGAGGGCGGGATATAAATACAATATTATTATTATTATTATTATTATTATTATTATTATTAGCATACAAACTGTGATAGAACTAGTAGTGGGGTATTCAATCCAGGCTTGGCAAAAAGAGAAAAGGCCAGGCATGTTTTGGGTAGTGTCAAAGACTGGATGTGAATCAGCCCTTACCGTTTGCAGCAATGGCAGCACTTTCACCGAAGGCACTCCAAGTGTTCTCTTTGAGTACATGTGAAAGAACGTGCTGCCAGGTTGATTGGTGCTACGTGCCTCTCGTGTGTGTTTTGCTTTAGGTTGCTCTGTATCTGGCACTTACCATCTCTTTGAGGGATCTTGCTAGTTTGCTGTTGGATTTCAAGTGGTTGCTAAATATTTTTGTATGAATCTGACCCACCACTTAGCGTTCTTTTTCTGTTTCAACAGAGACTGTTGGAGATTGCAGAAGCATCTGAGTTTCTGAGGCTGCAGGTAGAAGGAGGTGGCTGTTCTGGTTTCCAGTACAAATTTTCTTTGGATACAGTTGTGAATTCTGATGACAGGTAAGGGCATAGGTTCCTGTGTGGTGGAGGAGAAAGAACTTTAGGGGAGGGGTGAGAGGGAGAGAGCGAGAGCAAATGATGGAATGAGGAATGAATATCCTATTATATAGTGCAGATAATCCCGTTGTACTGTTTTCCACTTCTATACTTGTGCATATCATTTCCAAGCTTCGTGGCAGCACAATGCATTCAGTGTTACAATTAGCTCTCAATATGAGCATTCTGCTTTTCTTTTTCACTTAAAGATTCAGGGTAACTAATACTACCATGCAAAATACATATAATCATCATCTAATCAACAAGGTAAAGTAAAACAACAAAGTGTCTTACGGCACCTTAAAGACTAATAAATGTATCATGGCATAAGCATTCATAGACCAGAGTTCATTTCATCGGATACACAAAATGCCACAATAAATGTGTTTGTATCTAAGGCTCTGTTGCTTTTGTTGCAACAGACTAATTCAGCTACTCATCTGGAAAAGATAAAGCTAAGAGAGGTGCTTAAGCCAAATCAAAAGCTACTTGAAGAAGCAGGATTTTCATCCTCCTCCGGAAAAGCTGGCCCGACAAAGGCAGGCCTTTCTTGAAAGGGAGTTCAAGAGGTGTGGAGATCACAGCCAAGAAAACCCTGCTTATAGATGTCTCTGTTTTTACCAGGGAGAAAGATGGAGTGTTGGCGAAGGGCTCACCTGCCAGCCTTAAAGGATAAGGGGACTTGTGATGGAGTGGGCATTCTCTAAGGTCTTGCTGATTGTAACACCTATGTTTGGGTGTGACCTGGAAGCAGGGGCAAATAAGATCTTGGATATGTATCTATTGCATTTCAAAATCACTGCAACTCTCTCTATCTCCTCCTCCAGGATTTTTGAACAAGGTGGTGCCCGAGTGGTTGTGGACTTGGACAGTCTGAGCTTTGTGAAAGGGGCCATGGTGGACTTCAACCAGGAGCTAATTCGCAGCGCATTTCAGGTGGTCAACAATCCACAGGCAGAACAAGGCTGCTCTTGTGGATCATCCTTCTCCGTTAAGCTTTGAACAACCATCTCCATGCGGACCCTAGTGGATGCTGAGTGGCATATCTCTTTTTCATTATGTTCAGCTTCCAGCTGGTGTAATCAGTTGTATGGTACCATGCAAATAGTCCGGACTGAGTCTCGGATAAGAACTGATATCTCCAGGATTAGGTGTGAACTGGGCTGGGCACCTGTGTTTTCCTTAATCCCAAATGTATCTTCTCAGTAGGATCCCTGATGACTCACTGCATAGCACTTGATCACCTTGGGAGATATGTGTACATACTTCTGTAATTTAACATATTTTGGTTTTTTGAAGTCATTTCCCACTGCATGTAATTTTCATGTATGTTAATAGGCATATTTTTTTCTGTATGTTCATTTGTACCCTGATGAATGCATGGCTGAGTTATTGGGGCCCACAGCTGCTCCCCAACCTCCACACATTCAAAAGCATCTGTCGCATGGTGCCTGTATGCATATGAATGCACATGAGATCCTGTACGGATGATCTGGAACCCTGGGAAAAGGAGCGTTGCTGTGTACAAAGTTTTTAAGGATTGTCTTGCAAGGGAATTTTGTTGTGAGTACCGAATGGGGAGAAGGTTATGTTGCATATGTTCCATAACTTAAGGTTTCCTTTCTCCTTTTGCCTTCTCTGAATGGTAAACAAGAGGCATTAAAAAAAAAAACAACCACTTGTTTCATCTTTTGGCCAAGAAGCTCAGTATTGTTGTTGTTTTAAAGGAAGTGTTGCGTAATTACAGTGCTAAATAATTAATGCCTTGACTCTGTTTCTCCTTTAAAGTCGGCTGGGAATTGAAAGCTTCATTTTTGGAGCAGAACTGGACTGAGCAGCACTGCCTGACTCTAGATAATTTTTTTGTTCTTTGACCACAAAGGATATCCTGTATCTAATTAGTGGACTTTTGGAAGGTATTTATCTGTGAAGGACGTGCAACTGAGTATTGGTCATAACATTTTATAAAGTGCCTATATTTGTGCATCGTTCTTTGCAGTGACCTTTGTTGTTGCTTAGCTGGGACTGATTCCCCCCACCCCACCCCAGGAACCTCAGCTGCCTTTTGGATTAAAAAGTTCTTCCTATTGGTGGATTTAATTTCTTACAAGTAACAAAATGTAAGCTGTATGTTTCCAAATGAGAGCATAAACCATATAGAAGAATTATCAGTTCTTCTATATGTTAATTATGTGGCTTGCCTGTTCCTAAAAAAACATGTAACTCACATTTGCTTATTTTCTTTTATATCTGTCATCTGTTCAGTTTTAAGGAAGCAGACATGCTTGTACGAAGAGTGCAACTCCTTTTCCAACGGGTCTGACACATCTACCCCAAGAAGGAATCAAATTTTAAAGTGAAGGGCATGCCCTCTTTGAGGAATAGTGGGGCTTTGGGGAGCCGTTACTGGAGGAGGAAGCCTTGACAGTAGAGAAACTTGATCTGCTAACCTGGAGGATTTGGGGGAGTGGGGGCAGGGTGTGTTAATTTTCCCACAGTATGGGGAAATTAGAATATAAGTCCCAGATCCATTTACCTGTTATCTCTAGCCCTTTCTACATAAATGTCAATTAAGCCACCTCTTTTTCTTGCTCCTCAGCTACAACTGATAGGGTGTAGATTTGGATTGCCTATCTACTAGAATTTATAGCATTATTTCACTAGGGGGCATCCTTATACTTTGAGATGCAAATGGCTGAAGAAATTGCTTGTAGAAAATGATGGCTTTCTTGGTTGTGCTGTGGTTGGATCTGAGACTGAGAAGTAGTGCATAAGTGCTGCTTTGTTTCAAAAATCTCATATTCAGGAGTATGCTAGGCAGTTGGTTCAGTCTGTGCAAAATTCTAAAGCCTTGACTGCTGCCTGCTGCTTAAAAGGGCCATTTCTTGTAGTCCAAAATGTCCAGCACAGGGAGGTGGTGGTGTCAAAGTAGAGCAATGCAAAGGAGTGGCAAAGAGGGAGGGGCATGGGGTTGTTAGAGCCTTTAACAAAGCAACACAAATGCAGTTGAGAAAGAGTCTGATCACGAATTATTTCAGATTCCCTAGGCTATCTGAGCGCCATGCAGATTTGCTTCTGCTCCAAAGCATTCATGCCCTTAAAAACTTGAGAGCTTCCTGAATCTCCACTTACTAAGTGAGAAGGAAGGCAGAGAGATGGTGTAATATTTTAATTGTGTTGAGAACATGCAATTTTCACTAAATGTTTTGCTGAGAGCGGTTGTGTTTTCAAAATTGCATACAAATCAGGTGTCTGACACATCTGACCATACATGACATTTTCACTATATTGTGTATGTTGGTGCAAACCAATTCACCTGAACATACCATCATGTGTAGATTGCATGTATGCCTATTTTACCATAGTTCTACATTTTGGGCAAGTAAAACAATCCTGTTTGTGACCTTCACCCCTTATAGCAAAAGCATTATAAGCGGTGGATGACCTTGGATATGGATTTTCACACTCTAGAATTTCTTTCAAGTTGGCTTTGGTATTGAAGACTTATTCTATTTGACTTAAAATACACAGTTTCCTGTTTGAGTGTAGTGATCTTTTTCAGCTTCAAAGTATCTCCCAGCCCTCCAGCACCAACTTGGTCCAAGGAAATTATTGACTGCTACTGCATCTGTGTTCAGCACCGATGTAGGAATGAGAAGAGTAAGTTCTGTTCTGTGATCCAAATTGAGGTGCTCTCAATGTGGAACCCTTCCAGTGGTGTTGGACTCCGACTCCCATGAACCCCAGCTGATGGTTAAGGATGAAGGGAATTGTAGTCTAGCATCTGAACGGCATCATGTTGGCCACCCCTGATATAAATGGTTTGTTTTGTCCTTACAGTGCCAGCATTCTTAACTCTCTCAATGTGTAAATGATGACTCTTGGAGAAATAAATACAAAACTTAATTTATTGGCCTCGTGTTCCACTTGTCATTTTCTTCAGATGTAGAAAATGCTCAGTCACAGTCAGAAGAAAGGGAAATCTTATCATATGCCTTTGACATTTGATACATCAACTTTTGCTTGGGATTCTTTCCGCTGAAAGAATATGCCTGGGATGGGGCGGTTTAAATGTATTAGTGCAAGAGCTCACACCAGAATTCTGCTAGGGGAAATGTTTGAGATTATTTTTTGGTATGCCACCCTTCACGCTAAAAATAATAATAATTCAGACAGCTAACAACATTAAAATAATGTTGCAGTTTGACTCAGATATATATGGAGTTTTGTTTTGTAGGGTGGTGTTGTATCAGAGCTAAATATAGGTCACAACCTGTATACTTTTAAAGTAAAGTTCCAAGCACAGTACTTTACAAACTGCAATATTCAAATATGTTTGGTACAAAATTCATTTTCCATATAATATGTGGACGAGACTTATCTATCATGAACACATTCTGTGTGTTCAGGCCTTCCTGCTAAACCTTTACTCCTGAATGTAAATGGAGCTTCCTTAAGTTTATACACCTGATTGTATCTGTACACACACACACACACACACACACACACACACACACACGTTTGAATGCCAAAGTCGGGCAAGACCTTCTAGTGCCAAGAAGTGGTCTGCAAATTCAGGTTGTTTCTGAGTGTGTTCTGCAGCAGGTCTTCTGCTTGTGGTCTCTGCTTCTTGTGGGGCACAGTTCCCTCATTCCCTGCCCAACACCTCCTTCAAACTGCTCTGAAGTCTCCCATGCTGAACCCAAACCAGAAGTGATAATCAGCAGTCTTGACAGGAGCATCTGGGCACAATCACCGTCTCAAACCCACCTTCTTAGGCTCAGTCCCATTCCACACAGATACTTGCAACGATTGGATGTAAAACTGAAGTAGAAAATGAAACTTAGGGTAGCTCTTTATCATGAAGAACATGAGTAAGAAAAGAGTGTTATCATTAGCATGCATGCATTCCTTATTTGAAGTGCTTTAAAATTAGGCCTTTTTATACAGTCCTCCCCTTGCTTTTGGGTAGTTTATTTTTAATGACAAGAGTTCCTGCTTTCAGCCTTTGTAGCCTATCAGCTTTTTGACTCATGTCCCCGTTTGGCTAATCAGGTCTCATTTACCTTTGACATCTTTTAGAGGAATAGAATGGGCCATTACAGTTGCCTTGGAAACAGTGAGATTAAATGCACATTGCCATGGCAACCTGCCATGATCTTCAGCTTCTATCTGTGGGACTCGTTTCTTCAACGTGGGGTGGGGGGGTGGTAGCGATAAGGGATCTTCCATTGCAGAGACGCAGTGTTTTGGCCATGGTACAAACACAGATGGATTGTAGTAGTGAGGAGTCCATAAGGAATACAGATGAGAATTGGTAAGTTGATGTCTTGATAGGACTATCTGAGTGCACTCACCATATAAAACTTGCCTTAGTCCCAGTGGTCAACATGGCAAGCTTTTGAGTTATCCTGAACTCTTATTCAGGCAAGGTGAAAGGAAGAGGTGTTGGGGGGAGAGAAGGCCGGGGGGGCAGGCGAGTCTGGATGTTGCAGGTATGAGGTCAACTTTTAAACTCTACAAAGATGGAGATTGCTGACTGAATAAGTCTCTGCTAGGTGCTACATTGACAATCAGGTTATGTGTCTAGGATCCTAGAATAAAGAAGCAGCGGTTGCTCCTCATTTTTAAAAAACGAAGGCCAGTGTTCCTAAGGTCTGTTCCACACCTTAAGTGAAAACACAGCTTCCTGATCAAGTAGAGAACGTGAATAAAGAGAAACATGGCAGTCTTTGTATAGGAAAGCCAGATATTGATTTTAGGTGATGTACTAGGTAAAAGAATCAATTCAAGCCAAATTGTGTAGCTGGAAGGGATGTAACCTCACAATGTTACAGCCATCTTCAGGTGGTAGAAAATTATCTCCCTGTAGATCCAGCCCTGAATAGAATGTTTGAACCAACGTCATTAGCAATGACTTGGACCTCTTCCACCACCACTGCCTCCTCAGTGGGTGACTTGAATTAAAAGTCTGGGCATCAGCAATCTCTGAGCGTGCTCCAAAGAGCTTGCAGGATGAAAACATTTTGCTGCAGTGATAGGAAAGAGAGGAGATGAATGAACTAAATTCCAGGGCTGTCTATTAAGAATCCATTTCTCAGTATGGCGATGCATAAAGACAATAGAGGCAACCAACCTGATAATTCAAGATCAATGTTATGGTAAGACAGACCTTTCCAAACTTTTCGTGTTGGTGACACGCTTTTTAGACATGCATCATTTGGCGACACAGTAATTTAGTTTTGCTAGCAAACGAGGTTAAACTTTCCAGCCCTGGGAGGAGCACAGGGAGCATTCGCGCAACACACCTACACACCACAGCCGACACACTAACTTGTCACAACACACAGTTTGGAAAGTTCTGTGGTAAGATTTTGTTTTTGTTTTTTAAAAATCACACACATAAAGTGCACGTAAAAAGGTAAAGGTAAAGGGACCCCTGACCATTAGGTTCAGTCGTGGCTGACTCTGGGGTTGCAGCGCTCATCTCGCTTTACTGGCCGATGGAGCCGGCATACAACTTCCGGGTCATGTGGCCAGCATGACTAAGCCGCTTCTGGCGAACCAGAGCAGCGCACGGAAACGCCGTTTACCTTCCCGCTGGAGCGGTACCTATTTATCTACTTGCACTTTGACATGCTTTCGAACTGCTAGGTTGGCAGGAGCAGGGACTGAGCAATGGGAGCTCACCCTGTCGCAGGGATTCAAACCGCCAACTTTCTGATTGGCAAGTCCTAGGCTCTGTGGTTTAACCCACAGCGCCACCCGCGTCCAAAGTGCACATAGATGCTCATAAATGATTGCTAACCAACAGGTGTTTTGACATACATAGCATTACATCCCATAGAAAGAGGGGGTTGTATTGCAGATAGATAAATGGATAGCCGCCTAAAAATTGCAAGAACCTATTGCGTTTAAAATGGTTTCTGTTCTCAAATCACAAGGTCAAACAAAACAAAAGCCTCAAGCTTTTTTTAATGTTATGTTTTTTAAGCAGCTCCATATTTTTAGCTCCTGCTGAATATGGGAATTGACTTTGATTATTCTTAGCTGATTGCCTCACAGCATTGGATGCTATAAACATGTTACAAACATCCAGTCCCTTCCGCAGTATTTGAATAAATAACATAATTTTAAAATATGTCTTGTGCAGTGGATTTTGAAACATACCTTGAAAAGATGCAAGGGGGTGGTCCATCCAGAAATATACAGAAAGTTGTTAAAATTCAACATTTAAAACCACAGTGAGTTTATGATGCTCTGTAATAAATACCTTATTTCTGAAAGAGGCACCTTTTAAGCTGTGTCCAAACAGCTCCTGAATTGTGCCCATTTGGAGCAGCCACACAATCTGGCAAAGAGACATGCCTATGAATTCTCCTGGAGAGCTCAAGCAATTTGAGTATATCCATGGATAAATATACAGACCTTTGTCGGCAAAAAAAGCAGAGACATCACCTTGCCGACAAAGGTCCATATAGTTAAAGCTATGGTTTTCCCAGTAGTGATGATGTATGGAAGTGAGAGCTGGACCATAAAGAAGGCTGATCACCGAAGAATTGATGCTTTTGAATTATGTTGCTGGAGAGTCCCATGGACTGCAAGAAGATCAAACGTATCCATTCTTAAGGAAATCAGCCCTGAGTGCTCACTGGAAGGAGAGATCCTGAAGCTGAGGCTGCAATACTTTGGCCACCTCATGAGAAGAGAAGACTCCCTGGAAAAGACCCTGATGTTGGGAAAGATGGAGGGCACAAGGAGAAGGGGACAACAGAGGACAAGATGGTTGGACAGTGTTCTCGAAGCTACCAGCATGAGTTTGACCAAACTGTGGGAGGCAGTGGAAGACTGGAATGCCTGGCGTGCTCTGGTCCACGGGGTCACGAAGAGTTGGACACGACTAAACGACTAAACAACAACAACATGGATAAATTTGGTAAAAGTAATAGAGCCAGGGTCCCCGACCCTTTGGGACCTGGAGACACACCTGGAAATCTAAGAAACTCGCAGGCGTATCAAACTGCCCATTTCATGGAAGAAAACCTGGCAGTGCTCAGAACTCAAACCACCCCAGCACAAGAGGCAAACCGCCTACCCCTGCAACAAATAAAATAGACCAAAAAAAAGGAGTGAGCACTCTAAAAACCCCAGACACATGCCTCCTCAAAAAATGGCTGGATTGCTGTAATGTGCTCTGTGTTGGAATACCACTGGGGTTGGCCTGGAGGCTGCAGCTGGTGCAGAATGTGGCAAGTGGTTTGCTTGTGGGAGCCAGCACATAAAGCCTTGCTTGCAGGACTTGCACTGGTTGCCAGTTTGCTACCAGGCCAAGTTCAATATGTTGGTCCTAACATCTAAGGCCCTATATAACTCGGGACCAGGTTACTTGAGGGACTGCCTTCTCCCTTATACACCCAGTAGAGCAAAGCAGACTGTGGGAGAATTTATTCTGCAAGTTCCAAAGATTACTGAGGCCCATTCTGCAGTAACTCTGAGCAGAGCTTTTGATGTGTATGCCCTGTTCTGTGGAATAGCATTCCTGTCACAATATGACAGGTGCCAACTATCTGCACTTTCCAAGAACAGTGAAAGACATGTTTATTATGACAAGGCTTTCCTAGCTGGATAAATGGGTGGCCACTTGTTAGGGTTTCGGTCTTGTTTAAAATGTTTTTGTTGCTTTTGTGTTATTAACTATTTTATATGTTTTTAATCACCTCAAGGTGGTAGTTTAGAAGGTGATTAATGAATTAATTGTAATAATAATAATAAATCCCTCATTATTCTTTTTTAAAAATAGGGTAGTCAACAAAGAGAGCATCTTTGGGCACTATAGTTCTCATGTGTGTCACACTGGAGACCCGAGTAACAGAGCATCTTGGAAATGAGGACATTTTAAGTTTCATCCATCATGCCCAACGTTCTTCCAGCTGCCTGCAGAACAAAATTGACCCTGGAAACTAAGAGGTTGGGCTGAGTTTTGTGAAGTGTGAAAGTACATTTAGAAATATTAAATCCAGTTCTTAGGATTATGCACAGAAACAAATGAGAAGCCGCTGTCACTCACTGAGCACAAAGCTACAGAGCAGGTCTTAAGAGGGAGCCTGCCAGCTGGAGGGTTTTATGAGGGGATGTGAGTTTTAGAAGCGTACAGGATGAAACAGCATCTGGCTGATACTTAAAGCAAACTGACACCCGTGCCTTGAACCAGCTAAATCTTCCCATGTACAAAACATGATTCTTTGGTGGTGGCCAATTGTGAGGTGACAAGGTTCAGACCCTCACCCAGCTGGTTGACACTTTCCTGAAATGAGGGAGAGGGGGCACACTTTGCCAAACCCTAGAGTAACAGGTGACACAACCCACACATCCACCCCAAGCCCATGCACATTAGGATCTAATTACTGTAGTTATTTAGTTTTCTGAGGGGTGGTGGTGGTAAAATCAAACCAATCCTAGAATCATAGAGTTGAAATGTTTGGTTTTTAATTTTATTTCCCAAATACAAATTTTCTTCGTTTTGATAGCTGTATTATGTGGATAGCTGAATTCTCCCTTGGATATGTGCTTCAGCCCAAAACACTTCTGCAAATGGAGCTAGACTGGATGGGGTTCAAGCAACAGACCTCAGGGAAGTAAGGTGGGTTCAACTCCTCCCGTCCATGTGCCTGTGGAACGCAGGTGGAGATGTGGTCTAAACCACTGAGCCTCTTGGGCTTGCCAATCAGAAGGTCAGTGGTTTGAATCCTCATGACAGGGTGAGCTCCCATTGCTCTCTCCCTTCTCCTGCCAACCTAGCAGTTCGAAAGCATGCCAGTGCAAGTAGATAAATAGGTACCACTGTGGCAGGAAGGTAAATGGCGTTTCTGTGCGATCTGGTTTCTGTCACGGTGTTCCATTACGCCAGAAGCTGTTTAGTCATGCTGGCCATATGACCTGGAAAGCTGTCTGTGGATAAACGCTGGCTCACTTGGCCTGAAAGCGAGATGAGCGCCACAACCCAATCGTCGCCTTTGACTGAACTTAACCATCCAGGGAACTTTACCTTTTTTACCTCTCCATGTGCCTCTAGACTCTCACCATGCTCTAAATACAATCAGACATGGCTGCTGTTGCATCTAATTAGGCTTTAGGAAACCCTGGCTTTGTTGCTTGTCCCCAATATTGAAGCCAAAGCAAGCAGCAGAGGCAGGATTAAAATGCAAAAATATTTTACTTCTTCTTCTTTTTCTTCTTCTTACCAGCTTCTGCCTTCATCCTCCAGCTTTCTCTTTCACTCTTCTTTTCACCCTAAGCACAGTGGGAAGTCTAGTCCTGATGGCTGGCCTACAGGAACTCTAGGGACAAACTTCTAAACACAAACATAATGAATTGCAGTAATTTGAGTACAGCACCTCGGAATTGAATTTCTGTGAGAAAGCGGAGATCTGTACCATGGAGAAGAACGGCCAGCACTTTCATAAAACTGTAATTTCCGAAGTACTTTATGGAAAGCTATTAACAGTTTAAAGCGATGATGGCCTTGTTTATATTTTGTAAAAATGTGCAAGATCAGCAGGCCTGCTTTAATATATATTTGGCCTGTCCCAGAGTACTTACTGAGGCGCCATGGAATCAATAAGCTGGTTTGTTCCCTTGTGTTTCCTCACAGGCTACCGTCTTTCTTGAGGGTAGAGCAAAATGTAGGACGCAGCATTCCTGCATTGCCCCTTATGGGAGCAGTAAAAACTTTTGTGTCGAGGAAAAACTGAGGCAGTCTTCATTCTCTCTCTCTCTCTCTCTCTCTCTCTCTCTCTCTCTCTCTCCCCACAATTCTTATCTGCCTCTTAAAAATACCAAACCATCACTACTAGATTAATGCCTATTGTGTAGGTTTCACACTAAAAAGCAGGGGAACAGTAATAATGTTTAGAATGGGAAAAGGAGTTTTAGAGAGAAAATTCAGCAGCTGTCTTTGGCGACAAAGGGAGAAATAACAGAGATACTTCCCATTGTGAGGAGAACTTTATCTCCTTGCAGCCAGGGAGAGAAGGCAATGGGGCTGGATGGCAGATCTCTGTGCCTGTTAACAACGTTCTTCTCACGCCACCCCTGTCCTATATTCCCAGATAACAGGCAGAGGCCAGAAATAGGACTGACACAGTAAAAGAAGTTTCTTAATCCTTACTGAGCCAAACAGAAATGCACGAGTGAAAAGCCAATTCATAGGGCAGAGAAGAATTACACAGGGGGAAATTGGGTCCACAAATCAAAGGCAGTTTCTCCACTAAGGGGAAATGAAGAGAATCAAATATGAGAATGGAGAGAAGTCTGGAAAAAAAATCCTGTTAGCAATGGAGGCCTGGCTAAAGAGAGCTTGAAAATGAGCTTGCTTGGGCTGAAGAAGGGCTGGGATAAAAATGAGGGTCTGCACAGCACAGCAAGAGTTTGAGCAAACACCAGTAGGCACCCCCACCTCCCCTTCATGCTATGGAAGGGGTCCCTGCTCGGCTGACAATACTCTCGCCTTCCTTTTCCTCCCCAGGCATGAATTGCCAGCTCACGGACAAAAGCAAATAGATCTGTGGTGTGTTTTTGGGATTTGTCTGCTTTTCTCACGATTAAAACAAATCAATTTCCTATAAAGCTCCACATTTTGCATTCTCCCACTAAAGTGGAAAGGAGCAAATCTGCCCTGATTAAATTTCCTGATTTGAAATATGGTTCTGGTATGCACCGTGGAGCAAGAAGAAGAGAGAGAAATCACACTTTTATTTCATAACAGCATGTTGAGCTACATTCCATAAGGTACAGAGCCTGAAAAACGCTCACAGGGAAAGCTCATGACACCATGTGAAGCCGCTGAATATAAATAGATTTCATGGGGGATATGTGACTATCGTATATCAGCAGCTTAATTTATGTCCCTGCAGCGTTAAGTGGGTGGGGGTGGGGAGCAAGCCCTTGTGGAAAAGTCAAGAGATGGCACTAACATTGATAAACCTGCTGCAAAGTCTGTACATCTCATTATCTCCCAAGCTCCTTTCCCCTGGTGTGACCAGCACCTTCTCACCTGTTTCTTTCCCCACCCACACAGCCTTCCTCTTTGTTTTGGTTCATAACTCTCTCACCAACAGAGCATGGAGAAAGATCCTGTGGTAAAGAGCTGGACGGACTTGTGACTTACCGTATTTTTCACTCTATAAGACGCACCAGACCACAAGATGCACCTGGTTTTTGGAGGAGGAAAACAAGAAAAAAAATATTCTGAATCTCAGAAGCCAGAACAGCAAGAGGGATCGCTGCGCAGTGAAAGCAGCAATCCCTCTTGCTGTTCTGGCTTCTGGGATAGCGGCGCAGCCTGCATTCGCTCTATAAGACGCACACACATTTCCCCATACTTTTTAAGAGGGAAAAAGTGAGTCTTATAGAGCAAAAAATACGGTATCTTCCTTGTTTCATTAAGTGAACTAAATCTTCGCCACTGAAGCAAGCGTGTGGCATCCACACCAGACATTTAAAGCGCATCTAGCACACATTTAAAGTACGTGACTACCCCCAAAGAATCCTGGCAACTGTAGTTTTCTGAGAGTGCTGGGAATTGAAGCTCTGTGAGGGGGAAACCAGGGTTCTTTAGGGGGATGTAATATACAGTGTGGGTTCGAGGAAAGGGGAAAAAGTGGAAGAACATAGAAACCTTAACTTTTTGTCTTTTTCTTCAGAATCATAAGAACAGAAGAACAACACTGCTAGTTCTTCAATGGCCCATCTAGTCCAGCATCCTGTTCTCACAGTGGTCAACCTGTGGATTTGCACTTGGTTGCACTTTGTTTTGTGACTGGAAAAATTCGAGAGGAGGAAGAACATAACCTCCTGGTTCTAGAAAAAGTGGATTAGAAAAATTGTAAGATATACCTTACAATTTTTCTAATCCACTTTTTCTAGAACCAGGATGTTATGTGATCTACCAAAAGGTTCTAATTCTTTAACAAAGAAACCTGGGCTGTGCACACATTACTGTTTACTCCAACTCCTGTGCGCTCCCACCACTGGTGTTTGAACCCGAGTACACATGACGTTAGCCACGAGGAGGAGGAGGAGTTTGGATTAGATATCCCGCTTTATCACTACCCTAAGGAGTCTCAAAGTGGCTAACATTCTCCTTTCCCTTCCTCCCCGACAACAAACACTCTGTGAGGTGAGTGAGGCTGAGAGACTTCAGAGAAGTGTGACTAGCCCAAGGGGACACGGACCCAGTTCACAGATTACAAGTCTATCGTCTTAACCACTACACCACACTGGTATCCTGTAATTTCTCAAGAAACACTCCTCTTTGATGTGCATTCCCTCAAACCAGCTTCCATCCTACTTGAAAACGCTAGCTGCAGTTAAGCTGAGGTGTGTACCGTTTAGGCAACCATTGCACATGTGCAATTGACAGCTTGCTTGAATAGGCATTCAGGGGGGTTGCAGGTGTGGGGAAACAAATCAGGTAGTATACACCCGATGAAGATCCCCTCCCCACGTGAGTGTAGCCAGAATTTTTGTTAGGGGGCAGGCATTTTGTTGAGGGGACAGAACCTCAGTTAGTTATGTATTTTTATTTATTTAGGGGTGCAGCTGCCCCTCCCTGCTCCCCCCAGCTACGCTCATGACCCCTTCTTTGGTGTGTACTTGAAATGCAGTGAGGAAAATGACCTCGCTGTGTTTTAAGTCGCTAACATGCACACACACTGGTGGAGGAAGAGGAGTGTGGGCTGCATGCCCCGCCTCTGGGACGTGCGCCAGCCCTGCCCCCACCTGCTCTCCGCCCCCTGGTGCCAGAGCATGAAGCTCCGCCACTGCATGCACATACCTTTATTCTGCATTTCAAAGATTATGAGGGATGTTCATCCATTTAAATGTATTTGTTTTCTTCAGTTGGAAAACCAGGAGTTCCTTCCAGCCAAAGGGAATCACTGTTAAGTTGAATCAATTTTGTTCAGATAATGTTCAGCATTTATATAATTCTCCCATCAAGTTGCTTTGCTTTAGCTGGATTGTGTCCAGTGTTTTTACACCATTTACTATTTATGGCAAGGGCATAGATGGGAGAAGCTGTGGGCAACAGGAACAGAGCCATGAAATGATAGTAGCAGAACAGTATGCATTTTTCTTCTTCTCGGGAGTGTCAAGCTATCAAGCTTCTTCTTCTTCTTCTTCTTCTTCTTCTTCTTCTTCTTCTTCTTCTTCCTCTGTTGGAAAACTGGCCACATTTTGGTTCGGGTAGGAAGGCAGAAAGCAGAATTGAAACAAATGCCCCAAGATGACTGCAGACTTGCTTTTAGGGGTGGTAGGGTGGTATGAGGAAATTAGAAAGGCTGAAAATCTCGGTATATATATTCTGTGCTAGTTTATCATTTCTTATGCACATACCTGGATCACATGGAGGCAATACGTGCTACAGGTGACCAGATGTAACACTTGTAAATAACCAGGCGGGTGCAACCGATACATCTAAAAAAAGCATAAATTATGCTTTAGGAGTGAGAGTTCCAGCTTCTAAGGTTAATAGCTATTTCATGTTTCAGGTAGTGTCCTCTTTTCCTTCCCTGCAAACTCTGTTGAAACAGATTTCACATCTCGTCTGGTGATTCTAGATAAAGTGTTAAAAGGGCGAATTAGATCAGAAGGAAAAAAGAAGGCACAAATAATGCCATCAGAGAGGAATTGTGGGAAATGGGGAGTAGCGCTTTCTTCAGCTGGCTCTGCTGTTGCCTACTTGTAAAGGAGAGGCTGCTGCTCCTTGGCAATGGTCTCAGGTTTATTAAGTGGTCTGCTACTGCTTCATCCTAACTAGGTTCCTCAAGACAAGGATCTACAGTGAGTCATCATGTTACGACTGAAGTTATCACTGTGGAAGTGTGAACTTGCCCTGAGTCACTTGAGGAGGGCAAGATCATGGCCTCTCTTTTGTCCTATTTCCTGTGGAGGAGGAGATGACATGCATTTCCCCACCGAATTATAGTGTGATTTGCCGCAGATGGGCAGATGGACCGTAAATACCAGGGTTGCTATATATATATATCCCCCCTTTTGTGCTCGACAGAAGCTCTGCGCCTTTGACAGGTACCTTAAGTGCAGTGTTTCTTAGCCCAGAGATGCAGTGATAGGCTGGGGAAACTTCCACTGCTGAACGCTGGCCTTTTGTTATCTCTTCAAAAGCAACTAGGAGCCTTTGTAGGAAAAGAGTCTGTGAAAAACTAAGCTTTTGATTTATGGCTATTGAATTTCAGTATGTTTTTCTGCTGTTCTGACCTTGCAGGAATTTTTTGTGAACTCACTAGAAGAAAATTCTCTCCTCTTGCCAATATAAGGCATCTTTTTTGGCAATGACTCATGGAATCATAGAACTATCGAGTTGGAATTTGGAAGGAATCCCTAGGGGCATCTAATCCAACCTCCTGCAATGCAGGAATCTCAGCTAAAGCTTCCATGAGGGATAGTCAGTCAACCTCTGCTTTAAAAGACCATTTCTGTGGCTGCCCTTATGTTCAGGTGCTTCCTTCCTGGGAGGCCCAGGTAGCCCCTTCATTGACGTTCCACTGAGAAAGTAATGAGCTTTCTTATTATGGGTGTCTTATTTTTGTTGTGTGCTATTTTGTCTTATGTTGGTTTTACTGACGTTTTTAAATCTCTGGTTATATATAGTGATGTATTTCATATTGTTGTCCCTTTGGGTTGTATCCAGTGAAGCTGTCCTGTTATCCCAAAGACTTCCACTTGTGCAACGGTGCTTCCCTTCCTTCTCCTCTCACTATTCACCCCCAACAGTTCTGGGGTTTCCCCCAACACTCTGGGGCAGATCTGGGGTGTGTTTGCAGGGAGAGGAGCGAGAGGGCAAGTTCTGCTGCAGAAGCTGAACTTATTGTGCTAACGGGACTTCACCAGATACAACCCTTTCCATTTATTGTATCCTTGTTAGTTGCTTTTGGCTCATTCCTGTGGAAAGGTGGGATATAAATTTAACACATACAAACAAAATTACAGACTCAAATATATCATCTGGAACTGCTGATCCTCCTTGGACCAAATGTGATAGTGCAGCCATATGAGCTACAATTTATGAAACTGAGACCCCCATATATACCAGAAACAGGAAAGAAATGGAAAAGAAGCAGACCTTTCTCTCTCACCAATCCATTGTGGTTCAAGGCCATGGTCTTTGTTGCAGTAAGAGCATTCTGTTCTTCCTAGCACACATTTCGTCCTCATTCAGTCTCTCCTATTCCTTTCTATGTGGGTGGATAATGTCATTCCATAGTTTAGTCTCTAGGTGGTACTGGATGTGGTTGTACCTGAGCAAATGTAAGCATTGCCTGTTGCTAGTCTATCTTGTTTGATAGACAATAAAGTTCTCATCTAGGTTTATGACTGATGTTCCCTCTAAGGCTTCCATGACACCCTCTGAGCTGCCTAACCCCTGTGTATTAAAGTGTCTTTAATATGACATTTGAACATCCAGTATGTTGGATGTACTTTTTTTTATCAGCAGATTCCTGAATGATCGTTGTTGTGTCTGGAACAGCTGCCTGTAATGGATGATGCTGTTCTTCTGAAGAGACTGCCTGTTCCTGCAGAGGGAAAACATAAATAAGTGAAAAATTATGTACGTTGGGGCAATAAATTCCAACTTCACATGCACACTGACAAAAGGATCAAGATAAGCTGTAATCACCCAGGAAAGAAATGTTGGGATCATAACAGAAAGCTCTGAAAATGTCAGAACAGAGTTCTTTAGCAATGAAAAAGTCCATCTTGTTGGGAATGTAAGTACAGCAAATATCAAAACATTTAATAAATCTATGGTATGCCCACGCTTAGACTATTTCCCAGCCACATTTAATGGCATTAACAATATAATCCTATGCAGGATGAATACCAATTGCGGGGAATCATAACTGGGAAGAGTTCAGTTGCACTGGGATCCTGCTTGCAGGATTTTCATAGGCATCTTGCTGGTCACTGTAAGAAAGGGACACTGGATTAGATGGGTCTTTGTCCTGATCCATCAAAGCTTTTCTTATGTTCCTATGAAATATCTAAGAGATTCTAGCTTTTTTGATTAAGGAGTAGGGGAAACCTTGAACTTAGGAGAGAACATGATCTAGGTGTATGCAATTAGAAAACGTGTTTTGGGGCACTGCAATCTCGCACTGCCATCTTGCCCCCCTAAAAAAGCACTTTTGGGGGCACGCAGTCTTGTGTGGCACCCCAAAACACATGTTTTGGGTGCTGCAAGAGCATGGCCCCCCGAAAGTGATTATTTCAGGGCCGTGATCTCACACACATCACATAACTCACATAAGAGCATGGCCCCGGAAGATGCTCACCCCAGTTTTTCACTTCACCATGTTGGGGGGTATGTGATAGCCAGGAAATTAGACTCAAATTTATGGAGGATAGGCCCACAAATAGCTATTAACTATTAACCATGGCTGGTAAAAGTGGGACCTCTGTATTCAGAAGTCATATCTTTCAGCATAAGCCAGGATAAGCAGGAGCAGTTATTTCTGTTTCCAGGACGTGAGAGGGTGTCCACTAAGGGTTTGCTTTCTCCCTTTGTTGTGTTTTTAACTGTGGCTACTGCTGAAAACAGAGCGCTGGACTAAATAGGCCTTGAGTCTGATCTAACAAGGCAATTCTGGTGTCTTTAAATGTGCTCTCTTGTCTCTGCTATCCAGCTCCTGGGAGGAGAATGGCAGAATCAGCAGCTGGCTTTTCTCAGTCCCTCTTTTGAAGCCCCGATTAAAGTCTTTTAGACACGCATATGCACATAATCAGCAGGAATCCCTGAAAAGACAAGGAAAGAAAAGGTCTTAAGTAGCTTACTTCAGTCTCTACATCGAGCTTATCACACAATTGACTTCTGATGTGTGTTGTAAGAGGAACCTCAAACTGGCAGCAGGTGATTTCTAAAAGGTCTGCATTTTTTCAGGAGAATTAGTTGGTTTTTCTGCCCAGGCTTCTTTTTGTGTGCAATTTATAAAAGAGACGAAGCCTGGAGGATCATTTGTAGCTGATAATTGGTACTAGGCTTTGCAGCATGTGTGCATTCACCCATGACATCTCCGTTCAGGAGGGAGCATGAAATAGCTCGCACCTTTCTTTACTTGACAGACCTTGAGGGCAGTACCAAGGGGGCCTGGCAGGCCATCCAGTTCATATGCCTTGTGGTATATGCCTTGGGGACCTGTTCCATGCATTATTTCTATCATGCATCATATACAGCAAATAAAGAAAAAAAGAGAATGAATTACTCCCGTTCCGGCAAAGGTGACAAAGCTGCAATGTTTCCTTACCGGTCCCGTGGTTCTGGAAAAAAGAAATTACTGAATTAAAACTGGGGTGCTCTCTTGATACTTCTGTTTTGTCTTAATCACCTGGATAATTATGAGAGAGGTGATGATGGATGAGGTACAGATATGCTCCGTGTTTGGTAGAACTGCCTTAAAGTCATTCAACATGGGGGAAATTAAACATGGTCTTCAACACAATAATCTCATTGAGAAAAAGTTGTCCATACCAAGTCCTGCTGAAGTCAATAGAGCAATGTACTTTGATTTTATAAAAACAGTGGTTGCATGGTTGTGAAGAAGAAGAATTCCTGAATGAAAAGCAGAAAGCTCTAGCCTTATTGGTAACTTCTGCAGTAAACTGACCAGATGTCATTTTTACAACTCTTAAGCACTAGAATTTTTTATTTCATTTCCTAATTGCCCATCCTAAGAGCCCTACTAAATCAATGGGACAAAACATTTCATGTGTTGTGTTCATGATTTGTAGAGTTGGAAGGGACCTTGAGAGTCATCTAGTCCAACCCCTTGCATTGCAGGAATCCAACCACAGCTGTCCCTGGGTGGACTTGAACCACTAACCTTCTGGTTAACAACCAGATGCACTGACCCATTGTGGCACATGTCATTACTAGGCTTAAAAACCCACACGATTACCACCTGCTACCAGGCTGAACCATCAATAGGTCCTACGAAGATTCTTACATGGGTGTTAATGAATCTCCAACAGCAAGGAGTTCCACAGTTGCAGGGTAGATTCTGAAAATGAATCTCTGAAATTTTTATTTTTATTTTTTGCTTGAGAATTTTGTATTTGGATCGGGATGCTTCATTGCATTCTGTTGCTTTATAAAGACGGCAATTAAACATAAGCAAGAACTCCACAGGTGCAAAGGGGCAAGTAATTTAGTGCTTTGTATATTAATATGGCAACATTAATTGTTGTCTGGAAGGCCATTCCCTGTTAATAACTCATTCTCGAATTGCCCCCCATAAAAATCAGATTGCTGTGGGAACCACAAGGCTAGGTGATCCTCAGGGTCCTGTCCAATTCTATGATTCTATGATTTCTATGGCTGTGTATTATGTCTGGTGCCCAGTCCTTTTTTTCAGGGAGTACTCGAGGGTACACAGTATCGGCACCTCTCTCTTGTTGTTGTTAAAAAGTTTGGCACTTACTGTAACAAATTAATTGGGAGCTGTTGTTGTTGTTTAGTCGTTTAGTCGTGTCCGACTCTTTGTGACCCCATGGACCAGAGCATGCCAGGCACTCCTGTCTTCCACTGCCTCCCGCAGTTTGGTCAAACTCATGTTCGTAGCTTCAAGAACACTGTCTAACCATCTCGTCATCAGGGTCTTTTCCAGGGAGTCTTCTCATGAGGTGGCCAAAGTATTGGAGCCTCAGCTTCAGGATCTGTCCTTCCAGTGAGCACTCAGGGCTGATTTCCTTAAGAATGGATAGGTTTGATCTTCTTGCAGTCCATGGGACTCTCAAGAGTCTCCTCCAGCACCATAATTCTTTGGCGATCAGCCTTCTTTATGGTCCAGCTCTCACTTCCATACATCACTACTGGGAAAACCATGGCTTTAACTATATGGGCCTTTGTTGGCAAGGTGATGTCTATGGTTTTCAAGATGCTGCCTAGGTTTGTCATTGCTTCATTTGGAGTAGCGGCACCTATTTTTATAGAAAAAAGCACTGCTGGTGCCCTTATCTTTTACACCAGTGTGGCAACTTGTGAATTGCCCAAAATGGGGAAATGCAGCATCCCCACCCCCAAAAAAGAAGATAAAATAGAACATAGTGTTATGTCCAATGCTGCTGTTCCACTAGCATGGTACACTTCCACTAGTGCAATTGATTTCCCCCCTCCCCTCCTCTCCCCTGCAGTCCCCTGTACACCCTCAGAGCTATTCCAGAGGGTTAGTGGACTCTCAGGAGCAGTTTTCGACGGTACACAGGGAGAGGAAGGTGAAGGCCTCATTGCGTAAACAGAACTTGACACGCACAGCACTGGATGCAACCCACAGACTTGCAGAAAAATCGCATGTGTCAATTTGTATGTGTAGATGAGAAATTAAATATAACTGCAATCATTTATATTGAAATACACTACATTATCAGTGGGGAAGACTGATCAGGCAACATGTGCACCTACTCTGTCACACGGGGAAATTTGCTGTCCAACCACTAATGGTTGATGGATGACTTTATACTTCTTCAGCTTTAAACCGGCCCCTCAAATAGAAGACCGTTCTCTGGAAAGTACAGTAGGATTACATTGCTTCCCTATTTCTGCACACAGTCACAAGTTTTCTCAGTTATCATTTTCCCAGTATTGCCTGGTTTGCATTCCAGTTGGATCCTCAATTCTAGTCCTCAGTGAAAGCCAGAGAGGAATTCTGCTGCTATTCTGCTCAAAATTCCCCATCATAGCTGCCTTTTGGCCCATGGGGTTCCAGAAATCTGCCATGGGAGAGGGAGCAATATGAGGTGTTTTGCAGAAAAGGAGTAAGAAATAAAGCAGGGGTAGGCAACCCAAGGCCCATGGGCCACAAGCGGCTCATGGGGGTCGTTTAACCGGCCCACGAGCCGCTCCTGAACTGAGCTGCCTGCTTGGCATGTCCCCACACGCTGCATTAAACTGGTGCAGCGCGGCACGGGGACTTGCTTCCGCTGCGCCAGAAATCGCGTCTGCGCAGACGCCAGAAATCGTGGGCGCATGCACTTAATCCGGCCCATGGAGGGATCTCCGCTGGAGTGAACTGGCCCAGGCGAGGTAAACCTTGCTGACCCCTAAAGGGTTAACTCCCTCCTGTCTCCAGCCCTCTCTCCATTCCAAATCTGCTCCTTCTGAAGCTAATGATACCTACAAGAAGTCATTACAAAACTACAAGAGGTGGTCATAAATGCTTTGTTACAGGCTACATAACATGTAGGTAAAGAAAGGTAAAACATGACATATAATTCTACTCTCAGTGTCACAAATGTAGGGCAGTTTGTAAAAAAAGAGAGATACAGAACAGTGGAAGCTCTGTGGTTTTTTATATATATATATATATATATATATATATATATATATATATATATATATAGTTTGACCCTTGTAAGAAAAGGAAGACACAGACAGGTGTCTTCCAATTGATGCATCTCTTTTCAGAAAACTTGGCATGAAGTTCATTTTTTAATATTCTAGATGTGTTCATCCGTGTGCGTCTGAAAATATGCTTGCTTAAAATTTCCACAAACAAGTTATTCTATTGAAATATGTTATCACATCTCGTATTGCCCCTCATTGTGTGGAAACAAACCAGCAGCGATATCATGTCAGTTTTCTTCCAGGTCTGAAGATCTCCTATGATAGCAATAAGTGTTGGAATCAGTATGAGTGTGAACAATTCTCTGGGCTTCTACATGACAAGGATCGTTGTGGTGCCATGACGTGACTCCTTTTCTAAGGCCTTCCTGGTGGTAACATGGACAAAACTGTGGTGAAGAAACTAAGTTCCCCTTTCTTGTCCTAATGGTTTCCATAGCAACAAGCAGGTATTAGTGATGAAATGTAAGGGCTATGGTTCTGGAGAAACGTGTGACTAATGTGCTTCCATACTTTACTATTCCCAGCTGCTGGATAAATTATTCTGTTATGATTCAGAGCCCTGACAATTGGGTGTATATCAAGTTGGCTGCTATAGCTTCTTCCAGGAATCAAACATTCATGTCTCCAGTCCACATCTGGGTATCAAACCACACCATGGAAGCCACAAAGGGAATATATTCCCTTCAGGCATATATTCAGCATCATGTTGTTTTTGTTGTTGTTATAACACTCATTCAAAGGTTACAATACAGCTTGGTCCATTGCTATAATATCACAAAACGATCACTCCAATCCTCAGTCCCACATCACTGTCATGGTGGCTCGCCAAATATCCTCACTAGGAACCCAACTACCGATCTGCTTGGCTAGACATTTTCAATCAAAAGATCCCCTCCACAGACACCTCTGTGATGACAATGGCTTTAAAATATCCTGTTCTCCTTCAATAAAAGAGAAAAAGAGAGAGCAGATTGTGTCAAAGGTATCTTCCCCCCCTTACATTCTGGAGTCATTGCTTAACTTATCATGTGAAAATAATTAGGATAAAGTGAAGCTATTCTCAAGACAAAAAAGGTGAGACCTGGGCAGAACTGAGTGTGTGGCTAAGCTTTTGCTGTCTTAAGTAGTAGCTTCAAGTGATTCTGTTTCCCATTCAACCATTATGTTGTACTCAGGAAGAAGAAGAAGAGTTTGGATTTTATATCCTGCTTTATCACTACCCGAAGGAGTCTCAAAGCGGCTCACAATCTCCTTTCCCTTCCTCCCCCACAACAAGCACTCTGTGAGGTGAGTGAGGCTGAGAGACCTCAGCGGGAAAGCAAACCCAGTTCACCAGATTACGAGTCCACCGCTCTTAACCACTACACCACACTGGCTCTCATATATTGCTCAGATGTCTGCTCCCGTGCTTACTGAAGAGGACTCTTTGACCCAGTTTACCTTTGTCTATGGTTAATTTAGGATACCTTTCCAAAGAAAGCATCTTTATCAATGTTGTGTATAGCATAGGTAACGTGTGAGGCTGAATTGCCCACAAATTTATAGTAGGAGTCGTAGCGGATGTGTAACCTGCAACTGGTCAAGACATAAAGATGCAAACATACAAGATGGTGCCGTTTTACTCTGTATAGTTAAATATGGAAGATTACTATACCATTCCTTCTGGAATATCAATTACAAATACCACTTAGACTGTCCCACTTTACCAGTCAGCTTGCATTGCAAGATGGTTCACTGGGGCAACTGCCTCATTCCTTTACTGTTGGCAGGCCAGCCATCAGGCCAATTGCTCACCAATTACTGTGCTCTTCCTTGCTCATGACAAGGCAGGTGCACCTTTGCCGTCTCTGTAGTTTTACATAATAATGATGATAATAGACTAGAACTGATATAGTTGTACAATTATCAAAGCACTTTGTGAACAGTACATTATCTCGAAAAAAGCCCCTTCAGGGTCTCTCTTGCCAGGAAGCAGAGTATACATTTAAGTAATAAGAGATCTGTATCATCACCATATTGAAGACAGAAAGGCTGCGCATGTGTGTGAGAGAGAGTCTTGCCTAACGCCATCTAGCGAATTCGTTGCAGAGGTTAAATTTGAACCAGGGACTTCTTGACCTGTAGATAGCTCAGTTGGTTAGATCAGCTTGTTAGCTGGAACACTAAACCAATGGTGTCTGGAAAACCTAGAATGAAATGAATCCCATTTTCCATCCCTCCCTAGTGCAACGGATTGATGGGCTGTGCCCTAACTTTCCATGAAATGCATTACAGTCATTGTAAAAAGAATGCTCCCCCACCCTTGATCTGTGGGGCTCGTCATCTGAGAGAAGAAGAAGAGTCTGGATTTGATATCCCACTTTATTACTACATGAAGGAGTCTCAAAGCGGCTAACATTCTCCTTTCCCTTCCTCCCCCACAACAAACACTCTGTGAGGTGAGTGGGGCTGAGAGACTTCAGAGAAGTGTGACTGGCCCAAGATCGCCCAGCAGCTGCATGTGGAGGAGCGGAGACGCAAACACGGTTCCCCAGATTACGAGTCTACTGCTCTTAACCACTACACCACACTGGGAAGTTGGTCTAGGGAACTGGGCAGGAGGCAACAGTGCTCTCTTCTTTTTCTCCCACCATTGTCTTGTGATGGCTGGAATTTCCAAAAATTGTGAAGTAAAATGGTACTGGTTTTCTGTTGAATAGGGCGCACTGGGCTCAAGTATTTCTGCAGGTGACTAGGTTCAAGAGTGAGCCCAGCACTCGAGGGGCACAAGCAGCACAGTACCGCTTCAGGTTACAGACGCTTCAGGTTGTAGACTCCGCTAACCCAGAAATAGTACCTCGGGTTAAGAACTTTGCTTCAGGATGAGAACAGAAATTGCACAACGGCGGCACAGCGGCAGCAGCGGGAGGCCCCATTAACTAAAGTGGTACCTCAGGTTAAGAACGGACCTCTGGAACGCATTAGGTTCTCAACCTGAGGTGCCACTGTATGAGCCAGTTCCTTGCGTGCCAAGAGTAGAGTGATTGGATCTCCCCTTCACACCCCAATTTTAACTCCTCCCAGTTGAATTCAAGTAGTTATGCAATAAAGACTGTGACGGTGATTTTAGTCCCTTATTTGCAGCCGCCTCTTCATTGCTGCCTCTGTGAAAAGAGACCATGCAGCATACATGCACATGACAGCCTTTGCGACTTGCCCATTCCTTTGATGTCCATTGACAACACAAGCACTTCTCAGCTGCCAGCCTAGTGCCAACAAAGCCAACATCCCAGGTATCCCCCAGAGCCTAAAACTCAGGCTGAGTAGTTGTTGTTCTTGATTACGGAAGCCTGAAAAATGTGTAGCACTACTTTGACTTTGACTATCAGGAGATAGATTACGACCAGGCTTTGTGCTCACTGAGCAACTGAGCTGCCGGTTGGTACCGCCTTTCCTGCGACTGTAACCTCTCTTTTTTGGGGTGTGGGGGGAGAAGTAAGTGTGATGAAAAGCAAAGAACAGCAAATCTTGGGGATTTTCCTAGGCCAGGCCTTTTGCTGCTGTTCTGACCCTCTTCTGTCACACTCCTCATACATCTACGAAGACTGTTCCAGTTAAGTCGTGGGGTTAAGTCGTGGGTTGACATAGCAGCCGGCACAGCGATTTCTTCAAGTAGCTCTTTATTATGGTAAGCTGGAATAGAACTGCCTGCGAACAGCTCAGCCGGCCTGTATTTATAGGCAGCCGGCTGTCAACATTGTAACCACAACAGCCCAGAGTTCCCGCCTAAAATAACAGACGCGGACCTGAGTGAAAACTATCTACAGACCTGAGTGAAAACTATATACAGTATCCCCCTGTTGGCCCAGGGTGAAACTACACTACATAACACCCCTCCCCACCGAGATAAGGCGTTAGTTACAATCGTAATGGTTTCCTTATATACAGCACTACGCGTAATGGTTCAATTAAGCACAAAAGCATATCGGTTACATTTCCCATACTTAGACCAACAGTGATACCTGTCCAACAACATAGTCCTTTAAATAAGTTGGGCGCTTGGAAACTCTGCCAGACCGCCGGGGACTGGTAGCCAAGTCCGGAGGGCCACACAGTTCTCGCTGAGGCTGTGGTGCGACCCTAGGTGGCGTTGGAACCAACTCCCCTGGATCCGCTGCTGTGGGTGGAGCCTCCGCAAGTGGAGTGGTCTGGGTCTGTTCTGAAACGGCTTGGTTCGGCTCCACGCTGGCAGCTTGCGAGGGAGGTGTAGGTGGGGCCTCGCCATCTGTACGTGTCTCTTCTGGAGCCGCAAGCGCAGTTGGGGGCACCTCGGTAGTGTCCAAGTCCCCAACCCTGCGCCTAAGCTGGTCTATGTGCCGTCGCCACAAGCGTCCGTCTTCGAGTGCCACCTGGTACGAGCGAGGTCCAGTGACTCCCACTACTGTGGCTGGCACCCAAGGGATGTCCCCCACATAGTTCCGGGCAAAGACCTGGTTTCCTGGGACAAATGACCGTGGTGCGTTGGCACAGCCTGGGGGTTCAGCCACGGCAAAGTCTGGGTGTAGCCGGTCGAGCGGTGACCTGAGGCGGCGGCCCATAAGCAGTTCAGCAGGACTCCTCCCTGTGGCCGCATGAGGGGTGATGTGTTGCACGAACAAGTATTCGGCGACCCGCTCATGCCAGTCTCCCCGGTCCAGGCGCGCCAGTGCCTCTTTTGTCGAGCGCACCATTCTTTCCGCTTGCCCGTTGCTGGATGGATGAAAGGGTGCTGTTAGGGCATGGCGGATGCCCAGTCCCAAAAGATACCGCTCAAACGTGCCTGACGTGAACTGCGGTCCGTTGTCAGAGACAAGGACATCAGGACACCCATGCGTTGCAAACAGGCCTCGCAGCACCCGGATGACAGCTTCGGTAGTGGTGGAGGGCATCAGGGCGACCTCCAGCCATTTGGAATAGGCGTCCACCACTACCATAAAGGTCCGGCCGTGAAAGGGGCCAGCCAGATCGATGTGCACCCTCGACCAGGGTGTCTTTGGCGTCTCCCAGGTGTGTCCCTTAGCTGCCGGTGGTGCAGGCCTCGACTCCTGGCACGCTTGACAGGCGGACACCCAGGCAGTGATGGCATCGTCCATATTAGGCCACCAGACGTAACACCGAGCCAACGCCTTCATTTTGACAATTCCCGGGTGGCCAACGTGCAGAGCCTCCAGGACGCGCTGACGGAGTCCCTGGGGAATCACGACGCGGTCTCCCCACAGCAGGCAGCCGCGATGAGCTGAGAGTTCATGTTGTCTGGTTGCGAAGGGCTGGAACTCCGATGCAAAAGGCCCTTGTGGCCACCCCCTCCACACCCAGTTGAGCACCCGGCTGATGGTGCGATCCTGGGCAGATGCGGAGGCCACAGTGGCAGCCGATACAGGCGCTGCCGGAAGATCCTCAATCAGAAGGAGCGATGAAGCTGGAGCCGGGTCTTCCACAAATGCTGGAAGAGGGCAACGGCTGAGGGCGTCGGCATGGCCCATCGATTTCCCCGGGCGATGGATGAGCCGGTAGTGGTAGGCAGCCAGGAAAACAGTCCATCGCAGCATGCGTGGTGAGAGGACCGGTGGAGTTGGACGATCACCGGCGAGGAGGCCCAGGAGTGGCTTGTGGTCAGTGATGAGGTCAAAAGTCCTGCCATAGAGGTATTCATGGAACCTCTTCACTCCAGCCACAAGTGCTAATGCCTCCTTGTCGAGCTGGCTGTAATTCCGTTCCGTCGGAGATAGTGTCCTGGAAAAGTAGGCGAGCGGTGCTTCTCTTCCATCTGGAAAACGGTGACTAAGGACAGCACCGATGCCAAAAGGTGAGGCGTCGCAGGCAAGGACCAGCGGCCTGGATTCACTGTACTGTACCAGCACACTGTCTGAAGAAAGGAGAGCCTTGACCGCGTTGAAGGCCGCCGTCTCCCGATGACCCCAGGCCCAAGGCGTCTTAGTGCTAAGGAGTCGGTGAAGAGGCTCAGCCACTGTGGCTTTGTGGGGCAGGAACATGTTATAAAAGTTCAGCAGCCCCAGGAATGCCTGCAACTCCGTTTTGTTCTTTGGGGTGGGGGCCTGCTGGATAGCGCGGATCTTGGATGTGGTTGGATGAAGACCGGAGGCATCGATAAGATAGCCCAGGAACTCTACCTGTGGAACGGCGATCTGGCACTTCTCCCTCTTTACCTTGAGCCCGGCCTCCTGGAACCTGGTCAGCACGGCACGGAGGCGCTCGAACAGCTGCTGGTGTGAGTCTGCAGACACCAAGACGTCATCAAAATATGGTACCACGCCCGGAAGCCCTTGCAGGAGACGCTCCATAAGGCTTTGGAAGATGCCAGGAGCCACACTCACCCCGAACTGCAACCGGCGGCAACGGAAAGCCCCCCGGTGGGTGACGATCGTCTGGGCTTCAGCAGTGGCATCATCGACTGGCAGTTGTTGATAGGCTTGGGCAAGGTCCAGCTTAGCGAAGACCTTACCCTCACCCAGGGAATGCAGCAGGTGTTGGACAACAGGAACCGGGTAAGCGTGCTGCTGAAGTGCCTTGTTGATCGTGCACTTGTAGTCAGCGCAGATTCTCACCGACCCATCTGGCTTGACAGGCGTGACGATGGGGGTTTCCCACTTTGCGTGGTCAACCGGCTCCAAAACTCCTTGGGCGATCAGTTTGTCCAGTTGTTCGTCCACCTTAGCCTTGAGAGCAAAGGGAACCCGGCGTGGCTTTAGCTTGATGGGGGCGACTTGTGGATCAAGGCTAAAGGAGATGGGCGTACCTGTATATTGGCCCAAGGTGCCGTCAAAAACCTCGGCAAAGTCTTTGACCAGACCCTCAGTCTCTGCGTTAGAGATGCAGTTGATGCCGGTGACTTCCAGGCCGAGGGCATCAAACCAGTCTAGCCCTAGGAGGCTTGGCCGCTGACCTTCGACCACCACCAACCGGAGCAGGCCCGAAAAATCCTTGAAGGCGATCCGGAACCGGCCAACGCCTACCACGGGAATGTCGTTTCCCTGGTAGTCTCTCAGGTGTACGCGGTGAGAGTCGAGTTGCCTTTTGGACACTCTGGGTACCAGTCTTTTGATGGTGCTCCATGACACGATGGACAGGGCAGACCCGGTGTCGATCTCCATGTCACATGGAGCTCCTTCAATGAGCACCGTGACGTTCAGCTTGCGTCGCGTAGGCGAGTCGGTTTGGCCAATCGTGGTTCCAGACGGGCAGCGGCAGTTGGTGAGAGCGAAACAACTTTCCTTGGCAGACTGGAGTGAAGACTTGGACTTGCGAGTCGATGAAGGGGGGGTGTCAGACGGAGCCGATCGGCAGACCTTAGCGATGTGGCCCCTTCTGGAACACTTCCTACAGATGGCGTCTCTGAATCGACACTTGGCACGGGAATGGTTGCCTCCGCAGCCAGCACATTCCGGTTGGCCCTTGGACTTCTGTTGGAACTTCCTGCGCTCCCGCTTTGTCTGGTGCACGTCATCGTCTTCACTGGAGGATGCCTCCTCACTGCTGGCCTCTTCATGATGCACCGGAACTGGCTCCCTAGCAAGACGCGGGCTGCTGGACTTGCGGATCTCCTGGGCGGAGCGTTCAGCAGCTTCTGAGGCCACAGCCTCCTCAATGGCTTTCTGTAGCGTGAGGTCTGGCTTGGCTAGGAGGCGCCGTTGCAGATGGATGTCCCGGACCCCGCAGACGATTCGATCCATCAGGGCATCGTCTAAGTCTCGGAACTCACAGTGCATGGCAGCCTGTCGCAGGGCGGTGGTGTAGTTGTTGATTGACTCCCCCTCTGCCTGGTTCCGGTGGTAGAACACATGGCGGGCAGCAATCTTGGACGGCTTTGGTGCGTAGTGGTTGCGGAGCTTCTCTTGGATCGTGTCCCATGGTGTTGCCTGGACTGCTTCAGGCGCAACCAACGCTCGGGCCGTCTCAAACACCTCAGGCCCACAGAGGCTGAGGAATAGGCCCCGCTTCCGCTCCTGTGATACTTCTGTCAGCTCGTTGGCTTGGAGGTAGCAGTCGAACCGAGCGAGGTAGGAGTCCCATGATTCAGAGGCTGGCGCAAAAAGCGGTAGAGGCACAAGTGAAGCCATGATCCCGATGCCGGCGTGAAGGGCGATGGATGGAACACAGTGCTCTAGCCAGAACAGTCAGCTCTGAATTGGTTCTGCCCAGTGATTTCGCTCAGTGATTTCGCTCTGTGATTCAGCTCAGTGATTCAGCTCAGTTCAGAGGCTGGCCGCATCCGGCTGTGCTCTGATGTCCATCCATCCCATCCT
The DNA here is from genome assembly GCF_964106645.2 of Podarcis pityusensis. Classification (NCBI taxonomy): domain Eukaryota; kingdom Metazoa; phylum Chordata; class Lepidosauria; order Squamata; family Lacertidae; genus Podarcis; species Podarcis pityusensis. The sequence goes on from NC_138028.1 coordinate 31,674,919, forward strand.
CGTCGCCAGAGTTAAGTCGTGGGTTGACATAGCAGCCGGCACAGCGATTTCTTCAAGTAGCTCTTTATTATGGTAAGCTGGAATAGAACTGCCTGCGAACAGCTCAGCCGGCCTGTATTTATAGGCAGCCGGCTGTCAACATTGTAACCACAACAGCCCAGAGTTCCCGCCTAAAATAACAGACGCGGACCTGAGTGAAAACTATCTACAGACCTGAGTGAAAACTATATACAGTATCCCCCTGTTGGCCCAGGGTGAAACTACACTACATAACAGTTCCCTTCGGAGGCTTTGGTTGTGATTATAGGGATTGAGTCTCAGCAGGGCCACAAGAGGGAAATGAAAATGTTCTTTGCCTTAATCGCTGCTTCTTCATGGCCTGTGCTGCCTTGTGTGGCCATCAGAAGCTGCTGTTTTGCCGAAGTCAAACATTCCGAAAGGGATGAGCTTCGGAGCTCCTTGGTCAGTTGCGTGTGTGTGTGTGTGTGTGTGTGTGTGTGTGTGTGTGTGTGTTCAGCTCCAGTTTTTGCTCCTTGGAGCTTTCAGTCAGCACAATGTCTACCCTAGCCTCCGTTAAAGCCTGTTTGTGAACTGTGTCTCTCAAGCCCGCCTTTGCCGGGTAGTGGAACAAGAGAAAGTCACTTGAAGGAATTTTTTCTATTAAAGGCTTGCATACCCTCCAACATTTCTCTGATGAAAATAGGGATGTCCTATTCCATTATTATTATTATTACCCCACACATCTGATTGGGTTGCCCCAGCCACCCTGGGTGGCTTCCAACATATATTAAAAACATAATAAAACATTAAACATTATAAAACCTCCCTATACAGGGCTGCCTTCAGATGTCTTCTAAAAGTTGTATAGTTACTTATCTCCTCGGCTTGGGGGGTCACATAATTCCTTACCCTCCAACATTTCTCCAATGAAAATAGGAACTTCCTAAGGAAAAGCAGGATGTTCTGTCATCAGATCAGAAACCGGGACGGCACCTGTAAATCTGGAACTGTCCCTGGAAAATAGGGACACTTGAAGGGTCTGGGCTTGGGAAGTACTGTTGGTGAACGCACCTCTGAAGCAAGAGAATTCCTGGTTAAGGCAGTGAAATGGGAAGTTGGGGGAGGGGGGGAACCTACCAAGGAAAGGAAACAACATTTTCTTGAAGCTGCTAAAGGATGTTGTTTGGCTCTCTCTAAAATCCTAGCCACGGGATGAGGGAGGCAGCTACTGGCAAAGTGAGACATGATTTATGAAAACAGTGAAAGGACTTGGAGAGGCCTGGCTTCTGTAGCTAGCATTTTGCCAGATAATTTGAGCCTTCATGTAGGAAGGCAGCCTGGAATGAGCTGGATTCCGTTCCAATCTGCTTGAAGCTTTAAGTGCAAGTATATGAGCCATTGCCCTGCACCCCATCTGGCTAGGTGACGGACTGCCAGATTGCCTGGTGGTTTGCTCTCATTATAATACTGCACAAGACAAACAGGTTTGAGCCAGGATGTAGTGGGACACTTCCAAGGAACATACAGCCAAGTAAAGAGAAGGTCTCTGCATTACATGTTTAGCCTTCAGGCATCTGATACATTGTCCACCCTGCATCTGCCCTATAGTGATGGCACATCACTATTTATTTATATAGCCCATCTTTACAGCCTGCATTGTCCATATGGCCGGAACAGCTAGCAGAATGGCAGCATAAAATATTGCAATACACTGACATCAAAATATAAGGCTCATGCATTTAAAAACATATTGCTTAAAATAATCCACAATGCTCTTTAAAACTTTTTTTTTTTAAGTGAAGAGAATGAATCCCTTTGTGTTTATTTTTTGTGAACAAGGAAGGGGTGAAATTGTGCTATAGGATGTTATCCAAGTTAAAGGATCTCATGAGCGCTTCCCCCCAATGGAGACTGTGAGATTTCATAGATGTGCTGTTCTTGAGCCGTCAAAAAAGCAAGCCGAGCTGTTTACATCCTTACGGGAGAGAAATGATTGGGGGCAGACAGCACACTATATCCTTGCCTGGTTTTTTGACAAGTCCACTTTACACTTGAGCAGTAAGATTGAGATCAAATGGGAAAAAGGAAATTGGTCTTTTTCGTGCTGCTGTCTGACTGCCACTTGGAACGCCTGCAGAAAAGCCTGCAGCTAACTTCCTGCCCAACTGTTTCTCTGTTTGAGACCTCTTCATAGTTACAGTTCCCAGTTGCAACAAGTCCATGCTTGTCCATGCCTTTCCAGATCCCTTTGAATTTCTTAAGGGCATTACATTGTGCCTGGCCACATGTCCATCAAAGTCACCCACCCAGGCTAAAGCTACTGCCAGTCACTTTGGGGTTGCTTAGCCTGATGGATGGGAACTGTTTGCACCTCCTGCCTTCCTTCAGTCTTCTAAATGGCTTTGCACTTGACGATTATGCCTGATGGTGTCCTCAGAGGTCTGAATTCTCTCTGTGTGTAAGGGACGGGGACATCTCCAAGATGATCTGCTTCAGCAAAGTCATTATTTCCAAATCCCCACCACTTCTACTTCCTGTGGTTCAATGGGCTGGAGGAAATGCCAGGCGAAGGCACTGCAAGCAAAATGTATTAGAAATAGCAGAAGATAAAAAAGGCCCCCTGAGATGTGAATCTAACAATGTCTGCACATCTTCCCCTCTCACGGCAAGAAAATGTGCAGGATGAATCTTAACTCTTATGAAGCTACCTGCTTTTGAGAACATAGTTCCCACCAATGAATCAAACATGTGACATTCCTGCAAATCTGAGACCCGCTCTAAAAATTATGTTTGCAGACCCTCCAAGTGTCCCTCTTTTCCAGGAACAGTCTCAGATTTACAGAAGCCGTCCCGGTTTCTGATCCCGGAATGTCCCGCTTTCCTTTAGGATGTCCCTATTTTCATTGGATAAATGTTGGAGTGTATGGTAAAGGTAAAGGGACCCCTGACCATTAAGTCCAGTCGTGGCCGACTCTGGGGTTGCGGCACTCATCTTGCTTTATTGGCTGAGGGAGCCGGCGTACAGCTTCCGGGTCATGTGGCCAGCATGACTAAGCTGCTTCTGGCGAACCAGAGCAGCGCACAGAAACGCCGTTTACCTTCCTGCTGGAGCGGTACCTATTTATCTACTTGCACTTTGACGTGCTTTTGAACTGTTAGGTTGGCAGGAGCAGGGACCGAGCAACGGGAGCTCACCCCGTCGCGGGGATTCGAACTGCCGACCTTCTGATCGGCATGTCCTGGGCTCTGTGGTTTAACCCACAGCGCCACCTGCGTCCCTGGAGTGTATGGCAAGTCATACCTATTTTCGTTGGAGAAGGGTTGGAGAGTATGTGTTTAGAGTTCGATGCCTTCTAATAAAACCAACAGAAGACGATGCCATGGGGCCTGCAGGATGTTCAGAATTCAGAGCTGGAAAAGAGGAGACTGAGGAGATATGGTAGCCATCTTCAAATATCTCAAGGGCTGTCACATGGAAGATGGAGCAAGCTTGTTTTCTCCTGTTCTGGATGGTAGGACTCGAACCAATGCCTTCAAGTGACAAGAAAGGAGATTCAGGCTAAACATCAGGAAGAACTTTCTAACAATAAGAGCAGTTCGACACTGGAACCATCGCCCTCGGGAGGTTGTGGGCTGTCCTTCCTTGGAAGTCTTAAAGCAGAGGTTGGATGGCCATCTGTCATGGATACTTTAGCTAAGATTCCTGCATTGCAGGGGGTTGGACTAGATGACCCTTGTGGTCCCTTCCAACTCTACAATTCTATGAATCTATTATTATGTATGTGAATATAAACCATAGATCATAAAGACACCAGAGTCTCTGCTGTTTCTCATTCAGGATTTGTGTTTCCTTTTGGAATAAGTGCCTGGAACCCCTGGAATCTTGCACCGCTCAGAGATTGGGGTGGTGTGCAACAGTATTGGGGGGGTCAGAGAGAGTAATCAGTTGAAAGGAAGCTTGCTTAAATAAAGTTCCTTGTTTTAGAATACTCCTCCTTGATCCTTAATGATAATGAACACCACTTGAAACATCTACAGTGGCTAATATCCTCCCCTGCCATACCTGACTCCCTGTTTCTATTCTTTGCTCTCCTCACACACAGTGTGGAAATAAGATATAAATGATTCCTTGCAGTTAAGTGGCTGTATGTAGGTTAGGTTGCAGAGAAAAATTTGACTGGACAATGGTGGCACAGGTGGCATGTTATGCATGTTAAGTAAGCCCTTCTCCCCCACCCAGTGATGGATTTACGTATAAGCTAAACAAGCTATAGCTTATGGCCCCACTCTCTTGGGGGTCCCCAAAAAAATTAAAGGAAAAAAAACACCTGGATGTACATTTCCAAAATATAAGATAAAAAACAAATAAAATGAAACCTACATACAGCAACAGTGTTTTGTGTTGTGTAGGCTCCTATGATGTAAGTAATGGACCCCACCTGCTAGCCTGCTCCTTAAAATATCACTGGTTTCAGTTCAACAATTACTTTGATAAAATACATATTTTGTTATGTGCAAATTGCTTTCGATACCTATTAGGTCCAGAAATTGCCATATAACATTTATTCAACACAAAAAACAGCAACAATTTGTTGATGACAAAGGACAGCTGGACATATAAAGGGCCCCCATTACCTTCAGTAGCTTAGGGCCTCATCAAACCTAAATCCGGCCTTGCCCCCCCCCCCCCATTGTGTACTTGAGCAAAGTTTGCAAACATGAAACCTGATGCAGGGCAAATGATAGACAGACCTTTGGATGAGGCCTGGAAGTGATGCTTGCTCATCTCTTTGCCTCCAGCTAGGGCTTTGTGAAGAGTTGTTGTTTGTTCTGACATTTAGAATAGATTAAAAACCGTTACAGGCTCTTCTGGAAAATTTTAGAAGGTGAAGTTATTGATTTGGAAAAACCCGACATCAGTTTTGTATATGAGCAGGATGAAATTCTGTCATGAGCACCGAAACGCAGGTCTGGGTCGCTCCAGCCCTAGACACCAAGCAGCTCATGAAGAAGGCCTTGAAAATACAATTGGCAGCATGCACAGAACAAAATGTTTTGCATGTCACTCTAGATGCTTGAAAATGAAATTTGCAGGGGCAAGCAAAAAGATTACACTTACATATAGCTGGTATGGCATGTATGTGGCAGAGAACTGGCATGAACAGAACTATCAAGTGACTACCACAAACCTGGTAGCCCTTTAAGTCATCTCTTGGCATCTCCTTGTAGGGGAATGTTATTTGGTGCTTCAATTATTTTCCATAACAAGTTCTAGTAACGCTAGCAAAGTGACAATAACACCACAGGAAGCCTGGCATGTGGGCTTGTTTCTCTGTAATGCAAGAACAAGGAAAGCATATTATATGCACTCATAAGCTATTCCATAAATTTTGGAATGCTTCTCCATATCTTTACACCTTTTCACATATTATTTTTTCAACGCCAAAGACATTTTAAGTGTGCTCCTGAAATGGAACAAATTTGTTTGCAAAACCTGACATGCAAATATACTCATGACGACTTCAGCATCTAGCTTTGCCTTGTGTAATATGTGAAACACTCTATGTAATGCTACAATTTCACCAACTCTAGCTTGGATGTCCAGTTTGTGCCCTCTCAGGGGTTGACCAAACCAGTTGAGTCCCTGGATTCCTTTAACGGAATACCCTTCACATAGAGATGGCGAGACCCTTCTCCAACCCCTATCACATGAACCAGTGGCTATCCGCAACCTTACAAGTTGTGACGATTTGCTACGTGGCAGGCGAAAACCCAAATGGCAACAGCCAATCAGCCAAGTGGGGAAAATTCCTGCCGTGCCCCTGTCCCAACGACAGATGACACACGACGGCATAGCAAGGTCAGTCGCAAAATGCCCTAAATATAGGGAGAGGTGGGTGGGTGTTCCGATGCACGTGCCGAAAGAGGAAGCTCTGGGTCACGTGCATGGGTCTATATAGGTCCCTTGATCTGTTTGGACTGTGCCCCATTGGCCAGATTGAACCCAACATCGAGGGACCTACCAATCGGGTGTTGTGGCTGACCAATGTTACCCACCCACAACACAGGGGATTGGTCTCCATGTCTCATCGCAACATGTGCCCTCTTTTAGGGAGGACACAATTTGTGCCCTTCTCCATGTTTTTACACATCAACACAAATCTTCTTCTTCTTCTTCTTCTTCTTCTTCTTCTTCTTCTTCTTCTTCTTCTTTTTTGCAAACCTACCAGTCTTAATTTTGTGTGCTACTGGTTCCAGATGGAGGAAAAAGTATTCTCAAGCACATTCTCCAGCTCAGATGTTGACTATTTTGCAATGTATAATAGTTTGAGGAGTTTTTTACTGTGCTAACCCTATGGCTAATTATAGAAACTGCTGATTTGGGGGTTTTAAAGCAGGGGTTAAAAGAACTGCATTTCGCAACTTGAAATGTACTGCCTCAAAACTTATCAGTAATACTTAAAAATATGCAGGCATTATTTGTGTTATACTCAGAACCTTTCATTGGGTTAGTTAAAATGGTTGATGCTGGAGACTGGACTGCTGTTTTTTGCATTTCCAAAGTGAGAGCCCCCTTACCTGAGAGTAAGCCCTGTTCAAATGAATTTTTGAGTAGACATGCATATGATCGTGCTCTGAATTTACTTCTCCGGTGCAGCATGCTCCAATGTAGCAATAATTTGTGATCCCTTATGAACATTGGTCTTCACATTTATTATACCATTCATTGGAAGAGAACAATAAATCTTTATTGTAAGGAGAACCTGCGCTGACAAAAAGCTGCTCAGAAATGGTTTAAATAAATAAATACTTCACAGTTCTTCTTCAGGGAAGTTTTTAATGTTTGATGTTTTATTGTTTTTAATATTCTGTTGGGAGCTGCCCAGAGTGGCTGGGGCAACCCAGTCAGATGGGTGGCATATTATTATTGTTTATTATTATTACCGAAGTATTACACATCCACCCCATGGACTCCGGAATTTACCAGCAACTTTTGTCGAAAGTAGACTGTGGGTATGAAGCCACTTTCCTACTGTGTGCCCATTTGGCCTACAAACGAGTAATGTCTGCACATTCCTAATAACAAAAACAGAGCTAGGAGTGTCAGAGTAACAAGGGAAGGCGGTGTGATTGTATCAAAGTTAAATCTCCCCCAGAGAGGTTCCTGCTGAGGCAAAGAGAGATGCCTGCTGTATGGGCGTCTGTTGTTTTGGACGGTGTCAACTTATGGGGAAGGATATTAAAGCAACAGGGTTGCTGTGTGCAGTCCACCAACTTTCTCCACATATCAGCAGAAGTGAAATGAAATTGCCTCAGCTGCTGGCTATGGAGAGCATGGTATCTCACGGCCTCTAATCAGGGAAGATATGAAATTTCTTATCTGTTAAGTAAAATGGTGCCGCGCTTCAATCCATCCAATTATTTTTTCCAATAAGGGTAAGTGAAAGTGTGGTCTGGGAGGGGTAGCTGACAGAGCAGGGCCGGGCAAACTTATTAGAGTCGGGAACAAGCTGGCAATGGAAGGAGGTGCCGCACCTGCCTTCGCGCCAAACGCGTAACCTATTAGCTAGATAACTCGCCTTGAGCACTTAATTCTTTGGAACGAGTCACAGAGCCCATTTCAAATCAGAGCTCGCCTGGCTAACTAGTCACATCAGAGGCTGGGCTTTAGCACCACCAGGGACTTGAATAAACGCGGATGAGAGAAAAGGGCTGGTAAGGTCACGAGAAACCTCTTCAGGATGGCTCGAGCCTTGCCTGAACCAGATGACCTCATCAAAATAATACAGAGATGATAAACGAAGGTGCTGCCAGGAAGATTTTTAAGGACATCACATATTATGGAGATGTCTTAAGATTTGCTGAGGATATATTCCCAAGTTTTCAACCTTGGTTCTCATCAGCCTGTCTGCTTACAGGACAAAAGCAGAGAATGGAAATCACTCGTAAGTTATGAATTCCAGGCCTATATATCTAGATGTTTGTGAACTCCTGTGCTGTGGACCTCTGCTGCAAGAGGAGGGCAAGAGCAAAGAGAAAGGAAGGCATGTGGTTAAAACAAATGGGTTAAATGGAGGCCAGAGGAATGCCCCAATTCTACAGTTCTATTATTTTAACGCCTTTTTCGAGAACTACTATGAAATCCACTAGAGTTCCCCATTTATATATCTCCAAATCCACAACATTTTCAATACTTAATTCTCGTTGCTTGTAAATTGGTTCCCATGTATTTATTTATTTATTTAGCAGGATGTACATACCGCTTAAACAAAGTACTGTATCTCTAAGCGGATTACAGAAAATAGTATAGAATATTGGTTCTCTTTCATGATGAACAAGTCTTTCTTTTTTGCTTCCCTTATTCACTTAAGATTTTGAGTAAAGTATGCCTGGCTTTTGCAATCAGCTTTTTGAAAGCCAGTGTTTTGGGGAGGAGATCTCTGGAATGAATCTCCCTGCAATTCACTGGTTTACCATAAGCATTCCAAGAAATGATACCCAATGATGAATCCAAAACAGGAGTTGCATGTCTTTCAGTCGTCTTACTTGGGGTTTCTCCAGCTTTGACTTTCAGTGGCATCGACCATCTCTCCTCTTTTCAGCCCCACTTCAAGCAAGGCTAAAGATAGAATTGGGGACAGTGTTATTAGCCACTGGAGACTTAAGAACTCATTAGTGTTTCGAGCAGGCAAATCAGCCTCACTTCCTTTTTGCCTTATATTACATTTCTAATCCTCTTAACGCAGCACCCTTGCTCTGTGTCAGAAGGATGCTAACCTCTAGTGAGATGTAACCCTCCTGGCTGAGAAGATAGCAAGAGTCCTCCTCACCTTCCCTGCCCTTTCATGTGCTTGGCTATTTGTGTCACTCTGGCAACCCAGTGAGTGATGTGGGAAAGGATGTCATCATAAGCTTCTCTGTGCTGCTGAAATTGCTTTGCACGCTGTAGGATTCTTCTGTGCTACACCCACAGGCCTCGTGCCTGACTTCCCCAACATACTTCCACTTAATAAATCACCCCCTCCCCATCTTTCAGTAAGGACTTGGAACAACTGAAAGAGACAAGTTGTTTCGCCAGCACTTCACAACGATGGTTTTATTTTTATTGCAAAGTGAACCTGACCTGTTTTTAGCTATCTGACGCCAAAGGATTAGAGGCAGGGCTTGGGCAGATCTCTGAAGATTCATCAAATCTCTGGTGGAGAATGTCAGAACAAGGTATCATATACCTTTTGCTCTATCCTCCAGCGCTTTTCGCCAAGCCCTCAAGCCAAGGATCTCCTCCTCTCCTATTTCTGTGTCTTATGCATCTCCAACCATACCAGTTCCAGAAATAATTTCTTGCTTTCTAATAATGCAATTAAATTTGTGAAGCAACGACAAATCTTTCAGTCCAGTCCTGGATCTGCATTGGCAGTGGCTGCTGCTGTGTAAACAGCAACTCGTGCAACTGCAGTGCCAAGGCACACAGAGCAAATGCATTATGTGGAGTATATTCTTCACACTACTAGGGAACAGCAGTGCATGGATGCTGCTACCATATCCTGCTTCTGGGCAATGAACAGCCCATAGCATATGATGTAAGATGGAGAGTTGGCTTTATCCCACCTTGCTGTGCTGGAGCTGTGTGGTGGCTCATGGAAAGGTTGCTGATGCTGATGTTGCTGCCCCAACATATCATCATCAGAAGAGGACAAGTTGTCCCTTTCCATTTGTGCTCGAACCCATACACCTAGTGATTTGCTCAATCAAGTGATCCCTACAAATTTCATTATTCTAATATGCTACATGAGGGATTTCAGGGTGTTGCTGGTGAGCCAAATGGCAGTGACTGGCTGAGTTATCTTAATGTCACACAGAACCGGGGACATAGGTTTCCGTCTGCCAATGGCTTGAGATACTTAGATCCTGGAGAACAGTGTGGCCATCAAAAGGATGGAAAGGAAAAGGTCATGAAACAGCATGCAAAGGAGACAGCCTCGTGCAGTTGCTCAAATTGTGGTGAGTTGCCAAATTAATAATAAGGGCTTAGCCGGTATCTCCAAGTGAATTTGTCCCTCTAGTTGCAATAACGAGAGTCCACAATCCACTAGCACTCTCTACTGGATAGTGGAGGAAGTGAGAGGCTAAGAAATCTCATTTGACTATAAGCCAATGAGCAGTGGGTCCCTCTCTGACCTCAGGTGCTCATTCAGATGTTGCAAACAAGTAATGGACAAACTTAACAGATTCACACACAACCCCCCCGCAAAAGTAAATCCAGATTAAATAGGGTGGGGGTAGGGATATGGGCTGGCGTTTTGATGCCAATGTGAAAAATCTGCATGCATGAGGAACACCCCATCTAACAATACACCCCTTTCTGGAAGCCGCCCAACAGATGAAGGTTAAAAAACCCTCCATGGATGGAGAGTTGAGGCACTTCCACAAAACAGAAACATTTTACTGTGGAGCATTATCACCCAGGCTGATTTTCGGTAAAGTAGACTTGTAACAGGGCCTTCCCTTCTCCTTCCCCCTCCCCCCCCGCCCATATTCCCAGGGTCACAAGAATAGGAGAGCATCTTAAAAAGCAGACATCACCTTGCCAACAAAGGTCCGTATATTTAAAGCTATGGTTTTCCCAGTAGTGATGTATGGAAGTGAGAGCTGGACCATAAAGAAGGCTGATCGCCGAAGAATTGATGCTTTTGAATTATGGTGCTGGAGGAGACTCTTGAGAGTCCCACGGACTGCAAGAAGTTCAAACCGATCCATTCTTAAGGAAATCAGCCCGGAGTGCTCACTGGAAGGACAGATCCTGAAGCTGAGGCTCCAGTATACTTTGGCCACCTCATGAGAAGACTCCCTGGAAAAGACCCTGATGTTGGGAAAGATGGAGGGCACAAGGAGAAGGGAATGACAGAGGACGAGATGGTTGGACAGTGTTCTCGAAGCTACAAACATGAGTCTGACCAAACTGCGGGAGGCAGTGGAAGACAGGAGTGCCTGGCGTGCTCTGGTCCATGGGGTCACAAAGAGTCGGACACAACTAAACGACTAAACAACAACAAAGAAATATTTTCTTTGGTTTTTTAGGCTAAAAAAAAGTGTCTTTGTGGGATTTGCTCCCTCTGTCTTACATAAGAACTCAGGGTTGCATCCCCCAAAACATGAATGGGAAACCTTTTTCTGGTTGCATTCACAGAGTGGGGGGTTGTGTGTTGACAATGAAAGATCCCTGGGAAGGTGGATTGATGGTTAAACCACTCCAAGAATCGTAGCTCTGTGAGGGGAATAGGAGCCTCCTGACAGCTGTTGACACCCTCAAACCACGATTCCCAGAATTATCTGGGTGAAGTTGTGACTGTTTAAAATGGTGCCATAGTGCGTTAAATGTATGGTGTGAATGTGGTCCTAGTTTGTTGATTTAAAGCTATGCAATCAATTGGCATCCCAGACAAATGAATGTTTTCACATTTAGTTGGTACCTTAATTCTATATATCTGAAGGAGCGGCTCCCCACCCATTGTTCAGCCCGCACACTGAGGTCCATCTCTGAGGGCCTTCTGGCAGTTCCCTCACTGTGAGAAGAGAAATTACAGGGAACCAACCAGAGGGCCTTCTCAGTAATGGCGCCCGCTCTGTGGAACGCCCTCCCACCAGATGTCAAGGAGATGAACAGCTGTATGACATTCCAAAGATACCTGAAAGCAGCCCTGTATAGGGAAGTTTTTAATGTTTGATGTTTTACAGTGTTTTTATATTCTGTTGGAAGTGGACCAGAGTGGCTGGGGCAACCCAGTCAGATGAGCAGCAAACTTTCCTCCTCCTCTTCCTCCACCTCCTCCTCCTCCTCCTCTTCTTCTTTTTCTTCAAACCACAGTATATAAATTCAATAAATAAATAAATAAATAATATTCCAACCCCCCCCCTTCATGCTTATGTTGTCATCTAGCACATAATTGAAATTACCCATTTTCCTCTGGACTAATATTATTACTGAATATACCACCTGTGTCTCTCCTCTGTAAATACATGGCTCCCATTCACTCCCATGGGGAAAAACAGGAAAACCACAGCACCGTGGCAGTGTGTGCAAAACCTTACACACACACACACACAGAGAGAGAGAGAGAGAGAGAGAGAGAGAGAGAGAGAGAGGATACTTGATGCCATGCACAGAAGATGCCCTTACACACACAGAGAGAGAGGATACTTGATGCCATGCACAGAAGATGCCATAGGTCTGTGTCGGCTGCCATTTATCCTAAAATCACTAGTTCTGGTCAATGTTAACAAAGAATCATTTAAACATTCAGAGCGTGCAGTCATTCTGCAGCAATTGCCCAACCAATGTATTACTCACAGCTGCTAATGGAGTTTGGATTTGACTTTAGGTAACTTCGTTAGAAAGATTGTTTTATTTTTCTCCTAAGGGAGCTGGTGTTTGTTTCAGTCACAGAAGGTTATCCTCCAAGCCTACTGACAGAATGATATGGGCTTCAACCATCAAATCACTTAATCCAAAGTTTCCAATGAAACCACTGGCTCCATTTCAGAGGATTTGGTTCGAGGACTGCAGTTGCATGGAGTCGGAGCATTTTTCCTTTCTGACAAGCACTGCTGACAATTGCTCAGAGGGAACGTTCGATTGAGCAAAAATCTAATTTTGGGTTGCTGAAGCCCAGTTCCTGTGATGAGACTTTGACTATCTTGTAGAAAGGGTCATATGCCATTTCCTGCCCCTTTCATATTTTGGGATGTTTCACCCTGGCAGGGAGGGGCAACTTCTACTAAATATGAGAGCTAAGGATTAAAAATGTTAGTGAAATGTCTCTTTGGTCTATTTACCAGCATTTGTAGAGTTAATTATCCTCACTTTTAAATACCTTTTTAAAAAATAATTTTTAAAAATGGCTTTATTTAGCTCATGCCTGTACAGGTGGCTGTGTAATAATACAGAATTGGGGGGGGGGAATGAACCTATTTGTAATTGTTCACAAAACATATTTAGAGGGTTCTGACTATGCAGACAGACATGGATAACATGACAGCATGTGACTTTTAAAAAATGGCAAAGGAATGAACTGTGAAAAGACTGTGTAGATGTATTTTTGATATAGGGACGAGCAACCGTTTTGGCTTCCTGTTCTCACAGTGGTCATCAAAATGCTTGTGGGAAACCTACAAGGAGGACCAGTGCACAACAGCACTCTCCCTTCCTCTGGTTTTCCAGCAACTGGTATTCAGAGACATTACTGCCTATGGAGGCAGAACATAACCATCATGACTAGTAGCCATTGATAAACTTACCCTCCATCTCCTTTGTTGTGTATATCCCTCATGATATTTCTTTATATGGTCGCCCATCTGTTGCAGGGTTATTGCATTTTCCTAGCATTAAACTGCAGCAATGTGTTCTGTACCCGAGAAAAATGTGTGGTTCATAGAAATCTATCCATTTCTTCTTTACCAACAAGAGCCAGAGAAATGAAAAGCATAGTTAAAAGCAGGAAGGGGGAAACTGTGGCCTTGTATATTTTGTGGGACTTCAATTCCTATCACCCTTGACCATTGTAAAGCCCAGCTAGGGCTGATGGGAGTCCAACAATATCTGGAGAACCACACATTGTCCATCCTGGCTTTAAAATAAGAAAAGACAATCCAAAGCAGTCTATTTAAATCAGTTGCTGTGCTGGCTACAAAATGAAGACCTGGCAAAGGTACACATTGCGCGTTCTTAATAAGTATCAGGAAGGAAAGCAGTGAGAAAATCCATATCACATTCACCCTCTTGTGAAACCTTAAGCACCTCTGGCAACTGGTCCTGCTGGCTGGGGCTGATGGAACTTTTTCTCCAAAACATCTGGAAGGTACCAGGTTGGGGAAGCTTTGCCATTCCTCTATGCCTGGACTTTCCTAAAAAAAAATATTACAGACCATTGGCAAAGGGACAAGACTCAGTTTAAAAACAAACAGGTTAAAATGACAATGGAGAATGGCAGGTTCCTGTTTTCTCCACTGCATGATGGGAAAATGGCAGGTTCCTGTTTTCTCCACAGCATTCCTTGACAAACAAAGAGTTTGTGTTCTTCAGATCTTTGCTATGCTTGACTCCCCGAAGTGCAACGCTTCTCGTCTTGCTGCTGCTGCAGTTTCCAGGCAGGCAAGAGTTGGGAGGCATGTTTACCACGGCTTTGTCAGTTTGACAGTAGTGTTTTTGTGATGGCCTGTCAGCTCCAGATAACGGTAGCATCCTCACGCTTTGGAGCACAAGCCCCAGCATAACAAATCCCAAGCTGTTGTCTAAGGTTGACTGGTGAAGGGAGATGAAATCAGACCCTTGCTGCGGTGGTTTTACAGGTGAACCACGACAGGCAGCCTGGAGAAAGTTGGTGGCTTGTCAGAAGCCACTTTATATGGGACTCTCCTGCCCCCCATAAAGCATGCCACACAAGGTGGGTTGCCTCAAGTTGCCTCACTGATGCGCCAGCTCTGCTAGGGCAGACCACATGGCACACCTTTCTAGCCACTTTCCACCCCTCAAAATTTGTCACCTGAGGCAGCTGCCTCACTTTGCCTCATGATAGGGCTTGCCCTGTCTGACACATTTCACTTCTTTTCCCCATCACTTTCCTAACAGCAAAAAGTCCACAACAGTTCTGTTGTGCTAGGGCAACAGACCACTTTAATAATAATATTATGTTTATTTGTTGTTGTGGTTGTGGTTGTTCTTGTTGTTTTACCTCCCCTTCAGCCCAAGGTCCAAGGGCATGTTACAACAATTTTAAATACCTTTAAGAACATTTTTTAAACTTAAAAAAAAAAAAAAAAATACAAGCTCAAAAAATAGGATAGGTTCTGAAAATATACTTCTCTGTATCCACTTTAATTGTACCAACCTGACTAGCTGGTATGTGCTTGAATCCCTCCTGCAAAACACTGACAGTCTGCAGGTGACCTGTCATTCTAGTCATGGTCCTAGGAAAGACTGATAACTTATAAAGGTAGAAAACTTCATGGGAAGAAACAAACCTGCCTTCTTTAGTTGGAAAAGAAAGAGCCTTATCTATTTTCACTGTGTTGGGGACTTTTCAGGGATTCTGAGTGTCTGCCGTGGGAAGAACAATGACTCTAAATAGAAATAAATGGGCATACATACAGTGCACGATCTTATTTGAATTAAAACTGGAACTTGGCAAGCAGGAACATTCTCCCCTGCTAGCCATTAGAATAATTTGCAGAGGAACACTGCAACTATGATTAGTGTTGCCAGTCCTCTCAGGGAAAGCCTCCAGTTATTGCCCATTTACATATATTAATTAATTTAAAAGATTTAATTTAATTTGTATGCAAATTTTAAATTGTCCAATGCCTAATGCTGGGGTTATGGAAAAAGTGGCCGGAAGGCAAACAAAACACACACACGCACCTCAAATCAATCATGTTGGTTTTAAATTGTCAATGTGGCAATTCCAAGATAGGAAGAAAGCATTACATGGTCGTGTGTGTGTGTCTGTGTGTGTGTGTGTGTGTGTGTGTGTTTAGTGAGGGCATGCAGGTATTCAGTCCACAACTGGAGCCTGCAGATGAAGCACCTACCCAGGAGCAGGCTGGGAAGCACCTGCAGTTCTGATCAGGGATTGGCTGCAAGCTTAGGTCTCTGCAGGCAGGTAGACCAGCCAGGAGTGGAGCAGAATAGAGGTCCAATGCTACCATCTCAGACAGGGCACTGCAGAACCCTGAGACAAAGGCTGCTTCTGTATTTGTTCACTTGCTTTTTACAAGGCATCTCCATGACACTGTGAACAAAACTTCCCACTCCTGTGTTTTCTTGCTTGGCTTTCGGACTGTTGCTTTTTTTGTGTGTAATGAAATATGTGTTTTAAAAAAAATCAATGGGCAGCAGTGCAGATGACCCATCCTACAGCTCAGCCTCCCCAAAACATTCTGGACTATAACTTCCATCCATTTCAGCTTGTTGGCTGAGGCTGATGGAGCTTCTAGTCAAAACAGCTGGAGGGCACCAGGTTGGGGGTGGCAGGCATAGCTGTTCACTAGATTGCTCTAGTCTAGCCTTTTCCTTCAGTAAGTTCCGCCTCTCCTCTCTAGCAATCAGCTCTATCACTTTAAGTCTTTAACCCAGGGGTGAGCAAGCTTTTTCAGCAGGGGGCCGGTCCACTGTCCCTCAGACCTTGTGGGGGGCTGGACATTATTTTGGGGGGAAATGAATGAAGTCCTAGGCCCCACAAATAACGCAGAGATGCATTTTAAATAAAAGGACACATTCTACTCATGTAAAAACATGCTGATTCCCGGACTGTCCGCGGGCCGGATTTAGAAGGCGATTGGGCCGGATCCGGCCCCCGGGCCTTAGTTTACCTACCCATGCTAACCCTTCCCTTTGCATTTGTTTCTTGCCATCCTTCCTGAAGTGAGGTGAGGGAGGGTGGAGATCATGATCAGGAGTGCAGCAGGGTGGGGAGGGCAGGAGAGTATTTAACCTCTCCCCTCCCCCCCCCCGTGACTATTCTCTAAATAAAAACCACCCCTTTCCACCACATGTTGGAAAAAGGGAGACTGCCCACCTGACTTCAGGATATTATTCGGATTTCAGAAGTCTGAAAGCAGTTGTTTTTGTTAAGTACAATTGTTTAATTGACACTGAAATGGATAGTGCCTGAATGCGTATTGCTAACATTGGGGATTTTCCATGGCAGCATACTGAGAGGACTACTTCTCTTCCCCGGGGGATGGAGTTGTGGGCGGGCATCCAGGACCTCCCTGTGACCTGGCAGGGGGCGGAGTGATGCCGCCCGCATCATCGGAACTCCCAGCCACATCATACACCCTGGCTGACCAATCAGGTTAGCCAGGGGTGTGGCTGCTGCCGTTTAAATCGCGGCACGGCTGGGGCGGCGGCCTCCTTTTTGCTTCCTTCGTCAGATCACCCAGCCCACCTGCCCTCTTTTTATGTGTTGCTTGACTTTGGCCTTGCTATGGACTAATATTGGTCGCCTTATTGTCGGGGCTAGGTAGGAATTTTTTCCACTTGGCAAATTGGCACCACCCATTTGGTTTTCGCCTACCTTGTAGCAATCGTCTTTGTAAGGTTAGGCATTGGGTAAGCCTTGTTATAAGGGACGCAGGTGGCACTGTGAGTTAAACCACAGAGCCTAGGACTTGCCAATCAGAAGCTTGGCAGTTCGAATCCCTGCGACGGGGTAAGCTCCCATTGCTCGGTCCCTGCTCCTGCCAACCTAGCAGTTCAAAAGCACGTCAAAGTGCAAGTAGATAAATAGGTACCGCTCCGGCGGGAAGGTAAATGGCATTTCCGTGTGCTGCTCTGGTTCGCCAGAAGCGGCTTAGTCATGCTGGCCACATGTACGCCGGCTCCCTTGGCCAATAAAGCGAGAAGAGCGCCACAACCCCAGAGTTGGCCATGACTGGACCTAATGGTCAGGGGTCCCTTTACCTTTACCTTTTTAAGCCTTTTTATGGGAGGGGAGGTTGTTGCCTCCACCTGCCCCTCCATGCGAAGGGTATCCTGTTAAAGAGATCTGGGGGTGTGGTTCCTGTCCGAAGCCTGGGCGTGGGATAGGGTCATGCCATGACCCCATTGGTGACCCTTGGGGAGCTCTTAATCAATGTATATCATAGGGCTCCCCCTATCGGTAGTTGACCCCTTGAGATTTCCTGCAGGCGGGCAGGAGAGTCTGGCTTCACCCAAATGCCTAAGCCAAACCGCTCACATCTGTAATCAATAAAGTTGTGCCCTAAGTAACCATTAGCTCAAAATATTTGTGTCCCTGAGTTTATTATCTAAGGTGAATGGTGGGGTCCTGGGGCCTCTGCTCTAACTAGTTGATAATTAACTGGGATGTTCTCTGCTCTTAAACTGAGTGTTTAGCCTTATACCATGTGATGAAGGTATTCAGTTGCAGATTTGGCATCTTGGAAGGGGGGTGGCTGTTTTCTTTGTTTTCCCCAGGCTCCATGGGAGAAGGATGTGTAAATGATTCACTCCAGGAGCAAACAGCCTTGGGCTGAAATGCAGGCTCATGGAGCCTGTGTGTGAGAGAGAGCTATGTTTGTCAGCTGTGATTATAAGTCATTTTATTTCTAAGAAGATGAACCTATCTCTTGGACAGGCACATGTCTTACGGAATTATTTGTTGTTGTTTTTTAAAGAATATTTATTCCAA
The DNA here is from genome assembly GCF_964106645.2 of Podarcis pityusensis. Lineage (NCBI taxonomy): Eukaryota > Metazoa > Chordata > Lepidosauria > Squamata > Lacertidae > Podarcis > Podarcis pityusensis. Next base: position 31,693,107 of record NC_138028.1, read on the forward strand.
TTTTACAATTACAAAAAAAAGAAAAAGTATAAAAAAAAAGAAACACAAACCACATACATCTTATAAAAAACAGACAATAAAAGGAATAAGAAAAACAGAAAATCACAGTAAAAAAAAGAAAATAACAAAAAACATATTTGACCATTACAAACCATTTTTCCATTTACTTATTTCCATGACTTCCTCTCACCTCCCTGCTTTGTATTCTAGTTTAAATCGTATCTCCAGCAAATCCTTCTAACCTTCTTTTCTTTTACTTATTTTAACATTCGAAAGTATTGAATTCTCCTCTATCCGCATTTTACACTTCATATTTACTTATTCCATTATACCCTGTCTGCCAATACGGTCTAATATTCTTCTCCAACCTTTTTCTAACATTCTTTTATATTGCAGTGTTTCTGAAGATATATTTTAAATTTTTTCCAGTCTTCTTCCATCAACCCTTCTTCCTGGTCTCGAATTCTGCCGGTCATCTCAGCCAGTTCCATATAGTCCATCACTTTCCTCTGCCATTCTTCTCGGGTAGGCAATTCTTGTGTCTTCCAGTATTTCCCAATGAGTATTCTTGCCGCTGCTGTCGCATACATAAAAAAATTCCTGTCTTCCCTTCTCACCAATTGGCCGACCATGCCCAAGAGGAAAGCCTCTGGTTTCTTCACAAAAGTGTATTTCAATACCTTTTTTAATTCATTATATATAATTTCCAAGAAGGCCTTGATCTTTGGGCACGTCCACCAAAGGTGAAAAAACGTACCTTCATTTTCTTTACATTTCCAACATTTATTATCAGGCAAATGATAGATTTTTGCTAGCTTGACTGGGGTCAAGTACCACCTATATATCATTTTCATTATATTTTCTCTTAAGGCGTTACAAGCCGTAAATTTCATACCTGTGGTCCATAACCGTTCCCAGTCAGCAAACATGATATTATGCCCAACATCTTGTGCCCATTTAATCATCGCAGATTTAACCATTTCATCCTGTGTATTCCATTTCAACAGCAGATTATACATTCTTGACAGATTTTTAGTTTTAGGTTCTAACAATTCCGTTTCCAGTTTAGATTTTTCCTCCTGGAAACCAATCTTTTTATCTAGGTTAAAAACCTCCCTTATTTGATAGTAGTGAAGCCAATCTCGAACTTTAGTTTTTAATTTATCAAAGCTCTGCAATTTTAATTTATCTCCAACTTGTTCTAAAATTTCACAATATTTTGGCCAGTTTGTCTCCATATTTGTTTTTTTCAATGCCTTTGCCTCCATTGGTGACAGCCACCTTGGTGTTTTACTTTCCAACAAATCCTTATATCTCACCCAGACATTAAACAATGATTTCCTGACAATATGATTCTTAAAGGCCTTATGCGCTTTAACTTTATCATACCATAAATATGCACGCCATCCAAACACATTATCAAAACCTTCTAGGTCCAAAATGTCCACATTTTCAAGAAGTAGCCAATCTTTCAGCCAACAAAAGGCGGCTGATTCATAGTAAAGTTTAAGGTCTGGCAGGGCAAATCCCCCTCTTTCCTTCGCATCTGTTAATATCTTAAATTTTATTCTAGGTTTTTTGCCCTGCCAGATAAATTTGGAAATATCTCTTTGCCACCTCTTGAAACAGTCCACTTTGTCCACAATTTGTAATGTTTGAAACAAAAACAACATTCTAGGCAATACATTCATCTTTATCGCTGCAATTCGGCCTAACAATGATAACTTCAATTTTGACCATATTTCTAAATCCTTCTTCACTTCTGGCCAGCATTTTTCATAATTATCTTTAAACAGATTCACATTTTTGGCAGTCATATTCACCCCTAGATATTTCACTTTATTAACAATTGTTAATCCTGTCTCTTTCTGAAACCTCTCCTTCTCAATCTCTGTAAGATTTTTCTCTAATACCTTAGTTTGCATCTTGTTTAATTTGAAACCTGCTACTTGACCAAATTCTTGGATTAATTGTAATACTCTTTTTGTGCTAGCTTCTGGCTCCTGTAGTGTCAAAACTAAGTCATCAGCAAAAGCTTTCAATTTGTACTGTTTAGCTCCGAGTTGTATACCTTTAACCAATTGGTCTTTTCTGATCATATTGAGCAAAACCTCCAGGACCGATATAAAAAGCAATGGGGAGATTGGGCAACCCTGTCTTGTTCCTTTCTCTATCTTAAATTCTTCTGTAACTACATTATTCACAATAAGCTTGGCTTTTTGTTCCGAGTAAATTGCACCTATACCATTTTCAAAACTTTGACCTACCCCCATCCCCTGCAAATTTTTCTTCATAAAACTCCAAGAAATATTGTCAAATGCTTTCTCTGCATCTATAAATATTAAAACAGCTTTAGTGTTGATATTAACTTGCAATTTTTCCAGAATACTAATAATATTCCTAGTATTATCTGACAAATGTCTCCCAGGGAGAAAGCCCGCCTGGTCTTTATGAATCTCTTTTACCAATACATTTTTTAATCTTTTAGCCATAATTTCCGCAAAAATTTTGTAATCCACATTTAGTAGGGATATGGGACGGTAGTTCTTCAGCTGTGTCTTCTCCACTTCGGTTTTTGGTATAAGTGTAATATATGCTTCTTTCCACGACTCGGGTGCTTTTCCTCCCTGTAGTATTTCATTGCAAAGTTCTTTCAACGGTTGCAATAACCATTCTTTCAGAGTTTTGTAGTACTTTGCAGTTAGTCCATCCGGCCCTGGAGATTTGCCCAATTTCATATTCTGAATGGCTCCTTCCACCTCTTGATCAGATATTGTAGAGTTTAATATTGATTTACTCTCTTGAGAAACTTTTTGTAGTCCATTGTTTTTCAGAAATCGGTCAATGTCTAATTCTTTCTGAGTCTCCTGCGTATATAACTGTTTAAAATAGTTCTGAAAGCACTTCCAAATCTCTCCAGGATTCTGTATATTCTTCCCTTCTACTACCAAGTTCGTGATCGTATTCAGCTTTTGTCTTTTTTTCATTTGCCAGGCCAATAATTTCCCACATTTATTAGCCGATTCGAAAGTCTTTTGTTTCATCTGTTTGATCTTACATTCTATCTCCTGGTTCATCAATTTCATATATTGTACTTGGTATAACTTTATCTCTTTTAGAATCTCCTGTGAGTTCGGTTTCGCCCTCAGTCTTTTTTCTCCATCCTTAATTTTCTCCAAGATTTTTTCTCTCTTCTCATTTTGATATCTTTTCCTAATTGCGTTTTGTTGTATCAAAAATCCTCTCATCACCGCTTTGCTGGCATCCCAAATCACTCTTTTTTCTGTCGTGGTATTCAAATTTATCTCAAAATAGTCTTTCAAGTTCTTCTGAGCCTTTTTAATAATTTCCTCATTCCTAAATAAGGTGTCATTCATCCTCCATCTGAAAGCTCCAATTGGCGTTGGTGTCATTTCAATCTTTACTGGGTTATGATCAGAGCAAATTTTCGGGCAAATCACCGCTTTTTTAATCTTAGGGGCCAGTCCTCTAGTTATCCAGATTTGGTCTATTCTTGTCCATGTCATATTTGCTTCAGAGAAGAAGGTTCCCTCTCTTTCCAAGGGGTTCTTTATTCGCCAAATATCCACAAGATCCATATTGTCAGTCATTTCAAAAAATGTCTTTGGTAATCTTCCATCTTTTGTCACTGTTTGTCTTTGGGCTTTGTCCATATTTGTAGACACTACTCCATTCATATCTCCCATCAAGATAATGTTATAATCCAGATAATCCAGGAGAGTTTCATGCAATTTCTTGAAGAATTCTGATTTTCCCTCATTTGGTGCATATACACCTATTATCAAAAATTTCTGTCCTTGGAACTGGATTTCAATTGCTATATATCTTCCTTGGTCATCTTTAAATATAAATTTTGGTGACAGGCTTTCCTTCGCATAAAGTACTACCCCTCTTTTTTTTACATTGTCCGATGAAATAAATTCTTGTCCCAGTCTTTTATTTATCAAAATTTTTCGATGTAGCCTTGTCACATGAGTTTCTTGTAAGCAAATCAAGTCCAAATGTTCTTTTTTCAATGTATGAAATACTCTCCCTCTTTTTGCCGACGAATTTAGACCATTAATATTCCAACTTAAAACTTGTAGTGTCATTTTGTAGTTACTCTCCTTCTCCTCCAACAGCCCCAAGAAGATTGTCAATATCTGTTGGTGGCGTTGATTTCACTTTTTTTTGCAGACTCTTATCCGGTATCGCAGTATCTTTTCCCAGTCCTTTCTGTAGATCTTCTTCGTATGCACTCAAAAACTTATTCTTTTCCTCCACTGATCTAATCTTGGTCTTTCTTCCTTTAAAACTAAAGGATAGACCTTGGGGAAATTCCCACCTGAAAAGGATTTTATTTTTTCTCAACAAGTCCACCAAATCTCCAAAATCTTTTCTTAAATCCAGAAGATGTTTTGGTATATCTTTGAAGATTTCCACTTTTGATTGTATGATTGTCAAGGGTTTTTCGTAATGCAAGCCCAAAATTTTGTCCCTTTCTTCTTTGGATCGGAGGGTGATCAAACAATCCCTTATTTTAATCTTTCTTCCTCCTTTCCCCAGTCGAAAGGCCCTCACAATCCTAAAATCCTCTTGTTTCAGTTCCGATTTCCAAAAATCCAAAAATTCTTGTGTCAGAAAATCTATCAGGGTACCTTTCTCCAACTCAGGGACAGCTCTAATTCTAAGATTTGTTTGTTTGTCTTTAAGGTCAATCATAGACAACGTTAACTTATGTTCTGCAATCTCTTTCTGCAGGTCTGGTACCTTCTCAGTTTCCAGTTGCCCCAATTTAAATTCTACAGCAGCAGTGTTTTCCTGTATAGACTTTGAGTCTTGCAATAATCTCTGAATAGATTCCGTGTTACTATTTACTTTTTTCTCCAAATTGTCTAATGTTTCTGTATTTAAGTCAATTTTCCTGTTTGCAATGTCCACTTTCTGGTTCGTTTCCTCCACTTTCCTATTCGTCTCCCCCACCCTTGTACTTAGTTGCTGTATCGATTCATTAATCTTAGCCAGAGCACTGGCCAAAAATTCCTCAGACATTCCACCAGACTTAGATTGTATTGCCGATGCAGGCAAGCCAGCAGATGATTGCCTTCTGTGTCCCCAGGGTTTCCCTGATCTCAAGACTGACTGGTCTTTTTGATGACCATCAGCCATAACAAAGTGAAGGTCAAATTCCTTTCCCACGTCTGGTGTTCCTGTTTACAAATGGAAAGTTCCTTTCCTGTAGTTACAAGGAGTCCCACTAGGTGGACACTGTTACCACCTAGCCAGCTACTGTCCTTTTAGAATAGCAAAAGAGGGAAACTAAGTAGAAAAAACAGAAATAAAGCAGACAAAGTAACTTTCCAGTTCTTTCCAATCTTTTCCTCAACAAAATTGGCCACAATGTATCTTCTTTGCAGCCGGCAAGCAGCTCTGACAGCTTTGACAGCTGAGACGTCCACTGACAAATCGCTCTTTAAATCCTTAAATTTAAACAGTCCGGTAAAATCAAATACCTTTCCCTTGTCCCTCCAAAGGGTAGATCCACCAAAGTTCTCAGGTCAGAAAGAAAACTTTTGTTTCAGTTCAATTTTCTCACGTTTAGCTCCCAATCTTTATGCTTTATTCAACCTACAGTGCAGGGAAGCGGACTTCCTGTTTGCGCTTCCACCGCGGTAGCCAATTCAGACGTTTTTCAACTTAAAACTTTTCCACTTTTACGCAGATAATCCAATTAGTCCAATTAGTGCTCTTTTTAATCCAATTCCTCTACTCACGGTTTAGATTTAAGTCCAAATGTCCCAGGAATAAGTCAGCGCTCTCCAGCAACGGCAATACGGCTTCGCTCAGTGAAAGCAGCGATCTGCTCGCAGCACCGCGCTTCTCCCCCGCTCCCTTCCGAAGCCTCAAAAAAAGGCTTCCTTTCGGGTTGGGGGGGGCGCTCCAAGGTGCCCGCCGAGCCTCCACGTTCGCAGGCGTCCGCGCCTGCGATTTCTAAGGGTCCCCGCTTCGCCGGAGCGCACAGGACCCGATCTCCCACTGGGCTACCCCCTCCGAGACTCAAAGGAGGTCCGCCATTGCTGCTGGCGCTGACCGGAAGTCTCCATGTCTTACGGAATTATTTGGATGTATCATTTTGAACATTATGGAACTGTTTTTGAAGAGGTTGAGGTTAGTAAAGCTTCGAACAATAATTCAGGGTCTGGACAATGTTTTATTCCAAAAGGAGTCAGTTTTTATGCATCCAGTTGCTTCAAGCTGTACAATATGAATGTCTGCAATAATTTTTACATTTGCAGCTTAAAGCAGGACAGCAATGTTTGGGCTCTGGCTGCGGCTACACTGTCCACATTTGGAAGCACCCAAGACCAGGCTGATGAGCAACTTGACAAATAGTTTCCACTAGCAATGAGGGTTTAAACTATCCTGCACTGATGTGTGTGCCCTAGGCTCCAACTTCCTGGAGGAAGGTTAAAGGGATAGTGTTCTGTTTTGCTCCAGAGGGACTGTGAATTCTCTCTTTTTCTGGGACTGCTGAACCCAGATCTCCTGGACTGAGGGGGTTTGGGGGGAAGGTGTGGGACCATAGAATCATAGAGTTGTTGAGTTGGAAGGGACACCAAGGGTCTTCTAGTCCAACTCCCTACAATGCAATCATAAAACCCACTGACAAATACCCCTTCCTCTTGGTTCATGTGGGAACCAATGACACTGCAAGCAATAGCCTCCAGAAGATCAAAAGAGACTACGAGGCTCTGGGCAGGAAATTGAAGCAATTAAATGCACAAATTGTCATCTCATCTGTCCTCCCAGTTGAACGACGTGGCCCAGGGAGAGAGGGGAAAATAGTGGAAGTGAACAGCTGGCTTCGCAAATGGTGTAAACAGGAATGGTTTGGGTTCTTAGATCACGGACTGCAGTTTCTTGAAGATGGACTTCTGGCAAGCGATGGGCTGCACCTCACAACGGTTGGGAGAAATGTTTTTGCCAAAAATCTCAGAAACCTCATCAGGAGGGCTTTAAACTGACTAATGTGGGGGAGGGAGACAGTGCTCCTGAAGGTAGGAGTCTATCAATTGATGAAGATGATCATCCAAATGTCATAGACCAAATGGAGCAAACAGCACGCAGACCTAGTGGTGGGAGGAAAAAAATCCTTAAATAAGAGACACGGGGGAATGATTAATGGACTTCAATGTCTGTACACTGATGCACAAAGCATGGGAAATAAACAAGATGAGCTTGAGCTCTTGGTACAGCAAACTAAATATGACATAATAGGCATCACTGAAACCTGGTGGGATAGGTCCCACGATTGGAATGTAATAATGGAGGGATACAATCTATTTCAGAGAAACAGACCAGACAAGAAAGGAGGAGGAGTGGCGTTATATGTCAGGGATGTGTATACCTGTGAAGAGATCCAAGATTTAGAACCTCAAAGCCAAAGTGAGAGCATTTGGGTCAAAATTAAGGGAGAGAAGAATAACAGTGACCTCATTGTGGGAGTTTACTATAGATCCCCAAGCCAAACGGAGGACATAGATGATGCCTTCCTGGAAGAGATGGCCAAGCATGCAAAAGGAAGGGAGATAGTAGTAATGGGGGACTTCAATTACCCGGATATTTGTTGGATGTCAAACTCAGCCAAGAGCATAAGGTCAAACAGATTCCTCACTGGCCTTGCAGACAACTTCATTGTCCAGAAAGTGGGAGAAGCAACAAGAGGAACAGCCATTTTAGATCTGGTCCTAACCAATGTTGATGACCTGGTTAGTGGGGTAGAAGTGGAAGGATCATTAGGCGCGAGTGATCATGCTCTTCTGAAGTTTACTATACAGCGGAAAGGAGCAGCCAAGCAACTAGGACTCAATTTCTAGACTTTAAGAAAGCCGACTTCATAAAACTTAGGGAAGTGCTGGGTGAGATCCCATGGACAGTAATACTAAAAGGAAAGGGAGTTCATGATGGCCGGGAGTTTGTTAAGAGGGAGATAGTAAAAGCACAACGTCAGGCAATACCAATGAGACGGAAACATGGAAGGTGCCTAAAGAAGCCAGGGTGGCTATCTAAAGAACTTTTAACTGAGTTAAGATTAAAAAAGAATGTGTACAAAAAATGGAAAAGGGGGGAAACCACCAAAGAGGAATTCAAACAAATAGCCAGCACGTGTAGACACAAAGTCAGAAAAGCTAAAGCACAGAATGAACTCAGGCTTGCTAGAGAGATTAAAAGCAACAAAAAAGGTTTTTATGGGTATGTTTGTAGCAAAAGGAAGAACAAAGAAACAGTGGGGTCACCCAGAGGAGAAGATGGTGAAATGCAAACAGGGGACACAGAAAGGGCTGAATTCCTCAATGCCTTCTTTGCCTCAGTCTTCTCCGATAAAGAAAACAATGCCCGACCTGAAGAATTTGGAGCAAATGATTCAGCAAAGGAAACACAGCCCAGAATAACTAAGGAGATAGTACAAGAATACTTGGCTAGTTTAGATGTATTCAAGTCTCCAGGGCCAGATGAACTGCATCCAAGAGTATTAAAAGAACTGGCAGATGTGATCTCAGAACCACTGGCAGTCATCTTTGAGAATTCCTGGAGAACAGGCGAAGTCCCGGCAGACTGGAAGAGGGCAAATGTTGTCCCTATTTTCAAAAAGGGGAAAAGAGAGGACCCAAATAATTACCGCCCAGTCAGTCTGACATCAATACCAGGGAAGATTCTGGAGCAGATCATTAAGCAAACAGTCTGTGAGCACCTAGAAAGGAATGCTGTGATCACCAATAGTCAGCATGGATTTCTGAAAAATAAGTCATGTCAGACTAACCTGATCTCGTTTTTTGACAGAATTACAAGCCTGGTAGATGAAGGGAACGCAGTGGATGTAGCCTACCTTGATTTCAGCAAGGCATTTGACAAGGTGCCCCATGATATTCTTGTAAAGAAGCTGGTAAAATGCGGTCTTGACTATGCTACCACTCAGTGGATTTGTAACTGGCTGACTGACCAAACCCAAAGGGTGCTCATCAATGGTTCCTCTTCATCCTGGAGAAGAGTGACTAGTGGGGTGCCACAGGGTTCTGTCTTGGGCCCAGTCTTATTCAACATCTTTATCAACGACTTGGATGATGGACTCAAGGGCATCCTGATCAAATTTGCAGATGACACCAAATTGGGAGGGGTGGCTAACACCCCAGAGGACAGGATCACACTTCAAAACAACCTTGACAGATTAGAGAACTGGGCAAAAACAAACAAGATGAATTTTAACAGGGAGAAATGTAAAATATTGCACTTGGGCAAAAAAAATGAGAGGCACAAATACAAGATGGGTGACACCTGGCTTGAGAGCAGTACATGTGAAAAGGATCTAGGAGTCTTGGTTGACCACAAACTTGACATGAGCTATCAGTGTGACGCGGCAGCTAAAAAAGCCAATGCAATTCTGGGCTGCATCAATAGGAGTATAGCATCTAGATCAAGGGAAGTAATAGTGCCCCTGTATTCTGCTCTGGTCAGACCTCACCTGGAGTACTGTGTCCAGTTCTGGGCACCACAGTTCAAGAAGGACACTGACAAACTGGAACATGTCCAGAGGAGGGCAACCAAAATGGTCAAAGGCCTGGAAACGATGCCTTATGAGGAACGGCTAAGGGAGCTGGGCATGTTTAGCCTGGAGAAGAGGAGGTTAAGGGGTGATATGATAGCCATGTTCAAATATATAAAAGGATGTCACATAGAGGAGGGAGAAAGGTTGTTTTCTGCTGCTCCAGAGAAGCGGACACGGAGCAATGGATCCAAACTACAAGAAAGAAGATTCCACCTAAACATTAGGAAGAACTTCCTGACAGTAAGAGCTGTTCGACAGTGGAATTTGCTGCCAAGGAGTGTGGTGGAGTCTCCTTCTTTGGAGGTCTTTAAGCAGAGGCTTGACAACCATATGTCAGGAGTGCTCTGATGGTGTTTCCTGCTTGGCAGGGGGTTGGACTCGATGGCCCTTGTGGTCTCTTCCAACTCTATGATTCTATGATTCTAATGCAGGAAGCTCAGCTAAAGCATCCATGACAGATGGCCATCCAACCTCTGCTTAAAGGTAAAGGACCCCTGACAGTTAAGTCCAGTTGCAGACAACTCTGGGGTTGCAGCGCTCATCTCGCTTTACAGGCCGAGGGAGCCGGTGTTTGTCCACAGACAGTTTTTCCGGGTCATGTGGCCAGCATGACCAAGCCACTTCTGGCGAAACCAGAGCAGCGCACGGAAACGCCGTTTACCTTCCCGCTATTTATCTACTTGCATTTTTGGAGTGCTTTTGAACTACTAGGTTGGCAGGAGCTGGAACCGAGCAACGGGAGCTCACCCCGTCACGGGGATTCAAACCGCAACCTTCTGATCGGCAAGCCCGAGGCTCAGTGGTTTGGACCACAGCACCACCCATATCCCAATAACCTCTGCTTAGAAACCTCCAATGAAGGAGAGTCCACAACTTTCTGAGGGAGACTGTTTCACTGTTGAACAGATCTTGCTGTCAGAAAGTTCAGAAATAGGACTTCCGGGTTGGCGCCATCGTTAATGGCGGATTCCCTCTGAGTCTCTGAGGGACCAGCTCCGCGGGATCGGGTCTGACCGCTGCGGCGAAGCGGGGGCCCTTTAAAAATCACAGGCGGGTGAAGCCTGTGAACGTGGGGACTCGGCGGGCACCTTTTGCGCCCCCCCAAATTGCGAAGGGACCCTTTTAAGGGCTCCGGAGCGAGACGGGGTGAGCGGCGCGGTGCTGAGAGTCGACTGCTTCTTCCGCTGAGTGAAGCCGCATAGCCGTTATTGGAGAGCGCTGACTTTTTCCTGGGACAATTTGACTTTGAAAGCAACTACCCGTGAGTAGGATTAAATTGGATCTAAAGGGAAAAAATAAGTTAATTCGGCACCGAAGCGGGAAGGTATAAACAGGAAGTCTGCCTTCCTTTCTTGTAAATAGATCAAAGCAAAGAGACTGTAAGCGGAAACTCTGAAAGACGTTTGAAAAAAGATTTAAATCTCAACATCAGGAAAGCGATCTCCCCTCCGGATTGCAGGAGAGGAGGGGGGAAAGGTTTGAACTGTATTTATCTGCAAAAAAGGGGGGGAAAGGAAGCTAAAACCCACCGCCTAAAACCTGGGAACGGACTGCCCCGAGATAAGGAATGCCGCTCTGTGGAAAGCCTATCGGTAAGCAGAGGACTTTTGACAGCTAACTCTGCAAAAGAGATACAGTGTTTCTGAACTTCTTCTGGTTTTAAAGTAACTGATTAAGTGCAACTGAAACTATTGTTTTTATGTGAATTGGGGGACTTATAAGGACTATTTTCTTTTTTAAAGTTGCAAGCTTTGGCTGTTACTGTGTCCCCCTAGAGGAGGCTTGACATTGCTACAATAACAACTGGGCTAGAGGAATTTTCCATTCTAAAACAAATTTCAGCCGTGGGATCGACCTTGGATTCTCATGAGAGTGTTATGGCAGATGGAAGAGGAAAGTTAGAGTCGACGCAGGAAAAAACTACTAGGTCTGGCAGACCCTATCGGACAGATACTGCGTTGCAGCGAAGGGCTTCAACATCTGGTCCTTCTGGACCATCTGGAATACCAGGGGCTGCACCTCTACAGGTTAAACCAAAAGTTATGTCGTCCGAAGACGTTTTGGCACAGCACTTGGAAAAATTAATGAATCTTTGGAAAATTTAGCTAAACAAGTAGCTGAAACAAATAAGCAAGTAGCTGAAGCATCAGTTAAAATTGACCAGAATACTACAAGCATCAATAATTTGGGACAGAAGGTGAATACCAACACAGAGTCTATTGAAAAATTACTACAGGAATCTGCTTCGACCCGAAAGATAGCTGAAGAAGCAAAAGATATAGCAACTGCTACTCAAGAGAAGATACCACCGGTATATAAGCAACTCGAGGACCACGGTTTGACATTGTCTATGACTGAATTGAAAGAGAAACAAAGAAATTTAAGAATCAGGGCTGTACCAGAACGTGAGAAAGACAATTTGGCTGATTTTCTTACACAGGAATTCGCAGATTTCTGGCAACAGGATTTGGGGAAGGAAGAATTTAAGATAGTGAGTGCATTTAGACTTGGAAGAGGAGGAAGGAGGAACAAGGTGAGAGACTGCTTGATTACCCTTCGAACAAAAGAGGAGAGAGACAAAATCTTGAATCTGCATTACCAAAAGACTTTGGAAATTTACAACTCAAGTGTGGAGATATTTAAGGACATTCCAAAACACCTTTTGGACTTAAGGCTCAACTACGGAGATCTGGTTGCCCTGCTGAGAAGAAATAGAATCATCTTTAGGTGGGAATTCCCTCAAGGCCTGTCCTTTAAATATAAAGGAAGAAAGATAAAAATAAGATCAGTCAATGACAAAGGACCACGGAGAAGATCTACAGAAAGAAGTGGAATCCGGAGAAGAGCCAAAAGCACTGGAAAAAGGAATACTAGATATAGCAAACTTATCTTTTGGATTGCATGGTCCAGAGAAAGTGACACCACTGACAGAACAAGAACAGACACTTGGCGCAGTTGGAGGTAAAGCGAAGTAACCCCATCATGGCTCTGCAACTGTTAAGTTGGAATTGTAATGGTTTGGATTCTCCTCGGAAGAGAAAAAGTGTTTTCATTTACTAAAAAAGGAACAATTGGACTTGATTTGTCTACAAGAAACACATGTAACAAGGTTACACAGGAAACTACTGATTAATAAGAGATTGGGACAGGAGTTTATCTCATCTGACAAAGTTTAAAAAAGAGGAGTTGTGATATATGCAAAGGAGAGACTATCACCGAAATTTATTTTCAAAGATGACCAAGGAAGATTTTTGGCAATTGAAATTCAAGTTCAAGGAGAGAAATTTTTGATAGTAGGAATTTATGCACCGAATGAGGGGAAATCTGAATTTTTTAAAAAGTTGCATGAGACTTTATTGGATTATTTGGATTACAATTTGATTTTGATGGGGGATATGAATGGAGTAGTATCTACAAACATGGATAAGGCACAAAGACAGGTAGTTACCAAGGATGGTAGACTACCGAAAACATTTTTCGAGATGACAGACAATTTTGACTTAGTGGACACTTGGAGAACAAAGAACCCCTTGGGAAGAGAGGGAACCTTCTTTTCTGAAGCTAAGATGACATGGACTAGAATTGACCAAATATGGGTAACTAGAGGAATGGCACCAAAGATAAAGAAAGTGGAAATCTGCCCAAAAACCTGCTCCGACCATAATGCGGTAAGGATGGAGTTGAAACTAACATCAACTGGCTCCTTCAGATGGAGGATGAATGACACCCTATTCAGAGATGTAGAAGTGTATAAAAAGGCCCAAAAAACCTTGAGAGACTATTTTGAAATAAATATGAATACTAATGTAGAAAAAAGAGTAATCTGGGACGCAAGTAAAGCTGTCATGAGAGGGTTTCTGATACAACAGAATGCAATAAAGAAGAGAAGTCAAAATGAGAAGAAAGATAAAATTTTGGGGAAAATAAAAGAAAGTGAAAAGAAACTGAGAGCAAAACCAAAGTCGCAGGAGATTTTGAGAGAAATAAAGTTATATCAAGTACAATATATGGAAATGATGAATCAGGAAATAGAATGGAAAATTAAACAAATGAGACAAAAAACATTTGAATCAGCTAACAAATGTGGGAAATTGCTGGCCTGGCAAATGAAAAAAAGACAAAAATTAAATACTATTACAAATTTAGAAGTGGAAGGAAAGAATATACATAACCCAACTGAGATTAGAAACTGTTTCCAGAGGTATTTTAAACAACTATATACACAAGGGCCACAGAAAGAAATGGATATAGACCAATTTCTGAAGACAAATGGATTACAAAAAATATCCCAAGAAAGTAAATTAATGTTGAACTATAAAATATCTGAACAGGAAGTAGAAGGTGCCATTCAAAACATGCAATTAGGCAAATCTCCAGGACCGGATGGGCTGACTTCTAGATATTATAGATCTTTGAAAGAGTGGCTATTACAACCTTTAAAGGAAGTCTGCAATGAAATATTGGAAGGGAAAAGAGCACCAGAGTCTTGGAAAGAGGCGTACATTACACTTATACCGAAGACAGAGACTGAAAAGACTCAGCTTAAGAACTACCGCCCCATATTGTTACTTAATGTGGATTACAAAATTTTTGCACACATTTTGGCCAAGAGATTGAAAAAAGTATTGATGGAAGAGATTCATAAAGACCAAGCGGGCTTTCTCCCGGGAAGACACTTGTCCGATAATTGGAGGAATATAATTGATATTTTGGAAAAACTAGAAGTGAACATAAATACTAAAGCAGTTTTGATATTTGTGGACGCGGAGAAAGCTTTTGACAATATCTCTTGGAGTTTTATGAAGAAGAACCTACAGGGGATGGGGGTATGCCAAGGTTTTGAAAACGGTATAAGTGCAATTTATTTAGAACAAAAGGCTAAACTAATTGTAAATAATGTGGTGACGGAAGAATTTAGGATAGAAAAAGGGACAAGACAAGGTTGCCCAATTTCCCCATTGCTTTTTATATCGGTCCTGGAGGTTCTGCTGAACATGATTAGAAGGGACCGGTTGGTTAAAGGTATACAGGTCGGAGCCAAACAGTATAAATTGAGAGCATTTGCAGATGACTTAGTATTGACGTTACAGGAGCCAGAATCTAGTATCAAAAGAGTTTTAGAACTGATTCAAGAATTTGGTCAAGTTGCAGGATTTAAGTTGAATAAGTTAAAGACCAAGGTTTTAGAGAAAAATTTAACACCAATGGAGAGAGAGAGGTTTCAGAATGAGACAGGTTTAACAGTGGTTAAGAAAGTTAAATACTTGGGGATTAACATGACAGCAAAAAATGGGAATTTATTTAAAGACAACTATGAAAAATGCTGGGCTGAAGTGAAAAAAGATTTAGAAATTTGGTCAAATTTGAAGCTTTCACTGCTGGGCCGTATTGCTGCGGTAAAAATGAATGTATTGCCTAGAATGTTGTTTTTGTTTCAAACACTGCAAATTGTGGACAAAATGGATTGTTTCAAGAGGTGGCAGAGAGATATTTCTAAATTTGTCTGGCAGGGCAAGAAGCCTAGAATAAAATTTAAAATATTAACAGATGCAAAGGAACGAGGTGGATTTGCCCTGCCAGACTTTAAACTTTACTATGAATCAGCAGCTTTTTGCTGGTTGAAAGAATGGTTGCTTCTTGAAAACACTGACATTTTGGATCTAGAAGGTTTCAACAATGTATTTAGATGGCATGCATATCTGTGGTATGATAAGGTCAAAGCACATAAAGCATTTAAAAATCACATTGTCAGGAAAGCATTGTTTAATGTCTGGATAAGATACAAGGACTTATTGGAAAATAAAACTCCAAGGTGGCTGTCACCGATGGAAGCAAAAGCTCTGAAAAAGCTCAATATGGAGGCCAAATGGCCGAAATATTGGGAAATTTTGGAACAAGATGGAGATAGACTGAAATTGCAGAGTTTTGAGAAATTAAAAAACAAAGTGCGAGATTGGCTTCATTATTATCAGATAATGGAGGCATATAAGTTGGATAAGAAAATTGGTTTCCAGGTGGAAAAATCAAAATTAGAAACAGAACTATTAGAACCCAAAACTAAGATTTTGTCAAAGATGTATAACTTGCTGTTGAAATGGAATACTCAGGATGAAATGGTGAAATCTGCTATGATTAAATGGGCACAAGATGTTGGACATAACATAATGATGGCTGACTGGGAACAGTTATGGACCACAGGTATGAAGTTTACGGCATGTAATGCCTTAAGAGAGAATATTATGAAAATGATATACAGGTGGTACATGACCCCAGTCAAGCTTGCAAAAATTTATCATTTGCCCGATAACAAATGTTGGAAATGTAAAGAAACTGAAGGTACATTCTTTCACCTTTGGTGGACGTGCCCAAGGATTAAGGCTTTCTGGGAAATGATATACAATGAACTGAAAAAGGTATTTAAATATACCTTCTTGAAAAAACCAGAGGCCTTTCTCCTAGGCATAGTCGGTCAATTGGTGCCAAAGAAGGATAGAACTTTTTTCATGTATGCCACAACAGCAGCAAGAATACTCATTGCAAAGTATTGGAAGACACAAGATCTACCCACTCTGGAAGAATGGCAGATGAAGTTGATGGACTATATGGAACTGGCAGAAATGACTGGCAGAATCCGAGACCAGGGAGAAGAGTCGGTGGAAGAAGATTGGAAGAAGTTCAAAGATTATCTACAGAAATATTGTAAAATTAATGAATGTTAGAACGATGTTGGATAGAAATTAAGTGGTTTCCAGCTGTAGTGCTTTAAGGGAATATGAAAAATGGGTTGTTAAGAGGTAAAAATCTAACGTTACTATTTTAAGACCAAAGATTAGGACAAATAAAGAGGGTAAGGATTTGCTGAACCAACAAATTGAACTGGAATACAAAAAAGGGAGGTATGAGGAGTTCCGGGAAACAAGCTAAGGAAAAATAAGCAATGGAAAAATTGAGTGGTTTTTAATCATTTTTAGTTTGTATTTTCTTTTTCTTTTTCATTTTTTATTGTAATATTTAAAAAAATCTTAATAAATATCTTATAAAAAAAAAAGAAAGTTCAGAAATAATCTCCTTTCTTGTCATTTGAAGCCATTGCTTTGAGTCCTATTCTCCAGAGAAGGCGAAAACAACCTTGTTCCCTCTTCCATGTGACAGCAATTGAGATATTTGAAGATGGCTATCTTATCTCCTTTTAGTGTCCTCTTTTCCAGGCTAAACATACCCAACACCCTCAAGCGTTTCTCATAAGGCTTGGTTTTCAGCCCCTTGCTCATCTCTGTTACCTTCCTCTGCACCCATTCCAGCTTGTCAACATCTTAAATTGTGGTGCCCAGAATTGGACACAGTACTCCAGGTATAAGGTACTCCAGGTATAGCAGTTTGAAAGCACGTCAAAGTGCAAGTGGATAAATACCCTCTGGCGGGAAGGTAAACGGCATTTCCATGTGCTGCTCTGGTTCACCAGAAGCAGCTTAGTCATGCTGGCCACATGACCCGGAAGCTGAATGCCAGCTCCCTCAGCCAATAAAGCGAGATGAGCGCCACAACCCCAGAGTCGGCCACGACTGGACCTAATGGTCAGGGGTCCCTTTACCTCTACCTTTACTCCAGGTATGGCCTGACCAAGGCAGAGGAAGACACCACTATGGCCTCTTGCTTGTGCTTCCTCGTCCTCCTTACCTGAATTAACCAAAGCAATTTTTCCAAATATCTGCCATAAACTTCCTGCAGCTTAAGAGACAAAACAGTGAAATACCGCAATGTTTATTGCAGATGCAGGCTGATGTATGGCAGCAGTTCCTTCCCCCCACTCCCCACTTTATTTATTAATTATAATTTTTAAAAATGCGAGCCCACCCATCACCGATACAGGTGTGCGGATGGTCACAAGGCTGGCATATAGCAGATGCTGTCTGATGTATGGCAGCTGTTGTTTCACTTTATTTATTTGTTATTTCAAATATTTATGGCTCATCCTTCATCTATATGGATACCTGGACAAGTAGAAAATAAATCATAAAATACACAACGGTAAGGCAATAAAATACATCATTCAGAACAAATAAAGGCAGCTAAAAGCAGCAGAGCAGGCCAGCAGGGAAAGATGCCTCCTGTCTCCCAGGTTGTAGTTTTCGTACACCTGAGCATCTTGTGTCCGCTGCTGCCCAGAGTAATCGTTCTTCCTGGCGTAGTCATTTGGGCATTCAGACTGTACAGTGAACATGAATGGGTAGAAATGGATGCATCTTCAGTTGAAAGTCTAGCATGGAGATACGTAGGGCTCTCTTCCAAACAACTGAGAAGGAATCCTTAAAAACATTCTGCTCAAAAAGCCTACTTAGAGGAGGACCTCTGGTACTGTAATTCCTACCATGACCACCACATTGCATCCACTTGGACATTCACGGCACACTGAAATTCTTGCACATGGCTGCGTGGGAACCTGATAAAGCCATTCCATAGTGTGGGAGGTGGTGAGGAGGGCTCACTATACCTGCCCTCCTTAGCTAGGGCTTAGACTTGAAAGGGCAGGGATTGGAAGAACCTGTTGCCCTCATCTTTCCTCAAGCTTTCAACGATTTGTGCATCCAGAGAGTTCTGCGCTGATATTCACTGGCTGGTGCCTGGCTGGCTTACAAGCTGCCCATTACAGGCTTGACAGAAACTACACCCCCCTGTCAGAGCTACGCATTATGGGTTCCTGAAAGTGTCTCCATCCTCATGACAATGGAGCTGTGCTTTCTGTCACCTTGCTCTCCCTCTCAGCTAGCTCTGACTTTGGCTCTATTACTGAGGTGGCATTGTGGCACCAGCAAGCATCAATCTGTGTCCTGTATCCTGGTGGGTTGTGAGGGCAGCCTTCTCCCTGACCATTGTATCAGACTGGTATGCAAACATAGGACTCTCAACAAGGGTTTTTTTCACTCTGGAAAAATGAGCCCACCCAACATTCTTTGGTCTCTATTTTGTGACCCACATAAGGTAAAGACGCCCACGCCAATTTCTCTTTTTCAGACAGGATGCAAACTTTGCCTCTTTTACATGTCCCATGGCTACTGAGTAGACCCTGCAGCCTTGCCCCCTCCCCCCGGCTATTAATTGTATTGCATTTGATTATTGATTTAAATTTGTTTTTATAGTTTCATTGAATTTAGAGATTAGGAGGTTAGGAGAAGCTGAGTCCATTTTTTTACAAAATTAAGAAATAAATATAGTGGGGGGGTCTATCTGGGATAGCAGTCCTTGATTTATTCGAGTGTTGTATGTTGGTAATTAATAGCAGCATCATATTAAAAGTCCCCAAACCAGGAATTGTTTTATGGGAAATGTGCATCTCAAAGTTAATACTTTCCATTGGGCATTGTCCAAAATGAGCAATCTCCGAGAAGCCTCATCGGTGTGAGAAGACACTTTGAAAATAAATCTAATTGCTGGGCCATCTCCTGTATATTTTGTAGCATGAGAGATTTTCAGGAGGGATGCGAAGAAGGAAAAGGCAGTCACCTTATGAACCAAGTAAATGAGTTTTTTGCTACTCCCACGAAAACGCTGGCTGGAAGAGGTGGTACATGATGTTCATCTGTCATGTTTCACCAGAGCCGCTAGTAAGTGACAACAAGCCTCAGTTTGTCTCTCTTGGGCTTAAAACTTTTATGAAGATGAATGGTGTGCGTCACATCAAATCAGCACCATCACAGCTAGCAACAGCTTAGGTGAAAGATTTGTTCAAACAACAAAACAAGCCCTGCTTTTCTCAGAGGAAAGAGCATCTGTTCATAAACACTTGGCTAATTTCTCATTATCTTATTGAAACAGCTCACACCATTGCAAGAGGGGTCCCCAGCATGGCTAATGCTCCCACTGACAGTTGGGGACCTGCTTTGATTTGCAGAGATCACTGAGTGTGAGCTACATTTGTCCAGGTATATCAACAGGGGAAACAAATGAAAAATAGCAAATTCCAATAGCTGCAGGCAGTATTGCTTGCAATTGGACTATGGAGGCAAAGTGGGCTCCTGCCCAAAAAAATGCATAATTTTGCTTCTCTCTCTGGAAACATCAAAAAGCATTGCATACTGGAGATATCTTGATGAACCTTCATCAAGTATACAGGCCCCTCATTAAATGAATGATCTGTTACCTCTCAGCTTGTTTGGACAGGAGCTTTGCACACTCTGTAAGATGTAAGAGATGCAGGTTACACATATAACAGTGTGAGATGGGACTTCATGTGTGGAATATCACTCAGAATGCATAAAAAGCTCCTGCAAGGAGAGATTTAGCATATCAAAGATAAATGTAGTTGCCAGCCAGCCAGCAAACAAACCACCCTATGAAGGGCATAGCTGCGATCTTTTTCTAATGTAACTTGGGGACATCGGAGAGATGAGAGGGTGAGGCAAGCAAAGATTGCTGATTCTTTCCATTCCTGTACTGCGGCAGTGGAGAACTTGTTAGACTCCAACTCCCATCAGCCTCAGCCAGCATGACCATTGGCCGGGAATGATGGGAGTTGGCGTTCAACAACCTCTGGAGAGCCACAGGTTCCTTGTCTCTGCTCCGCATCCTGGCTTGGGTGAGTTTGCCCACAGAGCAAGTAACTCAGCTGAGTTGATGTTCAGGGAAACAAGGGATAAGTCAGAGTACCATAGCACAAAATGTGCCTATATCAGAATAAATGCTGCCCAAACAAAATATGCATTTCAGGCCAAAGGCAATGGGTGAAAAACACAACACGAGAACCATTATTATCATCCTTACTAATCTTCATGATCAATTATAAAAGGAGATCAGAGCCTGATGGTCATTGAGCAAAATAACCAATCTTCTCCATCAGCATTTTCATTTCTGTAGTAATGCAAATCCTCTCAGTGCATACATGGCTCATTTGAAGTTGGTTGCTTTTAAAATAGAGAATGGACAAAATGTGAAATAAATTTGGTTTGCAGAGGAGAAAGAGAGGCTTTTTGCTATTTCTTCATGAATATCTTTTTATGGTAATTGTCAATGAAATGAACAGTTCATAAAGAAAAGAAAAAAGACAGAGCAAACTGAACAAGAGAGATAGGAGTAAATAAAAAATATAGATGTAGATTAGTGGAGAGAGAATAAATGAGAGGGCAAGAGGGAATAGTGACCTACTTAGGAAAAAAAAATTAAAGGGGGGGGGGGAAACAGGGTGGAAGATGGAGATGTGTGGCATGCTGAGAAGGAAAGAAGATAATGGGGAGGAGAGAGGCATTCTAAATGAGGTGAACAGGCAGATGCTCACTGAGACGGCTCAGGATTATTGATGGATTATTGATCCAGGGCATGTAGCAAAACTGAACCTACCGAAACATTACTTTTCTCAAGAATAGCTGCCATTTCAGTTCAATGGTATGATCAGAGAGTAGAGGAGAGCTGAGCTCATCTCTGAATACCATGGAATTATGAATAATTGCAGGTCAAAGGATGACATTATGCACATAGCTCACGTCCAACATTAGCCTGGCATTCAGTTTTAACATATATGGTGATGCTCCATGGATGAATAGGAATGAAAATCTTAGTAGAAGAAATAGTATTGATCTTTTGATAAAATGCTAGAACAAAGACTTTAATCAGCAAACTGAAACAAAAATGGCTGAAGCCTAAATAGTATACATTCAGTGCAAAATTGTTTATCATTTACTAGATCTCTATATTAAAGGGCATAGGTGTTTAGGCAGCATTCCATGCAGGGGAGAAGACCAAAATGACAGTCCTTGAATTAAAGTGCAATAAAAATTGCAGTGCAGGAATCTTTTCAATTCACATTTATAGGATGGAGCAGTGCTGTATGGGCTTTATCATGTGGGGTTGTATAGTGTTTTATTCTGGTCCTTTTAATTTTACCACCTTATGCTAGCATGGTTACATTTCATTGTTGCTCAGGCAGCTCACTGGGAGGCTTTGAACCTCCCATTGTTTCTAAAAATGACACTTTGCAAGATTCACCTGAAGATCTTTCCATTTCCTTTTCACTTTTTTATCCTCTGAGTCATTTTCTGTTTCCAGCAAATCTGTTGCATTTTTATCCCAATTGATAGCGTCAGTGATGCACACAGTCGGTTTCATAGGCAGCTGGCTGGTGGTTGCTGAGAGATCAAGCTGAGCCTGGAAGCAGGTAACAGCAAATCTTTGGGGGGTATTTCAGAGTTGTGGTATCTTACTGGGACAGGAGATGCTGGACAACAGATGTCAGCAGGGTCTGCTCTTCAATTGAGGTAGCATGTGGCCACCTAGGGCGCTAGCATTCAAGGGGAGCTGTCCATGGTACCGATTGAGTTGATGTTAGTTCTTTGCTCACAGGGCTGATGGAGGGAGACAAACAGAAACACCACCAAACAATGCAGCTCCGTTGTTCAAGCATCTGTGGGGCTCGAGAGGTAAATGACACTGGTGGACAAAGATAGTAAAGGGGCCAGAAATGGGAGGGATGTGGGTGGTCTCATGCTCCAGAACTGAGACAGGACTGATAGGCCAGCGTCCTTACTGTTTATCCCAGACTTAAGAGATGAAACAGGAAGCCAGAGAAAGTCAAGACTTGCCCTGACCTCACTCTTTTTGTTCCCATCTTACCTTGAGATGAGCAGGTTCCTTGCCTGGCCATCTCCACAGCAGATGTTGACAAGGAGCTACTGTTGAGTTTGTTGCTACAGGGCTAGACTGCTGTTGGTATGTGGCAGAGAAGGGGCAGGCTGGGCAAATCAGAACCGGGTTAGGAGTCTCAGGCTCAGCTGAGCTGTTCTTTGCCTTCCCCAGCTGCAAGCATGGTGAAGATGAGGGTGAGAGTTGTGTTTTGTGTCCTTTCTGTGTTATGAGAGTGTACAAGAGGATGTCTGAATGCATAAGGAATCTACTGCTATCTGCTGTAAAAGGAGCTCAGTAACACTGCTGCTTCTGCCATGCATTCACTGTTACATTCACTAGTCTCAGCCTTTTTTCTGTAAAAGGAGCAAATATTTTCTACATGCTTCATTCATTGACCATATGTTGTAGACTTGACTTGTAGTGTGTGGCTTGGCTCATTTCCTTTCTATTTGCACTGCCTGTAGGCCATTTTCCACTTTCTGATTGGGGCACAATTGCTGTCATGTTGTGATCTAGGGTTGTCTAATATGATAATGGATGTTATTTTGTCCAATATATAAAGAGTACTCGGGCAAGGAATGTTAGACATACTGGGTAGAATTCAATGTATCACTAAGAGCGCAGGGAACAAGGTCTGCTTGTAGAACTAGACTTTTCCACCCTCATGTACCCCCTAAACTTGTTCTGGGGTTTCCTGCAGCCCTCCCGAGCAAATTTAGGGGGTGCAGGAGGAAAGAGGGGGGACAGTCCCATTGCATAAGCAAACTTTGTTCCGTGCATGCAACAACTTTGATGGAGTTGGGGGAGGAGTTAGTAGCCAGCAGCAGCTTGTGGAAGCTCTTGACCAGGAGCTCTTGACTAAGTCTTGTAAAAAGGGATGTTTGCAAGGGCATTTAGCAGGGCAGTTTGAAGGAGAGGCCCAGGTTGCTCTCTCACAGTGTACATAGGAGCAAGAGACATGGACCACTGCCCAAACCCAAATAGACTAATGGCTCCTCATCTTCCTGGAAAAAAGTGACAACTGGGATGGCACAGGGTTCTAGCCTGAGCCCACTGTTGTTCAACATCTTTATAAATGGGTATGTTTAGCCTGAGAAGAGATATGATAGCCATCTTCAAATATCTCAAGGGCTGTCAAGAGCAAGTGGGTTTTCCCCTGCTCTGGAAGGTAGGACCCAAACCAAGGGTTTCAAGTTGCAAGAAAGGAGATTCCAGTTAAACATCAGGAATAACTTTCTGACAGTAAGAGCTGTTTGACAGTGGAACAGACTCCCTTGGAAGGTGGTGGACTCTCCCTCTCTGGAGGTTTTAAAGCAGAGTTTGGGTGGCCAGCTGTCATGGATGCTTTAGCTGAGACTCCTGCATTGCAGGGGGTTGGACTAGATGACTCTGGGGTCCCTTCCAACTCTACAACTCTGTGATGCTGTGAAGCCCATTACTCTTAATAAACAAAGAGGATTCTTGGACTTTGCAATGGCTTTGCAACTCAGCCCTTGTAAGAACTGTTTTGTGTCCCCGAATTGCCAATAAGGAAGAAGAAGAAGAAGATGTGGCTCAGTACTATTTTAGATTAAACTGATTCAGAGCAATCAAAGTAGGATCCAGAAGCAGTAGACTAGTAGCTCATCCCTTACAATGGCCTTTTGCCATCCTTGTAGCATCATGTCCTGGCATTAGCATGAGGTCAGGATGGGTGTTTTGTAACTTGAGCTGATTTTACACCTGCAAGGCATATTGCAATCTTGCTATCCTATACAGTAAACGCCATGTTACAATGACAGTATAGAGTAGCCTGAAGGGAACACGAGCATCAGAGAGCGGCAAAGGGTGATTTTATACATCTTCCTGCAGTGCAACTCAAATTAAACCACACTCCCAAGCTAACAAAAAAAAGCATGGCAGCTGTTGGTTCCCCTGAACGCCTTAATAGCAGACTCACTTCAATGTACACATCTGACCCACTGCCGACCTGTGCAGGAGGAAGTTCAACGTGGTAATGAGTTTGTTGCACTTTCACGAATCTCCATTGCTACGGGTCAGTGGTGCCTATTCAAGGAGATGAAGTACCACACTCAGGGGAGCTGCGTGTTACAAAACAGTGGCATATAAACATAAAAAGTCTAGCAAAGAAACTTCAGAGCTGTCAAACACTACATGCGGCATCCATCACAGTGAACATCAGGATTTCTGAAAGATCCTGGAGAATCAGGGGTTTGGCGTATGCTTGCTGCTACTTGAGAAACGTCAAGCAAATGGGTGACTTAGAGGGATTGCAGTGAAGTTTCTATTGCCGGGTGAATACTAGTGGGGAACGTTCATGCCGGTTTTGAGGCGCAGAGGCACGGATCAGGGGCCAGAGCACCAGGAAGCTATCACAGCCACCTTTCAAGCACCTCAAAACTATTCTATCCTTCTAGGGAAAGCACAATCCTGAACACAAATAAATGCATCTTGTATTCAGCAAGTAATAACAAAAGAAGACCTCTCTGGGTCAGACCAAAAGCTCATCTAGTTCAGCATTCTGCTATCACTGTGGCCAATCAGTTATACTTTTTTCTCCAGGTATCAGTTGCTCAAGCATCTGTCTTTTACACACTTTATTATCTTTCCCACAGGCTGTCAGTGCATGGTTAGAGAGACATTTGTCCAGCAACACCAGTGATTGGATATGTGCTGAAATGCCGTGCTTTGTGATGAGACTAACATTGCCTGTTGTTTCTTTCTGGGTAGCAGAGTGTTCTTTCTAGGCTAAACCTTCATTCCTTACTCACACCATTCCTCACTCGCTATTTATTCATATTAAACCAGTGGCATTAAACACTGGTGGAGTGTAATAAAACTAAGGATAAAGGCAGTTTATAAAGAAATGATACAGAGTTTATTCTTAGAAGTTTAACTGGGGGGATTAGAGGCATCTTATAAGTTTGAAACCACGTTAAAGTGCAAGTAGATAAATAGGTACCGCTCTGGCGGGAAGGTAAACGGTATTTCCGTGCGCCGCTGTGGTTGGCCAGAAGCGGCTTAGTCATGCTGGCCACATGACCTGGAAGCTGTACGCCAGCTCCCTTGGCCAATAAAGTGAGATGAGCAGCACAACCTCAGAGTCGGTCACGACTGGACCTAATGGTCAGGGGTCCCTTTACCTTTATATGGGAAGAACAAACAGGAATACTTGACACAAAAAGAACATACATGACTACATAGATCATAAACACACACCTAACATAAGAGGTGTAACAATAGTCATCTTTACTAATAGCTATTGATAGCCTCATCCACCATTGCAGTGGCCAATCCCCCTTTAAAGCCCGTGTGGTGTAGTGGTTAAGAGCGGTAGTCTCGTAATCTGGGGAACCGGGTTCGCGTCTCTGCTCCTCCACATGCAGCTGCTGGGTGACCTTGGGCCAGTCACACTTCTTTGAAGCCTCTCAGCCCCACTCACCTCACAGAGTGTTTGTTGTGGGGGAGGAAGGGAAAGGAAAATGTTAGCCCCTTTGAGACTCCTTAAAGGGAGTGAAAGGCGGGATATCAAATCCAAACTCTTCTTCTTTAAAAAGCCTTCATGCTGCCACATCTTGTGGGTCAGTTGTCCATTGTCAAGGAGTCCTGAGGGTTCAAAAGACCCAGCTCTCTGGTTTGCTGTTTCAGCATGGAAGAATGAGACCCAAAAGGGATATATTTGGACTGCCAGGTAGAGATGATGCTGGAAATTTCAGAAACTATTGCTGCCTTGTATGTAAGCTTTTGTTCTTCTTCAGAGAACCATTTCAGACATTATGTAATGCTCAGGGAGTGTTGGGCTTTGTGAATCCCCCCACTGGGTGCAAAGTGAAAAGCAAATTTATAATTGATGCCGAAGAACAGGCAGCATGAGGGACCGGTGCTTGCTGCTTCCTTCACACGGGCATGTCTTTTAGAGCATTTCTAATGCAGGAGACAAGAAAGGATTTTAAAGGGAGGATGAGGGTAGAGATAATATCAAAGGCAAGCAGATAGAGAGCCCTGCAAGGCAACCCTGTGCATGTTTGCTCAGACATAAGTCCGTCTGCCTTCCATGGGGCTTCTTCAATCATGCGTTTAGGTTTGCTGTGTAAAGAGAGGGCTGGAAACATGCCGCTGATATGAAGCAAGACCAAACAATTCAGGGCAAGAGTTATATGGCCAAAAACAACATTTGAAATTATGGCGGCAAACTAGTTGTTAAAAGCGTTGAAACATTTCCAAATCAAGGGTTTACATTCAACATGGAACTTAAGAAGAAAAGAAAAGTAATAATATTCTTATCTTGTTCCTTTCAACTTTCAAAGTGCTGGCTGCGGGGGAGAGGATAAAGGCAAGACAACAACAAATGTCATTACATTATTTTAAACTATAGACTAATTTATGGAATTCACTATGTAGAGCCAATTCAATTTCACTTTGGCCACATTACCCTGTGCTTGGAAGTGCACGGTATTTTCTCAGATCAATTTTCCATCTTTCACAGTTGGACAGTGCTTTGATAACTGTCTGCTTTCTTCCTCCTGCTGTAAAATTCCTATTTGAATAGCAAAATTTGATATCACCTTCCACAGCACAACAGGGAATTTGTAGCTACGTTGTCTGGGGACATATAACAGATGACACTGCTGTTTTTAAAAGTGTTGCTGGTCTTTGAAGGGAGAGGTAAAACGAATATTTATATATTAAAAATAACAATGAGGAGGAATAATCAGAAATTCTATGGTAGCAGCTGAATAGGCTCCACCTTAAACAGAAGCGGCTTGGGGTGGTGCAACAAGAATCTGGGTCAATTATCCCTCAGTTTCCTTAACTACGAAGCTAGTGAGAACTGACCAATTAAATATACTGTGTATTACATAGGATGTGACTCAGCTTACAGATCTAGATTAGCTGATCCTGACTTGTTCTAGTAAGTATATATGTACAGTATGTACAGGCACCATAAGAACAAAAGAAAAGCCTTGTTGGATCACACCAAAGGTCAAACTAGTCGAGCAAAAATATTATGATTACTATTACTATTATTTCTTACCTACCATTCACCATGAGGTCACAGGGCAGGCTACAATAATTTGAAAATACAATATTAAAGAGAGTGACCAGCCAGATGTTGCAGGGAAATGAGCACACAGGTCCAGTTGCCAAGAGCTCATGGCCCAACTAGACACCCACTGACAAAAGTCCCCTGGACTTCTCCTCTTCTTTATCATTGCACCCTGTTTGTTCACCTGCCTTGTGATCCGGCTCAGGTGTGGGGGGCCAGCAAGCAAACAAGGGTGGCGGTGAGAAGGAGGAACTGACACTGCTTGCTTGCTCATTGGCCCTGTCTCTGGTGGTAGCAGTGATGAGGCAGAGAAGTAGCGGCAGTGAGAGGGAGACTTTGAGAGTATGTTTCCCAAAGGCCCTGCAGCCCTCAAGTAGAGTATGAAGGCAACAATATGCTGTTTACCAGCATATTGTTAGAGGCCCCCTGAACATGGAGACTCCACTTAGCCATCATGGATAATAGCTAATCTGGCCCACATTAGTTTTGGGTGGGGAAAATAGTCAAACCCTGACATGTGTGGCAAGTGCAGCTTTTAGAGAATACCACAGGGACCAGAAAATAAAAAGAAGGAGCTTGGGACCATGTTGGTCTCCTGTGACTCTCTAGAATCCCAAAAGCATAATTTGTAGGAAGCACCGTTTTAATCAATGTCATTCTTTCCCCCGATCATGGATGTGCTTTTCTGGCATATTCTACAATTAGATACCCCCAGAGAGAAATGAACGTTTGGGTCATTTTCTTTTCACTGGGGTTTTGAGCTACTTTCTGTGTTAAGGATTAGAGTCATTTGGACCATTTTGTTTCTAGGTGAGCGGGGGCACTTCTTCTTCCCACAAATCTTTCACACTTCCTTTGCACCTGCCGACAGGCAGCTAGGCCCTGGGGCCACAGGTCTCTCCTCCTCTCAGAGTGTTGCCAGTGAACAGCAGGAAGCAGTTCGACAAGGGCAGCCGTAAAATTAGTGATGTGGTAAAGTTCACGGTTCTGCTCATAAATTTCATTTTCAAAGAGGCGAAGCGTGAGATGAGAGGCCATAAAACTGAAGAGCCCAAGCTAGTGTCTGATTTGAGGCTTTGCTTTTGTGCAGAGCTGCAAGCCGGCTCTGTCCGCTGGCCAGTTGCCATGGGGACGTGGCAACAAAGGGGAATGGGGATGTTATAGTCCCCAGGTCGGCAGTGCAAGGGAGCAGGATACTCCTGCCCGGGGAACTCTTAGCTCTGTCCATCACTGGCACGTACTGAAGCCCAGGGTTTTGTTTTATTCATTCGTTCGTTCACTTCAATGATATAAAGAATTGAAATGTTCCCTTCTGAAGTGAGCGTTGCCTTGGGCTGTTAGTTAAAAACACAATCAATACACGCTAATAGTTCTAGCACCATCCGCTAGAGATGCCTTGTTGAGGCAATTTATAGGAGAGGAACATTTTCTTGCTGAAGCGCTGGCCTCATTCCTTCCTCTCTTGTTTGAGGGCCCTCTAACAATGGGGGGGGGGGGTGAGGGGCTGCCACACAAACAACGTGGCATACTAAACTGCCAATGTATTTATTGGCCACCTTAAAATAATAAAAATGTATCCACTGGCAATTTTAAAGTATTTTTTTAAATTCAGCTATTCTTTTTAAGCTTAAAGATAGCAGTGATGCATATGGTTATTGAGTCAACAGTGTGATGAAAGCTAATGCTATTCTATGCTGCATCAACAGAAGTAGAGTGTCCAGATCAAGGGAAGTAATAGTACCACCCGCGTCTGCCTTGGTCAGACCAAACCTGGAATACCATGTCCAATTCTGGGTGCCACAATTTAAGAAGGATGTTAACAGGCTGGGATGTGTGCAGAATAGGTCAACCAAAATGATCAAGGGTCTGGAAACTAAGCCTTACAAGGAGCGCTTGAAGGAGCTGGGTATGTTTAGCCTGGAAAAGAGGAGACAGAGAGGAGATATGATAGCCATCGCTAAATATTTCAAGGGCTGTCACATGGAAGAGGGAACAAGCTTGTTTTCTCCTGCTCCGGAGGGTAGGACACAAACCAGTGGCTTCAAGTTACAATAAAGGAAATTCCAACTAAACTTCAGGAAGAACTTTCTGACAGTAAGAGCTGTTTGACAGTGGAATGGTCTCCCTCGGGTAGTTGTGGACTCTCCTTCCTTGGAGGTTTTTAAGCAGAGGGTGGATGGCCATCTGTCATGGATACTTTAGTTGAGATTTCTGTATATTCGTTATCATCATTAATGTGTCCCCTTCCACGTTGCAGGGATTGTTATTTGAGTTGGTGGGAGGGGGTTGTTCAGGGGGCTGTGAATATCTGTGACTGAAAGGTTTTGTTCCTTGGCTATTCAGATCAGCAGCTGTGTTCCTTCTCTCATGACCACCATGGCATGCTGAAGAACAGATTGTCATATCCTTGTTTGCTTACTCAGTTAATACATGAGGTTATGGCAGCAGAACCGTGAATAAGTCTATGAGTATTTATCTATGAATGAGTTTGGTAGAGAATTGGTTTCAGAGACTGACAGATGCTATGTAGCAAAGTGTATTTTCTACTATCCCATTCTCAGTTGGTGAAAGCATATTCAAGCTTTTGATTTTGCAAGGAATTCTTAATTTGCTCAAAGACTTGCACAGTCACTTATAAACAGAGGCTGGCTCAGTAAGAAGTATGACTCTCTCCCTCTCCCTCTCCTTCTGGTTTTGACAGAGAAAGCCCTTTCTAAGTAACTCTGATTATCCTTTGAAACACTGAGGTAGAAGGTTTTACTTGCCAGCGTCAGTAATTTGCAGCATGATATGAGTCACTTCTGAAGAGTGACCTGTGCCATCTGCAAAGATTTTCAGAATCAATGTAGTGCATTGATATTTCTCTGAAAATTATACCAGTTTGAAAAATTGCAAATTACTACGCAGTGCTGTTTATTTGCTTACATTTTATGCTGCAAAAGTATGTGTGAAAAGAAACTGTGCTAATCACACATTGTAAGTATTACCTGTGGGTGAAAGCTGTCATAAATGCACCCCTTTTTTTGTCCACCCCTCCTGTTTTGTGGGTGCCAATTATATTTGATCCCTCGTAGCTGCTATGCAAATTCGTTAGACGAGCAGCAACAGTATTATGACACATAACAATAAAAATATGAAAACGCTTATTTGATTGCAGGTTTAATGGCTATTCATAAAACCCATGTTTGTGCAAGAGAAGCTATGAGGGTAAGAGAACAAATTGGTGCCTTTTTGCCCTAGAATAACCCAGTGCTCGCATTCACGGAATCTACATATCAATTGAAAGTTTTTTCAGCAATTACTATGATTTCAGAGTGACTAATAAGATATCAAATTTAAGCTTTCAACACATAGGTTTAGAGAGAAAAATAGCAGTTTGGCCAATTTATTCACAAAAAGAGAATAACTCAACGAAAGGGAGGAAAGGAAGACAACACAGTCTGCAATCTCTACATTTCATGGCTTCATCTTTCATTGAATCCCTCCCTTAGCTGCTAAAATGCTATGAAATATGTACGAGCATTATATTAGTGTTATTGTTGCTTTTATTGTTATGATTATTGTGCTTTAAAATTGTCAGCATGCACAGTGTAGGGACAGATGGTAATATGTGCTGTTATTGGGAAAGGGTTCAACAGAGAAGAGAATAGACATTATTGTCAAAGTTTGAATCAGCTGATAGACTGTGCCTGGTATGAATGTTCTGTGAATGTGGGAATGTGAGAGACAATGAAGGGGGAATGATCACTCTGAAGGAATCATTAGGGACCAAGCCCTGCCCTGTGGCACTCCCTGCCACTAGAGGTCCACCAAGAACCACCCCTGCCTTCTTTTAGATGTCTTCTGAAAGCTGTCTTGTTTTCTTTTCCATCACCTAATTATCTACTGATGCTTTGTTGCTCTTTTTCATTATGTTTTTTATGGCTACTTCTATTGACCTTATTAAATTTTGCATGTCGTACACCACCGTGATATATCTTATGAAATAGCATTCTGGTCATTAAATAAACAAAATGTTTCATACAAACCCCTCCCCACCATCCATGCATTTACATGGGCTTCCAATAACACCCTCTTAATCTTGTGCCATGGGAGGAAGGAAATGGCAAGACAATGATGGCCAGCACCATTATGAAGCCAACCCTGTTTCAACAATTAAAAAAAACAGTGTCCTATCATATCGTATCATATCATACACACAGCTCACCTTACAGTATAATAGAATTGTAAAGTTGGAAGGGACCCCAAGGGTCAACTAGTCCAAATCCCTGTAATGCAGGCATCTCAACTAAAGCATCCATGACATATGGCCATCCAACCTCTGCTTAAAAACCTCCAAGGTAGGAGAGTCCATAAGTTTCTGAGGGAGACCGTTCCACTGTCGAATAGCTCTTACTGCCAGAAAGTTTTTCCTGGTGTTTATTTGGAATCTCCTTTCTTGTAACTTGAAGCCATTGGTTCGAGTCCTACCCTCCAGAGGAGGAGAAAACAAGCTTGCTCCATCTTCCATGTGACAGCCCTTGAGATATTTGAAGATGGCTTTCATATCTCCTCTTGGTCCCCTCTTTTCCAAGCTAAACATACCCAGCTCCTTCAACCGTTCCTTGTAAGGCTTCTAGACCCTTGATCAGCGATGCTTTGACCTCTGTTGTCTTTATTGCATAGTATTTGCAGCTTACAGTAAGCCTCCTGGGTCAGGGCATCTGTGGCTGTTCAGATTTTGTTGAAATACAGGTCCCATCAACTGCAGCCAGCATGGCCAGTGATCAGGAATGGTAGAAGCTGAAGTCAGAAGCAACACCTGGGGGTCACTTGTCCCCCCCCCACCATATGGTGTAAGCTTTCTGCTGGGTTTCCAATGACCCTCTTTTTAGGTTGCCCAAATGCAAGGTCACCCTGTACTTTTTAGGCCTGTTTAATAACAGTCATTTTCTGAACATCCTTGTTTCTTCACTGCAAAACACAACCATTTATATCATTTGGGCCAGACAAAGAGAAAGAGAAGCCATTAATTCTGCCGGGCTGGGTAGCTGCATTTCCTGTTTTATTTGCTCTCCAGCAGACAACATTCTGTTTTGCTGTTTCGTTGGCATTCGCAGGTGTTCTTTTTTTTCTCTCCAGGTGATATAAATTATTTGGCTTCACTGGGAGCATTTGGAGGATTTCCAGCAAAACCTTTTATCCAGCACCATGAGAAACAAAACATTCGGGAGGAACAGAGATTAACTGACCAAAATGGGTTCCCCCCCCCAACCCCAGCTGTCAGTGTGACCTGAAATGAAAATTGTAACAAAAAAATGTCAGCTCAGGTTCTGAACACAGCGTTTTATCCAGTTCTTACATTTAATATCCTGCCTTTGCTCCATGGAGCCCATGGCCACATAGGCAAGCTTCTGTGATGACCTGGGAATCCGATTCAGAGGCTGAACCGGAGGAATCCCAGCCTGCACAGGAGTCCCCGCCTCCAGGGCCGGCTGAACTGGGGCAGGGCCTTGATTCTGGGGCAGGGCCTTGATCCTCAGGAGCAGGCACCAGGTGAATCCACTCTGGCTCCGGAGGTGGTTGAGGACACAGTGCCTACAGGTGCGTCTCTCCCAGCCCTGTCAGGGGAAGGTGAGTCTCCCCCTGGGTCCAGTAACCCTCCAGCCTCTCCTGAGCTGCAGAGGCTCAGGGCAGAGAGGCGGAGGGAACTGGTTTCTCCCAGGAGGAGTGCTCGCCTTAAGGCCAGGAGAGGCGGGTCTCCTGGGGGCCAGGACTGCCCCTGGCCTCAGAGAAGATAAAGGCCAGTCAGCCTGGTCCCAGGTTGCGGGAGCAACGTCGTTGAAGAGCTGTTTCGGCCAGCACCCAGTCCTATTCCTCCAGAGTTCCTGTCCTTGCCCGGCTCCTCACTTTGGACCCCACTTCGCCCGTGGAGGACTGCCTGCCGACCCTCGACTCAGGTCCTGGACCTCGTCCCACGGTAACCTCCCCCCGGGACCAGCACAGCTTCAAATATGGCTTTGCATCTACCAAACCTTGCTTAGCTTCTGAAAGATTGACATCCCGGCTGCCTTCAGACCATGTCAAAGCCAAAGATGGCTTTGCTCTTTTGTTTGTTTGCTAAAGTAATATAATAATAATAATTTATTATTTAAACCCCACCCATCTGGCTGGGCTTCCCCAGCCACTCTGAGCGGCTTTCAACAAAATATTAAAATACAGTAATGCATCAAACATTAAAAGCTTCCCTAAACAGGGCTGCCTTCAGATGTCTTCTAAAAGTCTGGTAGTTGTTGTTCTCTTTGACATCTGGTGGGAGGGCATTCCACAGGGTGGGTGCCACTGCCGAGAAGGCCGTCTGCGAGAGTTTCTTCCCAGTGCGAATGCTAGCTTCAAAAAAGGGATTTTTTTTTCCCTGAGGACCAGGGCAGGAGAGGAAAGAGTCACATGTTCTCTCCATACCTGCTCTGTTCCCAATAAAGATCAGCCTCAGTCATCCCCACTGAAACAATTTTCATTTAAAAAACAACCCTACAAAAATACACTTCCAGAGATAATGCAGACAACTCCACATTTATGCGGAAGTTAAGTTCCACAGCACCACATGTTTAAGTGAACACACATATATTACGAAAACCATTGAAAAAGCCTGCATACACCCTCTAAACCTCTTTTGAAGCCTTTGAAAATCCCTTTAAAAAACCAAAACTCCACCAAACTCCACCGCAACCACTCTCTCCAAACCCCCTTTGTCAATCTCCAACTCTCCACAGGCCTCAAAGGTTGGTGCAATAGCTCCTGGGATCACAAAGGCTCGTGGGATTGCTAGATTCTGTTTCTGTGCCATTTTTAGGCTTTTTATGGCTGCCCCCCCCCCTTTTCATGTCGCTTCTGAGTTTGTGGTGATGTGCATAGTTGTGGTCGCACGTCCCTGGAATTCATGTAAATGGGAAGTTGCCTGTACTACTAGATACCAATGTTCATATGTTAAGTGGTGCTGGAAACTGAGGGGTAAACAAAGAGTTCTTTGAGGGAAAGAATGTGCATTGAATGTGCTTTAAAAGGATAGTGTGTGCAGAATGCTGGGCATTGTTTTGTGTGCAAACGGTACCTCACATGCATTCACCTTTCACAATAAGATGTGAATGGCAGATTACAGTGGTGCTCAGAAGGGTTGAAAGGGATGCAGTGACTAGGTGTCCCCATGCTGTAGCTTGGCATTGCTCCTCAGCTCCTTCCACCTGGCCCTGTCCTATACTGGCACCGATTCCCCTGTGCTGGAGTGCAGATTAAAATGGCAGGTACCTATTATGCTGTGTCTAAAAATCAGCCTTGGCTGGTTTTCAACAGCAAGATCATTGGGGGGCTTAAGCAACAATCTCTCCAGAGTGTCAAATGTTTATTGGCAGTCCGGCATGCAGCACTTGGGAAGTACCACAAAGCATGTTAAGATTATCACGTTTCACATGTGCTGGTGGTTCCACCTTGCTTTCTTTTTAAGGCACCCGCCTACACAGTCCCTTTATATATTGTTGTGCTGTAGGAGTGAATTTGGAAGAGTGATCTGAGAGAAGAGTGAGACACGGCTTGACAAATAGGTTTGGAAAGGGAAGATCAGGCAGCTGCGCTTCCAAGTCTCGAATGCAGCCAGAGTTTGCCCAGTGAAGGGCTTTTAAGAATGACAGGGCCAGCTTAGTCAATTCAACAGTTTCATAGGCAGCCGGAGTGGAGCTAATATGATCAGTGTGGCTCAAAACAGAGAGCCAAGCACGCTGCTTGTTTCTGAGAGAGCTGAGAGCGCTAGAAAAACCTGCTGAGTGAAATTACAATAATCAAGCCAAGACTTGCGGCCACGTGGGTCTCTGTTGCTCTTACAAGGTCACTGCAAGATGCTGTAAATAAGGGCAAAGCCTATGCAAACTGCACAACAGGGGAAAGCCAAACAGCCTCCTATCTTGTCCTCTGAATGCCCGAGACACAGAGGAAGGAAGAATGAAAAAGTATCCAAAGCGATGAAGGGAGCATCCCTCAACTCCTCCTCCTAGGAATCTAAAAAAGTTCACACTTCAAACACCATGGGTGTTTGCCACTTGTAAATGGGTGTTTGTCAGTGCTATTTTTCTAGAAAAAGAGGTCACAAACTCCTCCCACATTTTCTTAGAATGGCAATGGCGCCCACCTGAGGGGTGCCAGAACGGAGTTCCGGTGAGCTCCGGCTGAAGAAGAAAAAAGCCTTGGTGTTTACTGTGATGGACACTTAAAGGCACTATGAAGTGTGAAGGGGAGATGCATTTCTATAAAAAAATATGGCCGGCATCATAAAACTGTGGCCAGTATCCTTTCCCCAGTGCATATAGCCCACGTATTTATAGACAAATTGCCTCCCCCCCCCCCACTCCAGTCAGTGTTGAGTATGAGGCACACAATCCTGCAAGGATTTTTTGGGCGGGAGGAGCCAAGGAACATTTTCTTGCCATTTGCCTCACTTTTGCTGCATTATTATTATTATTATTATTTTAAAAAACATTTTAAAATCCCCTCATACAAAATCTCAGGGCAGTGTACAAGATTTATATATAAAAAAGATAAAATGCCATTTAAACAAAAATTATTTCCCTTGCAATGAATTGATTGCTTGGGGGGTGGGCGTGGAATTGTATTCTGAGGAAGCTTCCTCTGGAGTCAGTCCTCCCTCTGCTCCTGTTTCCTTAGAGGATATGGGCCTTGGGGCAATGTAGAAAAGTGCTTAGCTCCTCTCCTCCTTCCCTCAGAAATAACACTGGGTGGGTGGGTGAGTGAGTGGGGGGTGATGGTGGTAGACTGGTCTCAAAAGACCACACAGTATAGGAATGGGGTGTTCAGCCTCCTTTCACATCTGAAGCAATCAAGGAAAAGGAAGAAATTATTCCGCTCCTTCTGTTGGCCAAACAGGAATTGAGCTGTCCTTGCTTCCCCCTCAGCCAACACAGTTCCTCCGCCTGTGGGCTGCCGTCTCTCCTCAGTAGGTTGAGGAAGGCATAGCTCCTTCTGAGAGGGTCGCCATGTGGGTTCTCGCTGATGACAAAAGCTGTTTTTTCCAGCAGTTTGTTATTAGGCAAGGGAATCTCCATCATTCGATAGCCACTCGTTTCCTGCCTTCTCCTCTGTAGGCCCCTAGGATGTTCACAGAAGGACATACCACTTCACAAACATACTGAGTGAGGCGGTATGTGAAGCAGGCCAGAGAATCTGGGGCATTCCACCTGTCTGGAACCACCCGTCCCTTCACCAATGAATAAACTATTCACATATATTGAAACTGCACTATAGCATGTATTGTAAAGGTAAAGGGATCCCTGACCGTTAGAGCCAGTTGCGGACGACTCTGGGGTTGCGGCGCTCATCTCGCTTTATTGGCCGAGGGAGCCGGTGTACAGCTTCCGGGTCATGTGGCCAGCATGACTAGGCCACTTCTGGCGAACCAGAGCAGCACATGGAAACGCCGTTTACCTTCCCATCGGAGTGGTACCTATTTATCTGCTTGCACTTTGACATGCTTTCGAACTGCTAGGTTGGCAGGAGCAGGGACCGAGCAACGGGAGCTCACCCCGTTGCAGGGATTCAAACCCCTGACCTTCCGATTGGCAAACCCTAGGCACAGTGGTTTAGACCACAGCGCCACCCGTGTCCCATAGCATGTGTTGAGTGAGTGCTAATCAAGAGCTACAGAAGTTCTGTTTGATTGGATGATTTGCCTTCCTGGTCTGGAGCTCTTGTGAATAAATTGCCCGTGTCTGAATGGTGAGCTTCCCTTAGGAGACACTTGGTTGAGCACCTTAAGTGGACACCCTACATAGTGCTTTGTGGCTGCCAAAATGTATCTCTGGATATGCCATTCCACCTATCAACTGAGTAAAAGGTGGTTTTATTACACAATTGCAATTCACCCAAGTTACAGCTGCTGAAATGCTGTTTTCCATGTAGCTACTGAAGCTACAGGTGCCTCATCCTCTTTTGCATCTGGTTTTGGTGTGGCATTTCCTTAGGTCGCACTTATTAGGCTCAATTTCATGCACACCTTCGTCTATCTAACTTCCTGTCCAGCAGGGGGCAGTGGTGACATAAATATAATTGCTGGCACATTATATCAACTAGCCAAACACCTGGGGTTATTCCAATTTATACCAGTCACTAGGGACCAGCTGAAATGATTTATTGTGTTCTGTGGTCATCTTTCATCCTACACCCTCCAGCTTTAGCTTCCTAGCAGAGTATGTCTGATAGCGGGCTCTTTTCAAACTTTTTTGCCAGTTTGTGGATTAATCTGAATAGTTAAGCTTGCATTTCCTAATTCCAGTTTATAGATAATGAAACTGCATTACTATTTTGCACTCTGTAGCTAGTAAGAAGGGCTTGCTGACCTAGATAATAAAATAAGTCCATTCCCTCTGCAACCCATATGTTTCTTTTTTTTTTTTTTATAAAATATTTATTCAAATTTTAAGGTTACAGAAAAAGAAAAAAGTAAAAAAAGAAAAACAAATCCCATACATCCTACAAATCACATACATCCTACAAAAAAAACACACAATACAAAGAAAAATACACAAGACAAAAAATCACAATAAAAAAAATAACAAAAGAAAAATTCAACTTAAACCATTAAAACCGTTTTCTCATTTACTTATTTCCGTGACTTCCTCTCACTTCTCTGCTTTGTATTCTAATTCAAATCGTATCTCCAGCAAATCCTTCTAACCTTCTTTTCATTTGCTTATTTTGACATTCGAAAATATTTAATTCTCCTCTATCTTTTATTTTACACTTCATATTTACTTATTCCATTATACTCTGTCTGCCAATACGGTCTAATATTCTTCTCCAACCTTTTCTAACATTCTTTTATATTACAGTATTTCTGAAGATATATTTTAAATTTTTTCCAATCTTCTTCGATCGACCCTTCTTCTTGATCTCGAATTCTGCCGGTCATCTCAGCCAGTTCCATATAGTCTATGACTTTTCTCTGCCATTCTTCTCGGGTAGGCAATTCTTGTGTCTTCCAGTATTTCCCAATGAGTATTCTTGCTGCTGCTGTTGCATACATAAAAAAATTCCTGTCTTCCCTTCGCACCAATTGACCGACCATGCCCAAGAGGAAGGCCTCCGGTTTCTTCAAGAAAGTATATTTCAATACCTTTTTTAGTTCATTATATATCATTTCCCAGAAGGCCTTGATCTTTGGGCACGTCCACCAAAGGTGAAAAAAAGTACCTTCATTTTCTTTACATTTCCAACATTTATTATCAGGCAAATGATAAATTTTTGCTAGCTTGACTGGGGTTAAGTACCACCTGTAAATCATTTTCATTATATTTTCTCTTAAGGCGTTACAGGCCGTAAATTTCATACCTGTGGTCCATAACCGTTCCCAGTCAGCAAACATAATATTATGCCCAACATCTTGCGCCCATTTGATCATAGCAGATTTAACCATTTCATCCTGTGTATTCCATTTCAACAGCAGATTATACATTCTTGACAGATTTTTAGTTTTAGGTTCTAACAACTCCGTTTCCAGTTTAGATTTTTCCTCCTGGAAACCAATCTTTTTGTCTAAATTGAAAACCTCCCTTATTTGATAATAATGCAGCCAATCTCGAACTTTAGTTTTTAATTTGTCAAAGCTCTGCAATTTTAGTTTATCTCCAACTTGTTCTAAAATTTCACAATATTTTGGCCAGTTTGTCTCCATATTAGTTTTTTTCAATGCCTTTGCCTCCATTGGTGACAGCCACCTTGGTGTTTTGCTTTCCAACAGATCCTTATATCTCACCCAAACATTAAACAATGCTTTCCTGACAATATGATTCTTAAAGGCCTTATGCCGGCCTAACAATGATAACTTCAATTTTGACCATACTTCTAAATCCTTCTTCACCTCTGACCAACATTTTTCATAATTATCTTTAAACAGATTCACATTTTTGGCAGTCATATTTACCCCTAGATATTTCACTTTATTAACAATTGTTAATCCTGTCTCTTTCAGAAACCTCTCCTTCTCTATCTCTGTAAGATTCTTCTCTAATACCTTGGTTTTCATCTTGTTTAATTTAAAACCTGCTACTTGACCAAATTCTTGGATTAATTGTAACACTCTTTTTGTACTAGCTTCTGGCTCCTGTAGTGTCAAAACTAAATCATCAGCAAAAGCTTTCAATTTATACTGTTTAGCTCCGAGTTGTATACCTTTGACCAATTGGTCTTTTCTAATCATACTGAGCAAAACCTCGAGGACCGATATAAAAAGCAATGGGGAGATTGGGCAACCCTGTCTTGTTCCTTTCTCTATCTTAAATTCTTCTGTAACTACATTGTTCACAATAAGCTTAGCTTTTTGTTCCGAATAAATTGCACTTATACCATTTTCGAAACTTTGACCTACCCCCATCCCCTGCAAATTTTTCTTCATAAAACTCCAAGAAATGTTGTCAAACGCTTTCTCTGCATCTACACATATTAAAACAGCTTTAGTATTGATATTAACTTGCAATTTTTCCAAAATATCCATGATGTTCCTAGTATTGTCTGACAAATGTCTCCCAGGGAGAAAGCCCGCCTGGTCTTTATGAATCTCTTTTACCAATACATTTTTTAATCTTTTAGCCATAATTTCGGCAGAAATTTTGTAATCCACGTTTAATAGGGATATGGGACGGTAGTTCGTCATCTGGCAACCCATATGTTTCTGAGGAACTGAGGAGACGGAGAAGACAGCTTCCTTGATGGTGTTGTCACATTTTGGGATATTACAAAGTTTCTTACGGTTTATCGGTTCTCATC
The DNA here is from genome assembly GCF_964106645.2 of Podarcis pityusensis. Lineage (NCBI taxonomy): Eukaryota > Metazoa > Chordata > Lepidosauria > Squamata > Lacertidae > Podarcis > Podarcis pityusensis. Next base: position 31,733,174 of record NC_138028.1, read on the forward strand.
CATATTGGTACAATTTTGGTACAAGAGTCTACTAGTGAATAGTAGAAATTGATGAATGTCAGGATCTAGCTAATATCTGGAATATAGAAGGGAAGATTCCAGTCCAGTGGAAAGCACAGGCTAAGCTTCCTTTCCTCACCTGGGACAGAGGCACACAACACAACAAAAGGTGTTGATGACCCACATCAGAGAGGAAGCCTTGGGCCTGGGCAGACAGAGATTGCCAAAGTGATGGGGAATGGACAGGCTGTGCTCACGGGAAAAATGTGCCTTAAAAAACCCAAAAACTAAACTTTGGATAAGACCGCTCCCCTTCCCCAGGGGGGCATTGCTGGTGGACCTCCGGGACCTCCCATTGACCTGGGAGCGGGCGGATGGATGCTGCCCACGTCATTAGGGCTCCCAGCCGCATCACACCCCCCTTTTATGTGTTGCTTGGCTTTGGCTTTGCTATGGACTAATGTTGGTCACTTTATTGTTGGGGCCAGGTAGGAATTTTTCCACTTGGCAAATTGGCACCACCCATTTGGTGTTCGCCTACCTTCTAGCAATCATCACAACTTTGTAAGGTTAGGCATTGGGTAAGCCTTGTTATGGGAGGGGAGGTTGTTGCCTCTGCCTGCCCCTCCACGCTAAGGGTATCCCGTTAAAGAGATCCGGGAGTGTGGTTCCTGTCCGAAGCCTGGCCGTGGGCCAGGATCATGCCATGACCCCATCAGTGACCCTTTGAGATTTCCTGCAGGTGGGCAGGAGAGTCAGGATATAGTCAGGCTTCACCCAAATGCCTAAGCTAAACCGCTCACATCTGTAACCAGTAAAGTTGTGGCCTAATTTATCCCATTAACCCAACATACTCGTGCCTGTGTGTTTATTTCTGAGGGGAACTGCTGGGTCCAGGGCCTCACTAAGCAAGAGAGGGATGGGGAGGAGTTGTTTGGAGCAGACAACAAGGACAGAACCATCTTGGCAGGCTGGCTGAAGGGAGGCTGGGAAAGATGCTTTGGACTCCAGTGCTGCACTGCTGTGGGGAACAAGCCTCTCTTGAGATCTGGACTCCCTCCATCTAAACTCAGGTGTGTACATGTGAATAGATCATATTTCTTAAAGCTACAACAGTCCCTTCTGCGTCTTGATTCTCAAAGGAACACAAACCTTGGGTGAGCGCCTGGAAAACACACACCCCACTCAGAATCTTGTCATTGCTCAGTAGTGACTGGGGGTTGCCACGCCGCTTTTGTAACAATATGCAGAGTGGAAGAGACATTAAGTGGAATACTTCTTCCCTGAGTTCCATATGACATTGTTCTATGGTCAGGCTGCATTTGCAATAAGAGGCTTGTTTAGTGTTATTAATTAGCACTTTGTGGAGAGCAATTATGTCAGAAAGAAGACAAAAGTAGATTAATAAAATGCAGATAGTCATCTGAATGCTGTGTTTGAAGCTAATCAGGCATTCGGTCTAAAAGGATTCATTTGAAAACAAAAGGGGGGGGCAGGCCTGGGAGATGGGAGCATACGTCTCGTGCCTGCAGAGAAACTGAGTAGGAGTGAATGAAATTGTTTATGGAGAGGATGAGTAAATTGGACATGAGAGAGGATATACAAAGTGATAAATGGTGTGGTAAAGAGAAGGTAAATTAGACTCCCCAGTAATACAGAACAAGGGAACATTCAGTACATTTGTAAGACAATGCTTAAAACTGATGAAACAACCTTTCATGCATTGTTATGAACAAGGATCTTTGCATCAAGCCCAAGTTAAATTCTGTCGCTGGAGCTTTTTGTTCTGCTGTCCCTCCAGACTCGATAATATTATTACTGAATTATGTGGAACCCGAGATGCTTTCAATCCTGCCATTACTGAATTGGATGCACAGTCCAATATATTTTCTGCTCTCTCAACAATTTCGGCGTTCAGCATGCTGCAATAAGTTGTATTGGAAATCCAGCAGGTACGGTACATGACTGTGAAAGCTCAGTCAGTGCGAGGTTGAGCAGAAGCGATGCACCCAAGAGTCCTTTTTGCACAGGACACATTCCCTGCTGAGAGAACCCATTGGTGGTCAGCTCACATGTGTCTGTTTTGCAGTGTGTATCCATCACATGTGGTGCATGAAATACAGTTTCCAAAGTTTAAATGATATATGTGCAGCAGGGTTAGCAAAGGTGGTGCCCTACACATGTTGTGGACTCTCAGACCCTCCTAGCATGGCTACTGGTCAGGGATAATAGGAGCTGTAGTCCACAAAAACTGGGGGGCATCTCCTTGGCCACCCCTGATGTACAGGAAACCAGACATGTCTGAAGCAGCCCTTAGTACAGTAAGCCCCCAATTTGTTGTTGTTGTTGTTTAGTCGTTCAGTCGTGTCCGACTCTTCGTGACCCCATGGACCAGAGCACGCCAGGCACTCCTGTCTTCCACTGCCTCCCGCAGTTTAGTCAAACTCATGCTAGTAGCTTCGAGAACACTATCCAACCATCTCGTCCTCTGTCATCCCCTTCTCCTTGTGCCCTCCATCTTTCCCAGCATCAGGGTCTTTTCCAGGGAGTCTTCTCTTCTCATGAGGTAGCCAAAGTATTGGAGCCTCAGCTTCAGGATCTGTCCTTCCAGTGAGCACTGAGGGCTGATTTCCTTAAGAATGGATAGGTTTGATCTTCTTGCAGTCCATGGGACTCTCAAGAGTCTCCTCCAGCACCATAATTCAAAAGCATCAATTCTTCGGCGACCAGCCTTCTTTATGGTCCAGCTCTCACTTCCATACATCAATTTACGTTCATTTAAATTGTGTGCATTCTGCTTTATGGTTAAAGCTGAAAGCGTGCATGGTTAAAAAATAAATAAAAAATGGAAAGGGGATGGAGTTCTAGGAAAAATGACATTAGCAATCTCACTCGTCATTGAACCCAATGTATTTTGACTATGTGTGATTTTGGCATTAGTGGTGGTGTAGCGATTTGTTGGCATCTGTCTGTCTCAAGAGGCAATCTGTCTCTGTCTCACCCTCTGGGGGTGAAGTCAAACCGCTGGAGAATCAGCACCTGCTGTGGCTGCAGAAATTGGTAACTTTTAACTGGTTCCTCTCCAGGGTGACCATTATTATTATTATTATTATTATTATTATTATTATACCTCACCCAGGGTTCTGAAAATCCGGGACTGTCTTGGAAACTAGGGACACTTGGTCGGCAACTGTATGTGCCCTCTTATTTGGCCCTAACATTGCATGTTAAAAATTAAAAGTATATATCTAACTGGGGTTTTTTTTGTTTTTTGTTTAAAAATATATTTTGAAGTTGAGCCAGCTAACAATAAAGCTAAAATTACAGCCACAAGAATAGATGGAAAATTCAAACAGGTTAATAGACTTCGTGGTTGGCTTGCTGTGCCTGCCGAATATCTGGAGGGAAACCAATCCCCTGGCCGGCTCTCCTTCGCATAACCTCTTCGCAACAACCTCGGCTTACCTCTCTGAAAGAAGCTGTTACCCAAGTGGTTCCAGATGCTGTGTAATTGGCACCTCTCCAGCTTCGAAACAGTTCAGAGTGTCACTGAGAAACCTGAATGACCAATTTGTTTTATATCAATGTGATTCTTTCCTTTCTCTGTGTGTCCCAAAGCTAGTTTATTGTTACCGATTTGTCCCTGGGACATCTTGCCTCCTGAGGCTTTCAAGTACTGTACATTTCTTCTCTTAATCCAAGCCACTCAAGGTGTGTCTGTGAATGAAGTGTGCAAGGAGGCAGCTGGCTTTAGATTTCTCACAGTACATTGGTGACAGCCTGGCTCCTTTAGTTATATTTAGCTGGGGGGGCTAGTTTAGAGAGGGAGTTGCTGGAGGGCAGCTGTTGTTGTTGCTGTTGCTGCTCTTGGCTTTTGCATCTTTATTTTAGATTTAGTTGAGATTTATGTGGAAATTGTTCAGTTTGGTTCTGTATTTTTTTAATGTTTTATTTATTATTTATAGGTACTTTTGTTACGTTGTGGTTGTGTATTTTTTAATGTTGTAAGCCGCCTTGAGCGTACAAATAAAATTTTGTCTGCATATGTATGTTTATTCTGTAGTTGCCACTTGCTGCTGGCTCTGGTTCTCAGCGACATATCACTTTTAGGAGGGAAATATTTCCTTAAGTATTTGCTTTGTCGTTTCTCCTGCACCTGGGTAATATTCCTTCCTGCCTTTCTGGTACCATTTGATAAAGTTTTATGGGCCTGCTGTTAGAGTGATTAAAATGGCTGAAATTACTTCACCATCCCAGATGTAGGGCAGATTGTTGTTGGGGGTCGTCCCCCCCCAATTCATTGTTCCCAATGACATGCATCATGCTTGGCAAATGTATTATCAACCCTAAGGAAAAATGTTTCTGTCTTGTTAGAAGTTTGGCTTATAACAACTATGCTGGTCACCCACACCTGGAGTACTGTGTCCACTTATGGGTCTAGTGAAGGGTGGGCCTGATCTCTGGTTCTCCATCATGCCTTGGTGGACAAGTCAGGTCATCCTGTGACTCCACAACTGACAATAGAGGTTCTGTCTGGAAGCAACAGACAGCAATCTAGTGATGAGTTACAGGGGTCAGCAAACTTTTTCAACAGGGAGCCAGTCCACTGGCCCTCAGACCTTGTGGGGGGCCGGACTATATTTTTTTGGGGGGGTGATGAACAAATTCCTATGCCCCACAAATAACCCAGAGATGCATTTTAAATAAAAAGACACATTCTACTCATGTAAAAACACACTGATTCCCAGACCGTCCGCGGGCTGGATTTAGAAGGTGATTGGGCTGGATCCGGCCCCCGGGCCTTAGTTTGCCTACCCATGAGTTACACCAATATAGTTATCACCCAACTTCCAAAAGGTATCAACCTTCTACCTGGCTAGCATGACCAGGCTTCTGATTAGCAGAATATTGTCAGCTGTCAGTCAAGTCCCACCTACTTGCCCAAACACCCTTAAAAGTGGACTGCTGCAAAATGGTCCTTTGTTCCTGTTGACCCCCCTAACTTGTACTGGATGCTTGAAGCTGGTGGTGACAAGAAGTGTAAGTTTTGCAGTGTTAGTCTGGACCAGTGTAGAAACGGCTAGACCAAGATAATGTTTTGTTTCACTTTTGATCTGCATACATGCTAACTTTTATTCTTTTGGATAAACTGCTGAATTGGATTTCTGAACTGTACTGGTTTCTGAACAGGTTTCTCAGGGGCTGCTTGTCCTACCACACAGCTTCAACTGTTTTGGCTATGCTACTAGTTGCTTAGGGGTCTGGGAGAGCAGGAGGGGAGACGGGCCGAGAATTGGAATTCATCTGGCTGTTTCCCTGCTCCCAAAGAGACCACCGTACGGCAGTGGGAACCCCGTGCTTCTTACCCTAAGTCACACATAACTGGGTAGTGACAGCAGAGAGAGAATAGGATCCCTGGTGCTACTAGGCTACCCTGCAGGGTTGGCACTGGAGCAGAGGCTGCCCCACCTTTCCACTGGGTACCACATTTTAAGAAGGATGCTGACAAACTAGAGCCTTCCTGAAGAGGGTGACTAGGAGAGTGAGGGTTCTGGAACCAAATCAGAGAATGGTAGGGTGATGTGATGGACCAGCTGGATGCCAAGCAGTGGTGGGAAGCACCAGCTGGCGAACCCCAAAGGGAACCCCTGGGGGAAGAAGGCTCAGAATCAAGGATTGGTGGTAGGATGATGAATGGTCAGATGGAGAAGACTGGGAGGAGAAGGAGGAGGTGAAAGCTGAAGGGGCAACATGGTTTGGTGAGCAGAAAGAGGCTGGGGCAGAGAGCCATTCAGGCTCAGGGGAAGAAGAGGAGGCAGGAGAGGAGAGGAGCCACAAGACAGGTTGCTGAAGATTGGTCATGCTTGGGAAAAACCCTGGAGAGGAGGAGACTTAGGTACCTGTGGGAAGGCAGGGACCTTCAGTCCTCGCAATTCCCTCACTGAAGCAAGACCTACTGGGAAGGGCAGCTGGGAAGAGCACTAGGCCTGCACTGTTTTGGTTGCCTTGAATAAAGTGTTAACTTCATGGACACCATGTTTTTATTGCCAACCTATGCTTGACTCTGGCTCCTGACAGGTTGGAAGGGACCCCCAAGGGTTCTCTAGTCCAGCCCTCTGGGATGTAGGAATCACAGCTAAATCCTATGAGGACTAGTTGAAAGAGGTGGGTGTTTTCAGCCTGGAGAAGAAAAGATGAAGGAGAGAGATGATACTGGTCTTCAAGTATCTGAAAGGCTGTCATGTAGAAGATATTGCTCCAGAGGGCAGAGCTAGAATTAATGAGTGGAAATTGCAAGGAAGCAGATTTGGACAAAACATGAAGAGCCCGCTTGATTGGGCCAAAGGTGAATCTCATCCAGAACAGCACCTTCCCCACCTGCAATTCTCAGCAATGGGTATTAGAAGCATTTTGCCTCCAACAGTGGAGGTAAGAACATGGCAAGTTTTTATAAAGCCATCCTAGTTGGTGGCCATAATTCGCTTTTTTTACTTTATTTTGTCTGTCCTGAATGTTGATTCAGCTTCACTGGATGTCCACAAATTCCAGTGTTTTGAGAAAGGGGGGAAAACTTCTCTCTCTCCACTTCTTTCACACCATGCATAAATTTATACATCTCTGTCAAGTCTCCTTTTACTTGCATTTTTTTTTCTAAACTAAAAAGCCCCAAATGTTGGAACAGGGTTGGCGGAGTTGTGTTATGTGTGTGTTTTTTTTAATTAAAAAAAAATCAGAATATTTTTTTTTGAAGAAGTTGTTTATTTAATCCAAATTAAAGGCTACATCAATAAAATCTCACAATGTATGTCTTGTTTTCCTTTTGCTTAAGAAATCCATCCCATCCCGTTGCTCATCCTTTATCTCCGTTCTTTGCTGCAACATCAGAGGAAAAATAAAGAAGGAAGGAAATGAAAGAGGCAGCCTGGTGAACTGCCCTGCCCAAATCCTTAGACTGCAAAACATTCTATAATAGGGGCTCTCTATAATCTCAGGGTGTTCTGCGCATTCTTTATTTTCCGTAGACCATTTTCTCATGGGCAGCAAAAGATAACATCTCTCTCTTGTCTGCTGGAGCCTTCTGAACCCCAGCATGCTTAACACAAGCTGGGATAATGGCCTGTCTGCTGTGCTGGCACTGAGGATCCCCACAGGCAAATCTGACACATATGCTGTGGAACTGCAGAATAATAGCCCCATTCTGAGAAGAGGTGATAAGGCGTATCAACCTGGCCATCCAGGCAACGCACTTTGATCTTTATTCATACCATACTGGAGTACCTCTTGGCAATATGTCGGTTCAGCTGAAGTGCCTGGAGTTCTAGGGCCAGGAATGCCAGGTTCCTTGCCCTACAGCCTTGGAAGCCAAAGCAGACAAGTGACATCTGTGGATTGATGTCACCTCGGCCCAGTACATTCGTACCTCAGAAGTCAAACGGAATCCGTTCCAGAAGTCCATTCAACTTCTGAAACGTTCGGAAACCAAGGCGTGGCTTCCGATTGGTTTCCGATTGTGCAGGTGCACCGGAAACAATAGCGGAAGCTGTGCCTGACATTCAGCTTCCAAAAAAAGTTCGAAAACCAGAACACTCACTTCCGGTTTTCAATCATTATGGAGCAGGAATGTTCGACTCCCAAGGCGTTCGGGAGCCTAGGTACGACTGTATACCTGAAGGAGCATCTCCACCCCATCGTTCAGCCTGGACACTGAGGTCCAGCTCCGAGGGGCTGCTGGCAGTGCCCTCTCTGTGAGTAGTGAAGCTACAGGGAACCAGGCAGAGGGCCTTCTTGGTAGTGGCGCCCACCCTGTGGAAGGCCTTCCCATCAGATGTCAAGGAAAAAGACAACTATCTGACTTTTAGAAGACATCTGAAGGCAACCCTGTTTAGAGACGCTTTTAATTATTCTTATTCTTATTATTAACCACCTGGTGGCTTTATTTAGTTCAAAGCAATTATAGAAGGCTGTGATCTTGATTGGAACAGTGCCGTGAAGCAGGAGGTGTTTAGTCCTTTCCCCATTTTTCTAGGCCTGTCTGCCCTAACCCCCAAGCTGCTATTAACCCCTCTTGTTGTTTAGTCATTTAGTCGTTTCCAACTCTTCGTGACCCCATGGACCAGAGCACACCAGGCACTCCTGTCTTTCACTGCCTCCCGCAGTTTGGTCAAACTCATGCTGGTAGCTTCGAGAACACTGTCCAACCATCTCGCCCTCTGTGTCCCCTTCTCCTTGTGCCCTCCATCTTTCCCAACATCAGAGTCTTTTCCAGTGAGTCTTCTCTTCTCATGAGGCGGCCAAGGTATTGGAGCCTCAGCTTCAGGATCTGTCCTTCCAGTGAGCACTCAGGGCTGATTTCCTTAAGAATGGATAGGTTTGATCTTCTTGCAGTCCATGGGACTCTCAAGAGTCTCCTCCAGCACCATAATTCGAAAATTAACCCCACTAGAGAACCTATATCATGTCTGCATCCCCCCAGTCCCCAGTGGGGCTAACAGAAGCTCAGGAAATAATTTATGCTTGAAATACGTAGAAGGACTAAATATTACTACCACTCCTCCAACATCACTGATCTGATGGGCATCAAGGGCTGGGATTCACCAAAAAATTAACACTTCAGTCAAGGGTTGTCATACGCCCAGGTTTCCCAGCACATTTTTACCAATTTTTGGGAATTCCACCCCAATGCTATTTCCAATGGATGAATCCCGGATATGTCTGGGAAATCCCTGATGTATGGCAGTCCTATCAAGAGCTCCATCTCCAGCAGATGCTTTGAAATAAATTGAAAAAGTGGACTACAACTCCCATCAGCCCAGCCAGCAAAGCCAGGGTTTATTGTGGGAATTGCAATCCAAAGCATCCAGAGATGGCCCCAGGTTAGGGAAGCCTCCCATGAGAAGCCAGTCAAAGAGAGAACAAGTCAGCGTCTGAAAGAAGGCTCTCTTTGAACAGTCTCTCTGCTTCGTAATACTTTCTGATCTCTATCTACATTGATCATATTTCAAATTGGGACAGTTTGAATTTATGAAGCAGGTGTGGGATACCTTCCCCACCCCAGATGTTGCTGAATTGCAGCTTCCACCATCCCTGGCCATCGTCCAAGCTTCCTAAGGCTGATGGGAGTTGCTGTTTAGCAACATCTTGAGGGCCAGAGATTCCCCACGCCTGTTGCAAAGTGTTGCTTCCATGGAACGCTGTGGGTCAGATATTACATTCAGAGCTCGGATGCAGCCGGATCTGACAATTCAACTTGCATCTCTTTGTTCCTTAGACAATTGTCTCCTAGACATTCTATCATCCTGATGAGTACCATTGCGTTAATATTTGATCAGGATGTTCTGCCACTGGTACAGTGTAATGAATGAACCTAATGTTCAAGTGGCAATGTAAAAGTCACCCTGATATTTGATGGGACCATTATCTTTGTGGTGTGTATCCCCACCCCCACCCCAATTTGAGAAAAGCTAAGTGCTGTAACACAGGGGTCACCAAACATTTGGAACTAATGGGAACATTTGCTAAGTGGGGAAACTGCTGTGGGCATCACACCAGACTGTAGTCAAACATATGCTGCAACCTGTTCTGTTGGCTACAGTGGAATGTTTATTTCAAGCCTAATTTTAGTGGCTAGACAGCATCTAAAAAAAAAAGGAAAAAAAGCAGAGACGTCACCTTGCCAACAAAGGTCCGTATAGTAAAAGCTATGGTTTTCCCAGTAGTGATGTATGGAAGTGAAAGCTGGACCATAAAGAAGGCTGATCGCCGAAAAATCAATGCTTTTAATTATGGTGCTGGAGGAGACTCTTGAGAGTCCCATGGACTGCAAGAAGATCAAACCTATCCATTCTGAAGGAAATCAGCCCTGAGTGCTCACTGGAAGGACAGATCGTGAAGCTGAGGCTCCAATACTTTGGCCACCTCATGAGAAGAGAAGACTCCCTGGAAAAGACCCTGGTGTTGGGAAAGATGGAGGGCACATGGAGAAGGGGACGACAGAGGACGAGATGGTTGGACAGTGTTCTTGAAGCTACCAGCATGAGTTTGACTAAACTGCAGGAGGCAGTGGAAGACAGGAGTGCCTGGCATGCTCTGGTCCATGGGGTCACGAAGAGTCGGACACGACTAAACGACTAAACAACAACGACAACAATTTTAGTGGCGTGAATCATAGAACCATAGAACTCTACAGTTGGACTGGACCCAATGGGTCATCTAGCCTAAACCCCTGCAATGCAGGAATCACAGCTGGGATGATGGAGCGGGCAGGGGGCCTACTTGGCACCATATTGGTGACCCCTGCATAGGTAGATAGATAGATAGATATAGATAGATAGATAGATAGATAGATAGATAGATAGATAGATAGATAGATATAGAATACCCTCCAACATTGCTCCAATGAAAATAGGGTTGTCCTATTCCATAATCATAACAATTTTTTATTTATACCCCGCCCATCTGCTTGGGTTTCCCCAGCCACTCTGGGCAGCTTCCGACCGATATGAAAACATAATAAAACATAAAACTTTTTTTTTTAACTTCCCTATACAGGGCTGGCCTTCAGATGTCTTCTAAAAGTTGTATAGTTACTTATCTCCTGGGCTTGGGGGGGTCACATAACTCCATACCCTCCCAATATTTTTCCAATGGAAATAGGGACGTCCTAAGGAAAAGTGGGACATTCCAGGATCAAATCAGAAACTGGGACGGCTTCTGTAAATCTGGAACTGTCCCTGGAAAATAGGGACACTTGGAGGGTCTGCTGGCCCAGATAATAAATAGATAGATAGATAGATAGATAGATAGAGAGATGATAGATAGATAGTTGATAGATATAGGTGATAGACAGACAGATGATAGAGATAGATGATAGATGATAGATAGATAGATGATACATACATACATACATACATACATACATACATGATAGATAGATAGATAGATAGATAGATAGATAGATAGATAGAGGTGCTATTGTGTTCTTTCAAGCAAAGAGATGGTCACCTCTCTTAAGTTCTGGGTAGCTTGCTAGCTAAAGCTACAGAGTCTTATGGTGGGTAGAGTGGACCTAAGCCACTCTTGTGAATAGATCCTGCCTTGCATCTTCAACCAAGCCCCCAAAGCTGGCAAGATGGAGTTTCCTAAGGTCACAGGCCACACATCCTGTCTTTGCCTTCAGACATCTCCTCCATGCTGCTCCAGCTCCTCTTCAAATAAGTGAGTGAGCTGAAGTGGGTAAATTCCCTGTGGTGAGAGCACAGCTGCCACCTCATGTCTTATTCCTAATCCTGTTCCTTTCATTTCAGCTCAGGCTTTAGTGATGTTGTAAAGTTTCATTTCCAGAGACTTCTCTCCTGCCAAGAGCTGTTATATACTCCCAAAGCTCTGTCTCTCTCAGATGCTAAAGAGGCGCCATGCCGTTCTTAAACCACCAGGGTTGGGGGGTGTCTTTTCTCAAAGAAGTGACTTGTCTTGCCCTGGTCTTTGGTGTTCTTAAAAATCCCCCACAAACTGGACGGCTGCAATCCATTGTGCGGCAAAATACACTTTCTTGTAAAATGGCATGTTTATTTTGTCACACGTTTTATTATCCTAATCTTTTTCCACCGTGCTCAAAGAGGTAGGCTAGGAGCTTTCTCATTTTATTGTCACATCAAACCTGTGAGGAAGGTTAGGCTGAGAAATGATGGCTTCCTCAAGGCTGCGTGACAAACATAATGACTGAACAGGAGTTTGAGCTGTGGTTTCCAACTATCAAACCCAGAACCGGCACTCATAGGCCAAGAAGCGTTCAGAATCTTTAGCTGTCATGCGGAAGCTAGACACTCAGAAATTTTTGGATAAGTAAGGCAGAAATTACAAAATAATGTACCGTATTTTTCGCTCTATAACACGCACCAGACCATAACACGCACGTAGTTTTTAGAGGAGGAAAACAAGAAAAAAAATATTCTAAACGAAATAGTGGATATATGATTTTTGTAGTTCGTGCTGTGGCCACAGACATGTGATCTGACAGTGATCTGAGTTTGGAGTAGCCCAATGCAAAAATCCTGAGGATCCATGTGGATCCATGCTTTGTAACCACGGAGGAGGGAAGGAAGGGGAACCATGGATCTTCTGCTCATGACTGCAGCAGATCCCCCCCCCCCCGCCACCCACAGGCATTCGCTCCATAACACGCACAGACATTTCCCCTTACTTTCTAGGAGGAAAAAAGTGAGTGTTATGGTGCAAAAAATACGGTAAGTGGTAATGGGGTAAAGAGTCAGACTATGCACTGGTGGATCACTAATGGCCCATTATCTGATCAATTCTTGCCAATTTTGAAGATCTAAGAGTGTGACATTTCGCCTCTGATATACACTTGCCTTCAGGTCTCCATCTACTTGTTCCCATTACAGTTGTACCTTGGTTCTCAAACGTAATCTGTTCCAGAAGTCTGTTTGACTTCCAAAACATTCAGAAACCAAAGCTCCTTCAGCCAATCAGAAGCCACAGAAGCCACACCGGACGTTCGGCTTCTGATAATTGTTCGGAAACCAGAACATTCACTTCCGGGTTTTGATCATTCGGGAGCCGATTTGTTTCGGAGCCAAGGAGTTTGATATCCAAGGTATGACTGTACTTTTATCCTACAATGAAAGTGAACAACTTTAATTAATTTGTATTGATGGGGAGCTTGTTGCTTATTTAATGATAAAAGTCAAATTAATTAAAATCTTCATGTGTCTACTTGTTTAAGGCTGTATATTAGTCTATTCTTAATGTATATCTTTCCTGAAAGGTTTGCTGGAGAAAACGAGTGAAAAGCCTGTAAGATCAAAAGCCTGTTTTAGTAACTCCGGTTTAGCAAAGTATGCCTTAAGCTGCAAAGCACCTGCTCAAATCTCTCCCATAAATAATTTCAGCTGGCTCATGCCCATGAAAACCCTCAATAATTCCAATAGGGGTTTTTTGTGCTTTACATCCAGAAGCTCAGCACACGGTGATTGTGCTTTATTTTCTTTTAAGGGACTAGTTAGCCTGGTTTCAAGAACACAATGGAGCAGAGTTATTAATTCTGATTATTTGTGGCTTTTAAACATTTAAATCCCTGAGCTCAGCTGCCGATCCACTTGTTACTTCTTGGCAGGAAGTCAAGCGCCTAGTTCAGAGTCATCTTTTTATTCTTCTTCTTCTTCTGGCTGCCAATAATGCAGTGTTAACAAATTTGTCAGAGTGTATTTATCTGTTGCTATGTCTGTTGTTAGATGAAGAAAGCAAAGCTGAGGACACGTTGGCAATGGTACTCTCCCTGTTAAATAGAATACTTGCCGCCTCCCACCACTGCAGGGAAACTGCAGAACATTAGCGCTGCCTTTTGCTCACGTCTCTCCTATCCACCGAAGGCTTCTTTTTCCCAAATGGAACCAACATGGGAGTGGCGGTGACATCCATAAAGCCTATCAAATCATAACGCGGTACATTCTACGGTATTTAAGATAATGAGACAGAGCTTTCCCCCAGCTTTCTGTGCTCTTCTCAGAGATCTTTCTGCGCCAAAGTACAATCAGGGTAGCACTTACGCCGTCCCATTTTATGAGTCACTTTCAGTCATTCTCATACTTTTGAAAATGAGCTCCAGGAAAGCAAAGGATTCTGTGTAGTGGTGCTTAGTGTGTGGACAACCCCTTCCACTCTGGGTTTTGCGCGTTTTGTTCCTTCCTCCTGCACACGTGGTTCAATTTTTGTTCGCAGTCCTTCGAGTTGGCTTGTCTTTCTAGAAGGATCCAAGGGAGGAGAAACTTGCACGGTGCTGCTGTTCTTTGAAAGCTCTAAACTTCGATGTTGGCCCATCATCGCGTGTCGAAAAGTTGCTTCTGCTCTAGTACTTGGTACTCCAATTCAGGACACCTGCCCTGATCTCTTGCCTGAGCAGCATCCCAGGATGTGAACAGAAACCACAGTCCACACTGGGCAGGGATGAGGAACATCTACCTGTGGCCCATATACTGCCCTTCCTGCCTCCAGTCTACGTGACCTTCAGGGAATTTCCCTGGGCTAGATTCCACATCCAGGGCTAGATTAAGACCTTTAGAGGCCCTAAGCACTTAAAAAGATTTTCATGCCCCCATATATAACTAATTCAAAACATAAACAATAATAAACTGTTAAGTAACATTTTATTTTTCAAAATGAAATGAAACCTACCGTAAGATGGAAAATAATGTTCATGTTTGTATGCTTCCACTTTATTGATATTTAAAAATTTCTCCTCCTTTTTCTAATTTCAAAGTCGGTGATCAGATCCTCAGAACTAATCTTACATAGCACATCTGCTTCTATACTTAGCAGAGATGAGGCATCCAGCCTGCCTTGTTGCACAGTTGTTCTGCTGGGATTTTTAATATGAGAAAATGAATGCCCAGCGGAGCAATTAGTGACCATTAATGTTAAAAATCTGATGATGGACAATTTCCATGGTGCCCTCCTTCCCTTGATGCCCGAAGCACGTACATATTTTGCTTAATGGTTAATGCAGCCCTGGCCACGTCCCTCGCTGACCTTGTTCTGCAACCTCTTTGACCACTTTTGTCTGGCTAGATTGTGTCTTTGATTTGTGACAATGCTTCTTGCTGGTCTGGATGGAAAGGTGGGTGGGAGGGCAGAAACCTTTGGCTTCGTGGCTGGAACATAGGCTACTGCATTGTTTCCCAACCTTTTCCTGACCCCCTTCTGACCTTGTTTCCTTCCTGTGTCCCCCCCATGGACACAGCCAAGGGGGGCAGCTGCCCCCCATAAGAAAAAAATCAATACAAATCAATACAAATCTGAGTTTCTACCCCCCCAACAAATATCCTAACTACACCCCCCACCCCCCCACCCCACCCATCCTACCGGTGGAAAGGTATCTATTTAAATGTTTCGTTTGGAAATAGAACATGTTTTATTTATATTTTTATAATTTATACAAAATGCAATTACATAATAAAATATTGTTGAAGCAGAAAAACACAGAATCATAGAGCTGGAAGGAACCCCAGGGGTCATCTTTCTAGTGCAACCCCCTGCAATGTAGGGAACTCAGCTAAAGCATCCATGACAGATGGCCATTCAACCTCTGCTTAGAAACCTCCAAGGAAGGAGAGTCTGGAACCTTCAGAAAGAGATCCATCTTCCACTTCCGGGGGCGGCGCGAACGGCAATGGCGGTCCTCTTCTGAATGGGAGAGGAGGCTCCGCAGGCAACGGGTCGTCCGCTACGGCGAAGCGGAGACCCACTTTGGAAAACCCCAGGCGGCAAGAGCCTGGGGTCTTGAGGCTCGGTGGGCGCCTAGAGCGACCCTCCAAGTGCAGAAGGAACCCCGTAAGGGGCTCCGGAGCACGGAGGGGGGTTGCGGCGCTGTGAGCTGTTTCACAGCCTGAGGAGCGAAGCCGCGCTGCTACTGTCGGTGAGCGCTGATCCCTTTTCCTGCTAAATTACGGATCCGGACGAAAAAGCAACTAACTTGTGAGTAAAAGACTGAATCACTTGAATTTGAGACCTTAAAAGGGAAACTTAAATTGGCTTGAACTTGGCTGAGAGCGGAGAGACGTGGAAGCAGGAAGTCCGTCTTCCGCAGCCATTGAACTTGAAAAAAAGCAATCAGCTGGAGGAGTGGAGGCTGAAAGAAAGAGACTCTAAGTTTTACAGATCTAAGCATCTATTTGAACTTGCATCTTAAAGTAAAGACTTTAAGTTAAAGATTTGGGATTTCTATTTGCACTTGACTTTCCTCCTCTTATTGGATTACAAATTAGAAGGTGAAACCCAGAGTCAGGAGCTGCCTGAGTACTAAGGGAGCTGTCAGTACTGCAGATTTGGATACTGTATATTGGAACTTGAAACAATCTGAGGGTATTGAGACCTTTTAAATTTGAAACATTCTTTTTGGAAATAAATAAGCACTGTCTGCAACAAAGTGACCATTTATAAACTCTGCTAAACATTTGTATTTGAAGGTTCTTGGACATTAAATTAGACTCTGAAAGACAGATTAAGCTCCCTCTAGAGGATTGGATTATAACAGTGATTTTACATACACTTTTTACTTTCGATTCCCTTGCTGTTTGCTTGCTCTGGACCTTTCCATTCCCATGGGAACAACTCAGTGTGACCTTGACTGACAGATAACGTTGGAATGAGTGGCACAAGAAAAAGAGGGAGAGCTAAACAAACAACTCTAACAACTCTAACCTCAGCCTCACAGACACGCAGATCATCTGTGCCTACTTTGCCCTCAGAAGTGGAGGGAGAGGGCGAAGCAGAGCAGTTACAACTGGAAGATATGGCCTCAGGAGCATCTGCTTCTGTACTAGACAAAATCTTTGAAAAATTGGAAGCTTTGGACAAGAAAGCAGATGCGCAATCAGCAAAGATTGATAAAAACACAGAATGTCTAAATAAATTAACCACACAAGTGGTACAGAATGCACAAGCAATTGGACAGCTAACGGAGGCCTCAGCAGAAAATCGGAAATTGACTGAGGACACCAGACAAAGATTTGAAAATTTAGAGCAAGAGGTAAGACCACTCACTAAACAAGTTGGGGAACACCAGATTTATCTATCGATGATAGAACTGCGAAACCGTGAGAGCAACTTAAGGATTAGATCACTACAAGAGGCAGAAGAAGGACATCTAACTGAGTTTTTGACCAAAGAATTCTCCAAGTTCTGGAACTTGGAAGAAAAGGACTTTAAAATTGTGTCAGCTTTCAGACTTGGAAGATTTATAAAGAAGGAGAGGCCCAGAGACTGTTTGATAACATTGAGATCAAAGGAGGAAAGGGATAAGATTTTGGGACTACACTTTGTAAAATCACTGGAGGTGTTGGATAGAAGAATTGAAATTTATAAAGATATCCCAAGACTACTGCTTGACCTTAGAACCGCCTATTCTGAACTTGTTAAACTACTAAGGAGCAACGCAATTCCATTCAGGTGGGAATTTCCTCAAGGATTATCTTTTACCTTTAGAGGGAGAAAGGTCAAAGTGAGAACACTGGAAGAGAGAGACAAATTCCTGTCTACACACGGAGAGGACCTTCAAAAAAGAATTGAAATACCTTCTGGGCCTGAGGCAACGCCAATACCAACATCAGCATCTGTGGAACCTGAAGACCCTGAGAAGATACCACCCCTTGAAATAACCAGATAGTTCAGGATGTCTCTGCAACTGTTGAGCTGGAATATTAATGGTTGTAACATTCCGGAAAAAAGGAAGAAAATATTTCATATATTAAAAAAAGAACAATTGGACATTATTTGTTTACAAGAAACACATGTGACGAGGCTCCACAGAAAAGTGTTAATAAATAAAAGATTGGGCCAGGAATTTGTATCTTCGGACAAAGTTAAGAAGAGAGGCGTAGTGATATATGCAAAAGAGAGCCTGTCACCTAAATTCCTATTTAAAGATGAACATGGAAGAATTTTGGCTATTGAGATACAATATCAAGGAGAGAAACTGCTGATATTAGGAATTTATGCACCTAATGAAGGGAAATCGGAATTTTACAAGAAGTTGCAGGAGACAATGCTGGACTATCTAGACTACAACAACATCATAATGATGGGAGATATGAATGGGGTCGTATCAACTAACATGGACAAGTCACAAAGTCAAAATGTTACAAAAGACGGCAGACTACCTAAAACCTTTTTTGAAATGATTGACAATATGGATTTGATTGACATTTGGAGGACAAAGAACCCACTAGGAAGAGAGGGAACATTCTTTTCTGAAGCCCAACTGACCTGGACAAGAATCGACCAAATATGGATCTCTAGAGGCCTGGCACCTAAGGTCAGAAAAGTGGAAATCTGCCCAAAGACCTGCTCCGACCACAATGCAGTAAAGATGGATATGACACTATTACCAACTGGATCCTTTAGATGGAAGATGAATGACAAATTGTTTAGAGATCAGGAAATTACCAAGAAGGCCCAAAAAGTTTTGAAGGACTATTTTGAGATAAACATGAATAATATGGTGGAAAAAAGAATAATCTGGGACGCAAGCAAAGCTGTAATGAGGGGATTCTTGATACAACAGAATGCAGTGAAGAAAAGAACACAAAATGAGAAAAAAGATAAGATCTTGGATAAAATAAAAGAATTAGAGAAGAAATTAAGAGTGAATCCGAAGTCACAGCCAACTCTGAGAGAAATTAAACTTTATCAAACACAATATTCTAAATTGATAAATCAGGAAATTGAATGGAAGGTTAAATTAATGAAACAAAAAACGTTTGAGTCGGCGAATAAATGTGGAAAACTGCTAGCTTGGCAGTTGAAGAGAAGACAAAGATTAAATACTGTTACAAACTTAGAGGTTGATGGAAAAAACATCCAGAATCCAGTGGACATTAGAAAGTGTTTCCAGAGATACTTCAAAAAATTATACACCCAAGGGCCGCAAGATGATGTTGAGATTAAACAATTTTTGGCAAAAAACGGATTATCTAAATTGTCACAAGAAAATAGGACAATCCTGAACTCTAAAATAACACGACAGGAGATCGAACAAGCTATCCAGAACATGCAACTTGGCAAATCTCCAGGACCAGATGGGCTGACCTCCAAGTACTATAAGACATTGAAAGACTATTTGATACAACCTTTGATGGAGGTCAGCAATGAAATTATGGAGGGGAGGAGGGCACCGGAGTCGTGGAAGGAAGCGTTTATCACATTAATACCAAAGTTGGAAGCTGAAAAGACACAACTTAAGAACTACCGTCCCATTTCTCTTTTAAATGTGGATTACAAAATATTTGCAGACATTTTGGCAAATAGATTTAAAAAAGTTTTAAATGAAGTAATTCATAAGGACCAGGCTGGCTTTCTCCCAGGAAGACATCTGTTTGCTAATACAAGGAACATTATTGACATTTTGGAACTTTTGCAAACAGATATAAATACAAAAGCAGTTTTAATTTTTATAGATGCGGAGAAGGCCTTTGACAATATCTCCTGGAAATTTATGATGGGAAATTTAAAAGAGATGGGAGTGGGACGGGGTTTTGAGAATGGGATTGAGGCGATATATTCAGAACAGAAAGCTAAACTGATAGTTAATAATGTGGTTACAGAAGAGTTTAAAATTGAAAAAGGGACACGACAAGGTTGCCCTATTTCCCCTTTGTTATTTATTTCGGTTCTGGAAGTGCTATTGAACATGATTAGAAGGGATCAGTTGGTGGAAGGAATTCAGGTCGGTCAGAAACAATATAAATTAAAAGCTTTTGCAGATGACCTGGTTTTGACCTTGCAGAAGCCAGAGCCCAGTACGAAAAGAGTATTACAACTGATTAATGACTTTGGTCGGGTGGCTGGATTTAAATTAAATAAACAGAAAACTAAGGTTTTGGGGAAAAACTTGACTAATACAGAGTCAGAACGGTTTCAGAATGAGACGGAACTTAATGTGGTTAAAAAAGTAAAATACCTAGGGGTAAACATAACAGCAAAAAATCTAAGTCTATTTAAGGACAATTATGAAAAATGTTGGACAGAAATTAAGAGAGACTTAGATAGTTGGTCAAAATTGAAACTTTCTTTGTTAGGCCGAATTGCTGCTATCAAGATGAATGTATTGCCAAGGATGTTGTTCTTATTTCAAACACTTCAGGTTTTGGACAAAACGGAGTGCTTTCAGAAGTGGCAGAGAGACATTTCTAAGTTTGTCTGGCAGGGCAAAAAGCCCAGAATTAAGTTTAA
The DNA here is from genome assembly GCF_964106645.2 of Podarcis pityusensis. Classification (NCBI taxonomy): domain Eukaryota; kingdom Metazoa; phylum Chordata; class Lepidosauria; order Squamata; family Lacertidae; genus Podarcis; species Podarcis pityusensis. The sequence goes on from NC_138028.1 coordinate 31,752,917, forward strand.
GATATTAACCGATGCAAAACAAAGAGGGGGCTTTGCCCTGCCAGACTTAAAGTTGTATTACGAAGCCGCAGCGTTTTGCTGGCTAAAAGACTGGCTACTTCTTGAAGACACTGATGTGTTAGATTTGGAAGGGTTTAACAATACCTTTGGATGGCATGCATATTTATGGTATGACAAGGTTAAAGCAAACAAGGCCTTTAAGAACCATATTGTCAGAAAATCATTGTTTAATGTCTGGACAAAATATAAAGACTTGCTGGAAAATAAAACACCAAGGTGGCTTTCACCTTTGGAAGCCAAGGCCCGAAAAAGACCCAATATGGAGGCTAAATGGCCAAAATATTGGGAAATACTAGAAAAGGATGGAGACAAATGGAAATTGCAGAGTCTGGAGAAAATGAAAGACAAAGTGCGAGATTGGTTACATTACGCTCAGATTAAAGAAGTTTTTAAAAATGATAAGAAACTAGGGTTCCAGATGGAGAAATCGAAACTAGAAACAGAATTGTTAGAACCAAAGATTAAGGTACTTTCAAGGATGTATAACTTGCTGTTGAAATGGAATACACAAGACGAAACGGTTAAATCGGCTATGATAAGGTGGGCACAGGACATTGGGCATAATATCATGTTTGAGGACTGGGAGAGGTTGTGGAGTAATGGATTGAAATTTACTGCATGTAATGCCCTGAAAGAAAATGTAATGAAAATGATTTATAGATGGTATATGACCCCAGTCAAACTTGCTAAAATTTACCACCTGTCTGATAATAAGTGTTGGAAATGCAAAGAGTGCGAGGGAACGTTCTTCCACCTCTGGTGGACTTGCCCTAAAGTGAAGGCGTTCTGGGAAATGATTTATAATGAATTGAAAAAGGTATTTAAATATACCTTCACTAAGAAACCAGAGGCTTTCCTTTTGGGTATTGTCGGCCAAGGGGTGGCAAAGAAGGACCAGACATTTTTTATGTATGCAACAACAGCAGCAAGGATACTTCTCGCAAAACATTGGAAAACTCAAGATCTACCCACACTGGAAGAATGGCAGATACAACTGATAGACTACATGGAACTGGCTGAAATGACCGGCAGAATCCGTGACCTGGGAGAAGAGAGGATTGAGGAGGACTGGAAGAAATTTAAGAACTATTTACAAAAGTATTGTAACTTGAGTGAATGCTAAATAAGATGCTAGATCAAAATAACTGAGCACCACTAAATTTAGAAGTTTTTAAGAAAATAAGTAAGACTGTGAAATTTAGCTCCTTTTGAGAATTATATGATTATGAAATATAGAAGGGATATAAGAATTTAAATAAGATGATAAATTGCTGACAAAATGTTTCAACGATGAAAATGGGAGCGGGAGATGTGAGGAAGTCCAAAGAAAATGTGAAAATATGTTAAGATCAATGTTACATTGTTTATCATGTTTATTTTTATTGTAAAATTTAATAAATTGCTTTAAAAAAAAAAAAAAAAAAAAGAAAGAGATCCATCTTCCATGTATTATAAAAAGTTAACAACACTTATTTGACCCCAGTTATTTGACACAGGGCGGGAAATCTACAGATAGTCCAAAAGGCACACAGGGAGTTCTGAATATATGGGAGAATTTTAAAAAGCAAGTGGTCCTCACTGACTTGGTGCAAAAAGATCTTGTCAGCTGGAGTAGCCCTGGCTGCTTGGATAAAACACTACAGTGGTACCTCAGTTTTCGAACAGCTTATTTCACGAACAACTTGGAACCCGAATTTTAATTTTTATCATCTACAATTCTGTTTCATTTTATAGTACAGTACATTGATTATTGCTTTCATTTTATGGATCAGTGGTCTCGTTGGAAAGTAAAATTCATGTTAAATTGCTGTTTTAGGGATTGTTTTTAAAAGTCTGGAACAGATTTATCCATTTTGCATTACTTTCTATGGGAAAGTGTGCCTTGGTTTTGGAATGCTTTGGTTTTGGAACAGACTTCCTGAACGGATTAAGTTTGAGAACCAAGGTACCGCTGTAGAGCAGTAAGGCCCACTGAACTCAATGTGGCTTTCTCCTGAGTAGACACTTAGTTATTTACTAGATGCAAGTCAGCAGCACCAGATGACCCTGCTCGGCTAGACACTGGGGTGGATTTCACCCCGCACCTTGCAGAGCCGGGCCGACGCTGCCAATGGGCCCTGCACCCCTCAGCAACATCCAAAGGCCCTGGTCCACTAGGTGCTGAGGTGGATTGCACCCTGCACCTTGCAGAGTCAGGCCCAGGCTGCCACCGGGCCCGGCACTGGCAGCAGCAACAAGCAGCTCCAGCTCGCCCAGCCCTACCCATTGCTACCCCACCACCGCACTTACCTGACCTGGGGGTTCTGGATCACGGACTCTATTGGTCAAAACAGGGGCCTCAGCGATCGCCCTCCCCGTCGGAAACAAACCAGGACTGCTAGAAGAAAACACATGTGGCAAAAAGCAGTGTTAGGCCCTGGTGGGCCACCCCCTTACCCGCTTGTGATTGGCCAAGCGGATAGCCAGCCAATCAGGGTTTTTTAAAAAAAAGATTTATTTTTCTTCACTTCTCACTTTCCTCTGTGCCCCCCCCCCCATTTACACAATTTTCATGGATTTGGAATATCCTGGGGGCCCCAGTTGGGAAACACTGGCCTACTGTTCAGCAGTAAGAGCCACACCTTTTGCTCCACCTGCTTGGGCTCTGCATCTGCCAGAAACGTTGCCAACAAGGGAACAGGACCCTTGGGTCGAAAAGGGGTTTCTCACTCTTCACAGAAGGAGATACGCAGCGCTCACTCAAGAAACGCCACATCCCACCTGGTTTTTCCCTAGGACTGTTTCCTTGCTTTTCTGATTGTGTGTTAGGAGACCTGAGCCAGGAGCACAGAGGCCCATCCTGTGCAGATGTATCCATTCAAATTTCACTGTGACTGCTAGTAAATCCTGGAACAAAGGCTGGCAGCTCCGCTGCTCAGATATCTCTTTGGGAAAGCTAATCTCCCCCTTGTTGTGCCCTGAGCCCTTCTCTCTGGGTAATTGTAGTGCTTGCATTTTAATCCGCCAGATGTGTGTGGTCCACATGAAGGAGACTGCAGCCACCTTTAATTGAGGAGAGCAGCTCTAGCGGTTTAGGACTGGGATGCCGCATGGCCCAGATGATTCCGTTCTGGCAGTGGCTCACCTTGGGCATCCATCCTTTCCCTCCACCCCCCTAGTCCCTTGGAATGCATTTCCAGCAGCTTATCGCTAATGTACTGCAAGGATGCTTTTAAGCGAATTAACAAGCTGTGTGTGAGGCGTAGCTTTTCAGGGTGGGAAATAATCTATTTTGTAGTGGCCTGCGTCTTTCGGGAGCGAGGTTTTGATGAGCTCAGTCAGTGCCAGTTTAGTTTTATGGGAACTCACTTTCAAAGCAAAGTGTCCTTTCAGCTTCTCTAGTAAGGGGTGGTGGTGACTTCTACCAACCCACCCAAGGCTTTGCCATTGAGGAATGACCTCTTGGGTTTTATAATAAGGCTTTGTCCATTGTTGGTCCTGCGTGTTTACATTTAATTAGCCCAGGTGGCCTAAACCTTGCTGCAAGCTGTTTGATAGCCAGAACAAACCAAAGACTTGAGAACAAACACATCACCAGGTCTGAGGCTGGATGCCAGCAGAGCTTAGAGAATTAGCTCTTTCCAGTGATGCTTAGGAGGATCCTTATCTTATGAGTTCACCCAGCTGATAAGATTGCCATGCTGTTACCTTGCATTTGGTAGCTGCCATTAGCCTCAAGGTCAGAAACTGCTCCTAGTGTTTATGTGACATTCTTGGGCATGGGTCTGCCAATTCTTTCCACGGTAGCCTGCTTTGGCCAGTGCTTTCTGGTTCTATAAGCACCCAAGCAAGGAGGTGAAGCATTGCAGGCTCTAGGACTTGGGACCAGGAAGAACTTTATCAACTGAGACCGGAACTCAAACCTTGTACTATATAACCTGGATCACAGTCTGGACACTGAGGTCCAGCTCCAAGGGCCTTCTGGCGGTTCCCTCACTGTGAAAAGTGAGGTTACAGGAAACCGAGCAGAGGGCCTTCTCGGTAGTGGCGCCCGCCCTGTGGAATGCCCTCCCATCAGATGTCAAGGAAATAAACAACTATCTGACTTTTAGAAGACATCTGAAGGCAACCCAGTTTAGAGAAGCTTTTAATGTTTGATGTTTTACAGTGTTTTTAACATGCTGTTGGGAGCCTCCCAGAGTGGCTGGGGAAACCCAGGCAGAGGGACAGGGTATAAATATGTTGTTGGCTCCGCACTGTGGGAATTGAAGTTTGTTAAGGGTGCTGTGAATTGTAGCTCTTTGAGGGGTCTCCTAACGACACTCAGCACCCTTAAGAAGTGACAGCTCTCAGGATTCTTTGGGAGGAAATCCTGACCGTTGAAGCGGTATAAGAGGGTGTTAAATCTATGGTGTGGGTGTAATCCTAGTGGTGGGCTGGTATCTCGGATGTGGGCGTTTATGGCCTCCCTGTGGGACAAGAGAGAGAGAGAGAAAGCATTCCTTTATTGGTAACTGTCAGGGGATAGCGGTGGAGGCAGCAGGAGTGGCTCAGTTAGCACCACACATGGATGCAAGCTGCTGGTGTCAAGCAAAGGCTGCCAGCCACTTAATGACTGTATGCTTTCACAGGTTCCACTGTTTCACCCCCTTCAGGGATGGCATCAGCACCCAGAACTCTTGAACAGCTGCCAGGACCCACTGGTGCAGGGCTGACCTCAAAACCTTGTCAGATCTCCCTCTCACCTCTTTCCCCAGCCATAAGTTTACTTGGTAGCAACAGCTGGGTTTGGGAAACTTCTTACCATGCACTTTGGGAACAGTAGACTAACAAGCAAGCCTCCAGATTCAGCCACTACTGTCAAGTAAACTCGTGGGCAGGAGGACACCAGTGCCAGGGTTCCCAGAAGCCTGGTGCCAGCCCTATAAACTAAATAGAGACATGCAGTATTAGTGCCTGTGATTGGCAGGGAATATGAGGCCTCTGGATTGGCTCAGCCAGGTATAAATAAATTGCAAGATCCTGGCCGCCTACGTTTTGCCTGGCCAACAAAGTAGAATTTCCTGCCCTCAACATGCAAGAACAAGACCTGTGTGAAATCTTGCGATTGCAGGAAATTCTCTTTGTCTTACCCACAGCGCAAGCCAGTCGCTCCGATATCTCGTTCCTATGAAATTATCTCATTTCCAGTGTTAGAAAAAGACAGCTGCCTCCGAGAGCCGGAGTTGAAAAGATTCTGCCCCTTTGTCTCTTTCTCTTTCTCCATTGTACCTCGCACAATGCAGCTGATCTCCCAGTGGTATCTACGTGGATGAAATAAAACAGTTCCTCATTCATCCAAAACCTTAATGCAGAAAAATGATTATGGATAAGAACAGTTTGTCACCTGTGGACAAGCGTATCTCCCAACATTGCCACTTTCTTCCTCTCCCTATTTCTCTGACTGCTCAGCCCTTGCCCAGAAAGAAACCTTTCTGAATGCAAAAGACAATAGGTGGAGCAGAGGTCTTGGGTTTGGGGGCAATTGAAGCCACCCACAACCCCTTAAATAGGAACATAGGAAGGTGCCTTTTTCTGACACAAAATGTCAAAAGGGCCATTTGGAATGGAGAAGCGGTTGCCAGAGTCATGGCTTCATACTTCTTCTCTTTCCCCCACCGTCCTCACCCTGCTTCTGTATTAGAAATCAGCACCTCCTACAACTTACATGTGATGTGCATGTGATGTGTTAGTTACCCTGTTAGGCATAAATCTAAAACCTGTAGTGTGTAAAGCAGCCCTATAGTGTGGGAGGTGTTGTACCCTAGGATGATTTGGGAGTGCTGGAGAGAAAAAAGATAGGTGGGGGCATAAGTAGGACTGTGGAAAAGCAGAGCCATAGCTAGGGGAGGGTCTAGCCAGGGTTTCTGCCCTGGGTGAAGCCTCCATAATAATAATAATAATAATAATAATAATAATAATAATAATTTAATATTTATACTCCACCCATCTGGCTGGGTTTCCCCAGCCACTCTGGGTGGCTCCCAACAGAATATGAATAATAATTTTTAAAAAGCAATCAAACATCAAACATTAAAAACTTCTCTAAACAGGCTGCCTTCAGATGTCTTCTAAAAGTCAGATAGTTGTTTATTTCCTTGACATCTGATGGGAGGGCATTCCACAGGGCAGGCGCCACTACTGAGAAGGCCCTCTGCCTGGTTCCCTGTAGCCTCACTTCTTGCAGGGAGGGAACTGCCAGAAGGCCCTCGGAGCTGGACCTCAGTGTCTGGGCAGCCATTGAGGCTCGCAACCTTCCATCAAATCTGGGCTTCAGCCAGCGAGAAAGATGAAAAAGTGAACTGGCAGCCACAAGCTCCATCCTTTCCCTTTCCCCATGAAGCTGAAGAAGGCTCATTTACAATTTGATGCAGGGAGAGGGAGAGTTGGAAAATCTGGAAAGGCTGCTTGGCTCTCCCCAGTGAAGCAGAAGATAGGATCCCCTGTGTGTTTGCTACTGTGTGAGAAAGAAATTCTGGAGGGAGGGAAGCTGAGGAATAGAATCAGTTGGACTAAATGATCCTTGGGGTCTCTTCCAACTCTACAATTCTATGATTCTCTGATCCCTTCAGAACTTTAAATGTATTTAAATAACTAAGGTTGAGTCATTTTACAGACTATACCTGATCCACACGCAGGAAAGTAAGGGGTGTGTGAGCATTTTTCCTGCCAGAGCAGTTCCCTGGCAAGCTCTGGTCAGCCTGGCTGCATTAGGATTGTAATAGAAGGGCACTTACTACTTTGGATTGGCAAAAAGCATTTCTTCACCTTACATGGAACTTAAAATGACTACAAAATTATAGAAAAAATAAATATAAAATATAAAATAAAATATAAAAATAAAAATAAAAGGAATCTTGTTGAAGCTTAGCTGGGAGTAAATTTACACTCCTTGAAAAAGTTTGCACAGAACCAAGAAGAGGAGTGGGTGGCAAAAAACCTCAAAGAGGCTTTGTTAGACATGATACCAGAGCATTGCTACACAGTGACATGTTATTCTATTATATGTTGGATACACCCAGCCTTTCAGCCAAGACCGGCCTGCAAAGTGGCTTAGACTTAAAATCCATGCGAAGGTGCAATTTAGGGGTGGGTGTGTTTTAGAGGGGAGCAGTCTCTTCTAGCTCCTGGCGGCTGCTGGCACAGTACAGATGCCAGTCTTTTCATCCAGATGGAAGGGGCAGAAGCAGCTGCAGATGGACCCAGGGGCTGGCTGATGATAAAGAGGCTAACCCACACACAAGCAGCCCCTCTCGCTGATCTGCACAGTCTTTCGCCCCCTTGGCAGTTGATGGTCTGGTCCAGGTTCCAGGCTAATCTCTCCTGCGAGAGGAAGCAGGAAGAGCTGCAGATGGACCCAGGGGCTGCTTGATGGCAAAGCTGATGTACCAGAAGGGGCAAGTGTTGCTTGCCTTGAGAAATATCATACACTGTCAAGTTAGGGCCTCTCCAGATGGTAGCAGAGCCCAGGGCTGATGTAGCGCTAGACCATAAGTATTACAAGAAAGAGGTACCAGCTTCTAGCTCCAGATTTTTTCTGCAGCATTTGCTGTTTGGGACTCTGCCATCCAACCCAGCTGATCATGCTCATTGCCAGTCTGCTCTTTGGACAGACAACAATCAGCACGAGGATCAGGCACAGTCTCCCTGGATGGCTTCCAGGTATTATGAATGGAATGATGGATGAAGAGGACCGGCAAGGTGGGCAGGCAGGCATTTTTCTCCCTCTCTTGCAATTGTAGGAAGAAGAGTCACCCAACACAGTTGATCAGGGATAGGTTAGAGGCAGACAGGATGAAGCGCTTCTTCACACAATAAGCATAATTTAACTTATGAGATGGATTCTCAAAAGTTGTGATGATGCTGAAGGCAACTTTAGGAAAAGGTTGCATTAAATTTATGGAGGATGGAGTCTTACAGTGGCTATGAGAGCTAGGACTGCGATAGGAACATACAAAGTTGCCTTATAGTTATGGTGCAAGGCGATGCCAACCTTTTGGGGGTCTGTGGGCATGTTTGCACACTGGAGGAACTGTTGTGGGCACCACACCCACACACGTATACATACACCACACAGCCAAGCATACACCACAGCCTATTATATTGACTGCACCAAAATGCTTCTTTCAAGCCTAATTTCAGCTGTTTGGGAAGACACTATGGGCCCCAGGGGCAGCCTTTGCAACTGCCTGTGTACCGGTTGGCACCACATTGGTAGGCCCCTGATATTCATTGGTCCATACTGATCATTCTTTCCTGGCAGTGACACCCCAGCATCTCAGGTCCTGTGGTCTAGAGACGTCAAAGAAGTGTTTCAGTTTAAAGCATGGGTAGGCAAACTAAGGCCCGGGGTCCAGATCCAGCCCAATCGCCTTCTAAATCCAGCCCGCGGACGGTCCGGGAATCAGCGTGTTTTTACATGAGTAGAATGTGTGCTTTTATTTAAAAGGCATCTCTGGGTTATTGGTGGGGCATAGGAATTTGTTATTTCCCCCCCCCAAAAAAATAGATATAGTCTGGTCCCCCACAAGGTCTGAGGGACAGTGGACTGGCCTCCGGCTGAAAAAGTTTGCTGACCTCTGGTAAAGCATTGTAAATTTAAACAGGGAAAACCGGTAGAGGAAAACTGGACTCCACGTCGCCATCTTGTGGCACAATGTTCTGTCACACATACAACGCATATAAATCACTTTTTCTTTACCAGTCTAGCTCAGTCCCTATTCATCACCTACCACCTGACCCTTTAAATGAGAGATGTCAGGGTCTGACCATGATATCTTAATCATGGAGACCATATGCTGCATATCACTAAACTAATCTCTATCCAAAAGGGGAATTTCCACATTCTGTGGCAACACCTGGTGAGCAGATGCTGAAAGCGAATCAATTAGGGTCTCTATGGCCACCGTGCCCTGCTTTTGCCCCTAGCATCTGGCCAGCAGAGAGTTGCACTGCCTCTGAACACCGAGGTTCCACTTAGCTGACATAGCTAATTGTTACTGATGGTTCCATCCTCTGTGCATATAACTTAACCCATTCTGAAAGTTATTGGTGCCCATTTTGCTGTCCATATATCATCGAAACTTCTGCAAACTTCCCAGGGATATCTGGCTATCAGAGGCAGAATACGAGAATCATCTTTGCTTGATCCAGCAAGACTGTCATCATGTTGCTCTGTTTCAAGTGCACAAAATCAAGCGCTCCTCTATATGGAAGTTCCCCTACGGACCTGGTTCCCTCCAGATGTTCTTTGACTACAACTCCCATCAGCCCCCGCTGGCTGGGGCTGATGGGACCTGTAGTCCAACGACATCTGGAGAGCAGCAGGTTGGCAAAGGCTGCCCTGTGGTGTCTTTTCTTTTTCCTCAGTGTGGGGTGGGGGAGCATGTCACTTGTTCAATACCACAGGGATTTAAACATTTCTACTCAGACTAGACAAAAATCAGACTGGTGGGGAGAGTGGAAGCGGAAGCATCTCTTAATTTTTACTGGCAGAGAGATTCCACGGAGTGGGTAAATTAGCCATCAACCACTCCCTTATCTACCAGACTAATACAGCATCACAGTAAGGGGTAATCTGGTGAATGCTCAGCAGATTTTCAGCAATTACAGAGGGATCCAGTTGGCTTTTCACAAAATCCCAAGTCTCTCACCCACCTTGGGGTGCAGAACATGTGAAGAAAGGTCTTAAAAGGGGTCTGTAGTTTGTGTATCAGTCCATTGGGCACACAGACTGAGTGACAAGCACATTCTTCATATCCTTGCTTGATCATTAGCACTGCAAATCGATTGGAGATTATGACAGAACCCAAATTTATGTATGTTTACTCAGAAGTAAGACCCACTCTGCTCAGTGGGCCCTACTCCCCAGTAACTGTTCATAGGCTTGCTGCTTACAGGGCAATTGCATGCATGTCCATTCAGAAATAAGTTCCACTGAGTTCAGTAAGATTTATTCCCACTTGGTTGCATTTAGGTTTGTAGCCTCGATTTAACAGTTTTAATTTAATGTTTGCATAATTTGGGAACCTTTGGAAGACTATTGAAGATAACACAATTTTAAAAATGAAATAAAAATGAAAATGAAAACCATCCCTCGGTCTTAGCCTCACAAATTCAAATTTGCCTAGCCCTCCCCGCTCCCAAAGCCCCAACCGGTCTCAGACCAGGCGAGAACATCTGGGGCTGAACCTGGGCAGTTAAGCTAGTTCCTCAGCCCCTTACCTGGCAGCCCCAAGTAAAAACAGGTTATAATAAATACAGTTTTAATTATTATTTTTTAAATCCATCTATTATTATAGATCGTTTAGAGATGCTGTCCTATTTAACTCCCCCCCAATACGCATAGGTATAAATTAAATGGTTCCGAGAATATACAGATGAGGCATTGGGGCTGCGATCCTCTGCACAGTTACCTCGGAGAAACTATCCCATGGAAGACAGCGAGTCTTATGCCTGAGAGTAAACAAGCCTAGGGACTGGGCTGTTCAAATATCTCCCAGTCATCAGATTGGGTTTAGAAATGAAGGGCTCAAATCTGGAACAAAACAAAACAATCTTATTGCTGGAATCAAGCTGGTGATTCTCTCACATTCCGTGCAGCCCTGTCTGAGCTTATGACATATTGTTGACCAGGAAAAAGCCACGGCAGTGAGGGTGGGCGGGCTGCGGAGTGGGGGGGGGGGCGCTTGAAGAAATGGGAGGGGAGAAGATGGTTAGGGGGGAGATGCCAAGTGTCTGGCTTGGGGCAGAGGGAGAGTTGGAGAGAGGCAGCCGGAGCCCCCGTTTGGCGGCGCAGTTCCCCCCCTGGAGGGGAGGCGGGGGGAGAGGACACTCCGCTCGGCGGGGATCTCCGGCTCGCAAGCGAAGGGAAGCTTTGCTGCAGCTGAAAGGCTTGTGCGGAGCAGCGCCGCTCTCGGCCGCGCAAGGGCGCATCTTCAGCTCTGGCTCCGCCTGCGCCGCGGCGCTGCTTCCCGGACGCTGACCCTCCGCCTACTTGAAGCTCTCCCCACCGAAGGCAGGGGCCCCGAGGCGAGGATCGGCCGCGCCCGGGGGAGGGACAAGGATGCCTGCGCTCGGCTCCCTCCAACTCGGCGGCTGAAGCAGCTTCCTCGGCTCAGGTAAGGCTCCCGAGAGCACCTTTCCCCCACCGGGGGCGCGTGCCGTCGAGGCGCACAGCGAGGACCTCCCGAGTGCCGCCGCCGCCGCCTTCCTCTCCTAAGTATTGGGCCAAACGAAAATAGAGAGCAATAGCGGGGGTGCCGGAGTGGGGAGCAGCCTATCATATGTGGGTGGGCTCGGGGGGGATCTGAGGGCGAATGGGCGACTCTTTGAATGAAGTTTGGGGAATATGTGGCTCCTCCAGGCACGCCCCGTGGACAGCGCCCTCGTGTGCGCATCTGCTCAGAAGCGAGTCCCCTTTGAACTTGCTCCCAGGTAAGCGGCTGTCGGAGGGACCCACTGGGAAGGCAGGCTTCTCAAACGCCCGATGCCCTGGTGAGGGGCGCAGGGACAATCTCTGCGTCTTGGGTTTGCTAGACCAGTCGAGTGGACGACTCCTGGCCCTCGACAGACAGCCCCAGCTGGGCAGGGTCTCCCTGCCTCCGAGATGCCTTTCCCCGGACGGTTGGGCTGCACTTTCCGGAGAGAGAGCCACCTGCTGTGGTCGCTTCCTCCTCCGGCTCCGGCGGCTGCCTGAACTTCGCGCTGCCCGGGCGCCACAGGAGCGCGGGGGAAGAGAGAGACTCGAAGGAGAGCCAGGCAGTGGCAAACATGAACCCCCCGGGTCTTAAGCATGTTTCCACGCGTGGAAGGTCCGCAGCGTCTAATGGGACTCGATGCGCCCTGGGTTACACAATGAAACCCCTTTGCCTTCATAATACTTCTTTCTGCGTAAGCGTGTTTAGGACTGAGCATCCCTCTAAGAGCCAGCCCACGGTCCCCGGTGAGCCGAGGAGGGGGGAAAATGTGGCTGCTCATCTTGGGCGCTTTGAATTTCTTGAGGGAAAGCTCCTATCCCTCCCCAACCCCTAGGAGAAGGCAGGACTCCCGCGGAGGGAAGAACAACAATGCCTCCCTCCTTCTCACTCAGGAGGGCTGGGAGGGGTCCCTTGAGGCTTAGGAATACAGAGGATTTTGCGAGGGAGGAGCAGGGAGGTTATCCCATTTTATCTGCACAAGCCCCCACCGAGGTAAGTCAGGCAGCGGGACGACTAGCCCAAGATGATCCACTGTATTTTGCTGCCACTCGAGGATCTGTACCTATGTAGTCCAAGGCAAACTCTTGGTGCCTTTCGTCTCTGAAGACATTTGCTTGTGCTTGGCAGGAGATGATGCCTGACACAGAAGTTAAGTTGCATGCAGAATGCAGTCATCACCCAGGCGTGATTTTCCTCTAATCAGTGTTTACAAGCTACCTAGAAGTGTTTTCTTGGACTGGTACCTCTTCTTTAGACAGCAGCCAAGAGGTAAAGGAGGATGGGAGAAAAAGCTGGCTGAGAACTGAGAAAGCTTTACTGTCACAAGTTTGGAGCGAAGCCCAGTTTGCTGCAATTCCAGCCTGGGCTGCCTGGGTCTGCGTGGGCACGGCAGGTCCCACAAGGGATGCTCGGATAGAGCCACTCTCATTCTCACCTGCTTTCATCCTTTTTAGGCTCCATCAGAATTTGGGACAGACTCTGTGTGGCAGCGATGCTTAAAGAGTGTGTGCCATCTGTCGTTCCAGTCTATGGCACTCCTATACCCAAGGTTTTAAATGGCTTTTTGCTCAAATTGGCCTGTAATGTGGAATGTAATATTAACTAATATTGGCTGGGAAGTATATTCGTTTTTTAAAAATGGCTCTTTTCCACTTTCTGGGTGGCATGAGCTACATCCACTCATGCGCACATGCAGTGCGAGGGAGGCTCAAAGGCACTTTGAGATGTGAAAACTCCAGTCCTGTGTTACGGATGTCTCTCTCCTGCACTTTCACTGCCGTTCGGCCCACGGCCAGACCTCTAATATGTTCCCTGCCCCATGAAGCCATGAATCTGAAGCTGTGGCTTACCTGTTCTGAGACTCAGTGTCACTTGGTGGCTGGTGGAGACATCATCTTTTTGTGCCAGTGGTAGTCAATGTGCTGCTTTTCAGGTGTTTTTATAACTAGCTCAGTTGGTAGAGAAGGAGACTCTTAATCTCAGGGCAATAGGTTCGACCCCCACATCGGGCTAAAGATTGCAGGGGGTTGGATTAGATGACCCTTGCGGTCCCTTCCAATTCTATAAATCTATGATTCTACAACTCCCATCATCCCTGACCATTTGATATGCCCTCTGGGGCTCATAGGAGTTAAAAGTCCAGCAACATCCAGCACAGATTATGTTGGTTACTCCTCCTCTAGGCAAATTAGTTAGAGTTACTCCAGGGCAGTTGCTGCCTCTTTCTGTCTTGTCCTAAACCTGGGGTCCACAATATAGCATCCCTGCCAATGGCCCCTGCCACGTGTGTGTGTGTGTGTGTGTGTGTGTGTGTGTGTTTAAATGAGGGTTTTAGGGATTGCTGTTGCTTAATTAGGGGGTGCGACTTGCTTTTTGAGGGGTGTTGCCTGCTTTTTATCTCTGTTGGTTCATGTGTGAGAATGTAGACCGCCTGTCTATCGCTGTGGGGAGGTCTGAGCATCACCAGTTTTTCTTCTGTGAAATGGATATTTTGTGGAGGGCCATGACAGTTTCTTAGATTTCCAAATGTGCCCCCACTGGTCCAAAGAGATCAGGGACCCCTGCCCTAAACATAAGCTGCAGTTGCCCTGAGGGTAGACTGCTACTTATCTCTGTTTAACAACATCTCATAACTGTTTAGGGCGGGACAGGTAGCTACTCTGAGGTAAATTAGCACCTTGCCTTTTTGGGTGTAGGAAACTAAGGTCTGCCTGACAACATTTTGGTGTCATGTTGACATAAGCTCATGAAGGACACATAGAATCACATGAATTGTAGAACTAGCAAAGACTTTTGAGGTAATCTCACCCAGTCTCTGCTCAGTGCAAGAATTTACAGCATCGCTGACAGAAACCTGTCCAACTTCTGCTTAAATACTTCTGCATCTTGCAATATATTCCCCAACAACAACAACATTGCCTTGTCAGATGAGGGTGGGATCTTTCATTGCAGACAAAGTGTTTCCCAACTGTGCCTCCTTTCATCCCTCAACATAGTCCTGACTTCTCATGCTGGCTACCTTATTGTCACACACCGATTCATTAATTAATTGCAGGACTAAAGCGTGGAGTTTAAATCATTTTTTTGTTAGAACTGCCTTCCTGTGAAAGGTGGTTGTTTAAAGTCAGCCGCACAAATCTCTTTTATTCTAGGCAATATGTCTAAAATGGCTTTTCAAACAATGCGTGGTTTTCGTTCATAGGAACCTTTCCACATTCCTTTTCTCCCTCCCTTTTCTTTTGGCATGAAATGTTCTTAAAAATAGCATCTCGATTCAGTGATACTTTAATGGGTTGGTTAGAAGCATGGAAATTAATTGCCTTTTAAAACCTGGAATGAATTGGCTGTTCTGGCTTTGCTGAAGAGTCAAAAATGCCATTGCCTCTCAATTTTGTAGCACACATAAACAATCACATCTTGGGAATTCCATAATCCTGCTGGGAATGCCGAAAGGGGGGAGTGTGGACACAAGCACCCATCTTCTGCAGACCCACCTAACTCAGGATAATGGCATGAGGTGCATTTGGGGAGGTTGCACCAATGGCAGAGAAGCAGGCAGGTGGTGATGTAAGCATATCACAAATTTCCAAGAACCAGAAAAAACAACTTTGCTGCTGGTTGATGGAGAAATTAACACTTTGCTCATCCTTAACTCTCTGTCTCCCACCCCCTCTTTTAAATTCAAATCACACATCCCCAAGGCACCCCCCCCCCCAAAGTTCCAAATGACATTTGCAGAGGACAAAGACATGATTGGTCCCCTGTTGTGGGGTGCAGATAAAGAGGTGAGGGGATAGAGAAAGTTTTTTTGGAGAAGGATCATGGGGGTTGTTGCCTGCATTTGCATGCAATCATTAGTTCAGCTTTTTAAAGAAAAAAACCCACAGCTGTATCTTCCTTCCTTCCTGCACTAACCTCTTCCCAAAATTACATCACTCTGAAAATCGTCATCTAATTTTCTCCTCCCGTCTGTCTCAGCCTTCCTTGCTCCTTCCTTCTGCAGTGTCTTTTGAGCATTTGGGAAATTATTTCCCCAGAGAGATGTATTACAAGCACTTTTACAAGACAAATCTCTGAGTGTCAGTTTTGCTTTATTCCCCAGCCTTTTCTTCTTTTTTTTTAGATCAAGGCAGCTGCCTCTGAAGGTTTTAGATGTGAGCGACATAAAAGTTCTGTTGGGTCAGAGCTCTCCATGAGTACTGGACAACTCCAGTCAAGCCGACCCTCACATGTCAAAGAAGCCTACATTATGTGCTGTAAAAAGAGGTCTACACTTTTATATATATTTATTAAGTATTTTCTCCTCTTAAGACCCACAATTTCAACCATTCAGGTGCAAAGCACAAGAAGATAAAGGGAAAGAAACACTTTGAGAATGTCCAGAATAAATGTGAGGGAAGTGGAAGGAGCTGCACAGAGCACAAAAACGCTGGCCATTACAAGCTACATTCAGCCATCCTTTGATCCAATAACCTTTGGCATTATGCTTCCAACCTCTTCGGTTAGTAATCATAATGACTTATTTAAAAATATGAAAGCTGAGGACACCAAATCCTAAGGAACTGACTGTATTTCCCACTTGGGCATCCAAAATGCAGAGGTGGCGAATATACGCCCAAGCCTTTCTGTAGTTCCAGAAGAGTGTAAGCTATTCCCTTCCTCATTTGCACTGCAGCTGAGGAATGTGAACGAGCCACAAAAGTGAATATTTTGTGAGGTTTCTATTCCTGTGGGATTCCATATAGCACCTGTGTTGCATGCAGGAGATCCTCAATTCAATCCCTGATGCCCCCAATTAAAAGAACCAGGTAACAGGTGAGCGGAAAGACCTCTGTCAATCAGAAGGGACAAATGCTGGGCTCAGTCGGTGAAAAGCAGTTTCTTGCGTTCCCAGAGGTTATGCTCCTCTACAAAGACACATTTGCATTTTTGTAACTTGATGACACAAGCATGAAGCTGCGGCTTGCATGGGTGAGACTGAATTAGTCATCACAGGGCCAGCATCATAGCATTGCTCATATATACTTTAGGTTCAATGCTGTTAATTGAGTCAGTTCACACATTCAGCTGTGAATCATTACAGCAAATTAAGAGGTGTACGTATAAGTGCGAACTACCCCTGACTCAGTGTAACAGCTTTCTCTTATCTCTATGTTACAGGGGCTTGGGAAATCTGCTATTTGGGGAGAGGTCAACGTGGGTGGTGCTGGGACGTGGGTGGCGCTGTGGGTTAAACCACAGAGCCTAGGACTTGCCGATCAGAAGGTTGGCGGTTCGAATCCCCGCGATGGGGTGAGCTCCCGTTGCTCGGTCCCTGCTCCTGCCAACCTAGCAGTTTGGAAGCACATTCAAAGTGCAAGTAGATAAATAGGTACCGCTCCGGCAGGAAGGTAAACGGCGTTTCTGTGTGCTGCTCTGGTTTGCCAGAAGCGGCTTAGTCACACTGGCCACATGACCCGGAAGCTGTACGCCGGCTCCCTCGGCCAATAAAGCGAGATGAGCGCCGCAACCCCAGAGTCGGCCACGACTGGATCTAATGGTCAGGGGTCCCTTTACCCTTTACCTTTACATGTTTTTTGCTGCCACTTCTAGTGAAGTCCCATACAGAGGACACCTTGTCCAGGAAGCACTGGCAGCGCCTACTGTATTCATGGATGCAGCTCAGCACAGCCCATCTGTGAAAAGCAACTTTGCTTTATCTTCACCCTCTGTTCTCCTCATCATTCCTCAGGTTCTATCTTACCACAAATGCAACATCTGAGACCGGTTTTCTGTCTCTCTTTGTTTTGCTTTTGATCTGAGGCACAATGAAAAGTTTAATCAATCAGCCCCTCTGGACATGCATAATGTGTGGAGTTTTATTAATGTGCTATTATTTTAATTATATTTTACTTCATTTTGAAAAGCAGGATGCTGTAATGACATGCAGCATACAATCCATCAATTTGTGCATTGCCCTCGAAACAGGCTTTTTTATAATAATAAAGTATCCCTACATTATCATATTTACCTGTTTACTTACTTACTTCATTTATATTCTGCCTTTCCTCTAAAGTGTTTGAAAAGGCATTCATAGTCCTGCCCTCCTTCATCTTATCTTCTCAATGGCCCTGTGGGGCAGGGCAGGCTGAGACTGGCTCAAGGTCACCCAATAAGATTTGAATCCTGGTCTCCCTGGTCCAAGTCCAAGACTCTAACCACTAGACCATACTGGATATCTAGTGTCCCACAAGACTCATATCAGTTATGAGAATAAGCCAAAAATAAATATATTTTCTCATGTTTCCTGAATTATTTTTTCTTAAAAACAACACTTTCTTGAACTGATTAATCACACCACCCCAATGATTTATTCTAGATTAGTCAACATATTGCTGGATTTCCACATAACTGGAATAATCCCTTTCATAACTAGTTCCTATACCAAAAAAGGTGGTTGCTAAGTGTAACCATGTATATCCCATTTTACAGAGAGGGGGAAGGGCCAAAGCTCAGTCACGGAACAGCTGCTCTGAGTGCAGAAGGTCCCAGGTTCAAGAGAGACCCCTGTCTGAAACTGGAGAGCCACTGAGCATCATTTTGAAAGTACTGAACTCAATGGACCAACGGTCTGTCTTTGTGTACAAGGCAGCTTCCCATGTTCCTTTGTTGCATTCACAACACTCAACATAGCCTTGTTGCAAAATGACTAGGGAAATGAATGACCTGGGGCTAGATCTCTCTCTGTTCCATGAGGTTCCCTTCTCTTGTACATCACTGATGTTCTCAAGCATGCTTATTCCCCCACCTCCATTAATCGGTATTCCAGTTGGAATGGAACTCTATATCATTTTAAATGTCATCTACCTTGGCCTTAGTAGGT
Organism: Podarcis pityusensis; assembly: GCF_964106645.2. Lineage (NCBI taxonomy): Eukaryota > Metazoa > Chordata > Lepidosauria > Squamata > Lacertidae > Podarcis > Podarcis pityusensis. The sequence continues at coordinate 31,771,055 of NC_138028.1, forward strand.
TCGGGAAAAGATGGATGCATGTAAATTTCTCTATCCTCACTGAGGTTTGCAGCTTCTTCTGATTTAGTATCATCTCTGAATCTCATTATAGTCTCCTGGTCCAATCTCCAGACTTCTAATGAAGAAGCTATATCAGACCACCCTCCATACCTCCCACAACTCCATTCCTTGCTGTTTATCTGAATACCCTTTGCTTATTTACAGTCTCTGTCAGCTTTCCAGTGTTTGTCTCTGTGCCAGGACCATAACTGTGGCTAAATAAATGTGTTTCTCAAGTAAGATTGCATGAGGTGGCACAGTTTCAAATCTCCGAATCTTTTTATTTTATTTTTTATCACTTAATGTTTTCTTAACACCTAAAGACTTGCTGGGCACTTAATAGAAATCAGCAGAAAACTCTCACTCCAAGAGCTTCCATCTTCCATCACAGGAGCAACAAAGCAAAGAAGAAAACAAGCAGGAAAATAATGGGGTGGGGAGGTGAGTGAAAGGAAGGACAGAGACGCTGGTAATAAGATCACACTGTTCTTCGGTGAGGCCTGCTCACAGCGCGATGGTTCCCTTAAAAAAATCCATATCTGCCATCTCCTGCATCCCCTCCTTGTGCCTGCCTCTGTATGGCAAAACTGCCTTCACCTCCTTGTCACTAGGCCTTCCACAGCACACCCCATGAACTTGTGAATAGGGGTTGGCACATCTCAGAATTAGAAAGGACATTTGAGACCTCTTTTGTGCCGGAGCCATTTGCTAGCAGCTGCCTTTTCCTGGAATTAGTGGTGAATGGAAAGAGAGAGGGGAGTGTGGGATTTGCGTCTCCTCTCCAGCTACTGCTGTCCCTAACTCAAGGCACAACATTTATTTATAGGGGTGCTGCTGAATTCTACGGAGGATTTGGTGGTGCGAAAGTGGTTCCAGCTGCAACAGAACTGAACTGGGACCAGAATGAAGCCTTATTTACTGAAATCTACCAAATTCCACACGGGACACTGGTGGCGCTGTGGTCTAAACCACTGAGCCTAGGGCTTGCCGATCAGAAGGTTGGCAATTCGAATCCCCGCGACAGGGTGAGCTCCTGTTGCTCAGTCCCAGCTCCTAGCAGTTCAAAAGCACGTCAAAGTGCAAGTAGATAAATAGGTACCGCTCCGGCGGGAAGGTAAACGGTGTTTCCATGTGCTGCTCTGGTTCCACCAGAAGTAGCTTAGTCATGCTGGCCACATGACCTGGAAAAACTGTCTGTGGACAAATGTCTGCTCCCTCGGCCAGTAAAGCAAGATGAGCACCGCAACCCCAGAGTCGTTCGCAACTGGACTTAGCTGTCAGGGGCCCTTTACCTTTACCTTTACCAAATTCCACTACACGTTTATAAGGCATTTCCCTGGTTATAGGTGATGTCATACATGGGCAGAAAGCCTTTTCTTGGCCAAGGTGGCTTTCCAATATCTGCTCAAGTCTTTAGAACTACCTACAATCTTAGGATACTTGAGAACCATCCCGGCCACAGCAGAACAGAATTGAACATGGCTTCTCCCAATTCCAATCTATCCCGTCTTTCTAAAATGCCTTAGATGCGCACTCTTCCAGTATTATTAATGTTAAATTTATATCCCAACTTTCCTCTATGGACCTTTCAGGTTAGGCTGAAAGATGGTGACTGGCCCAAGGTCATGCAGTGAACTTCATGACTAAGTGGGGGATTTGAACTCTGGACTCCAAGGTGTTAGCCTGACATTCTAACCATTGTGCAGCACTGTTATAGATAAAAGGGGCAGATTTATAGCACCCCTGTTATTCATACCAAGAGTTACTATCTGAAGCCCACACCTCCCCATTTCAAATTTCGCTCTGTTGTTCCCATGCACTCTGTGATAGCTCTGTTTAAAAAAAATAAGAAAACGTTTCTTCCTCTTGTAAAGGTGTGTTAGAAAAATAACTCTGCCCCATAAGCTATTATCAGTATTATGAAATGATCCTCAACAGAATGTGAACTGCATAGTGTTATCGTCTTTACATGTGTATCCACATGCATATGCATTAGAGACAAGTTGCATCCTCTGCCACTACCCCACTCAGAGATTTAAATTCAAGAGAGCCGGAGGGGAGAGGTGAACCATGAAGAATGACAAGTAGGGACATGTTACAAAACATCCCGTAAAAGTCAAATATAGGGACAGGGATTTACCAGCAGAGAGAACAGAAAACAGGGATGGTTCCTAGCAAATGGGGACAGTCAGGTATATATGAGATGGGGGGATTGAACATATTTTTGCTGAAAGACTTAGAAAACTGAGTCAGGGAGAAGTTGTAGCTTCCAAGATCATAGGAATGAAGAAAACTGCCTTACGCTATTAGACCAACAGTGTTATGTACTGAAGTTCTCACCCTGGGCCAGTAGGGGGATACTGTAGATAGTTATGCAAATGAAGGATCGAAAGTGACGTTCAGTGCTTGGATAGTTTGTATGCAAATGAAGGATCGAAAGTGACGTTCAGTGATTGGATATGTTTAGAAAGTTGCTACTGTTACGTTGTTCTGGAGCTCTATATAAGCAGGCTGACTGAGCTCTTCAGTTCAGTTCTGTTTTGGCCTCTGAATAAAGAAGAGCTGTTTGAAGAATCGCTGTGTCGTCTGATATGTTCACCCACAACTTAACAAACAGAATACAAGAACATGAGAAGAGCCTGCTGGATCAGGCCCATGGCCCATCTTGTTCAGCTTCCTGTTCTCCCAGTGGCCAACCAGATGCCTGTGAGAAACCCGCAAGCAGGATTTGTGCACAAGATCTGTGCTGGGCCCGGGGGTAACCCGAGTAACGCGGTCCAGGTCCTGTCCCAAATCCCAGGGTTCCGCGAGGAGTCAGTCCGACAGGGTCAAGGCAGGACACGAGGCAGGAAACCAGGCAAGGTCAGCTGAAGGCAACGAGGGAATCCTCACATCTGCAGCCAGGGCAGGCTCAGGCCCCTGACTCAGCCCAGCTGGTGCTTGTTGCGGGGGAACCTGCGCAGACTGGGGCTCTCCAGAATCAGGCCCCAGACTTGATTCAGATGATGCCTGAGGCAAAGGATCCGGTGCAGACTGAGACTCCTCTGGCTCTGAGTCCGAGTCCGAGTCCGAGTCCGAGTCCCAGGCCATCACAAAATCACTCTCTGCTCCCTTGGTTTCTAGCAAATGGTATTCAGAAGCAGCAACTGTGGAGGCAGAGTACAGCCATCGTGGTTAGTAGCCCTTGGTAGATTTATCCTCCATGAATTTGTCCAATCCTCTTCTGAAGTCACCCAGGTTGGTGGCCATTGTTGCCTCTTGTGGGAGTGAGTTCCATAGTTTAAGGCTGTGCCTTATGAAGTGTTTGCTCTGAATCTTCCAACATTCAGCCGCATGAGTGTTACGAAAGGGTTTCAGGGGGGCACTTTTCACTATCCACTGTCTTTTGGCCATGCATAATTTTATTAAGGATAGGTACCCATTTCTCAACAAACTCTTATCATTCTTAAATAAAGTAAGTGCCTTTGGGACACGTAGTCCTCTGGGAATCAAATCAGGGGTCAGCAAACTTTTTCCCTCAGGCCTTGTGGGGGCCGGACTATAGTTTGAAAATATATATATATATGAATGAATTCCTATGCCCCACAAATAACCCAGAGATGCATTTTAAATAAAAGCACACATTCTACTCATGTAAAAACACACTGATTCCTGGACCGCCCGCAGGCCAGATTTAGAAGGCAATTGGACCAGATCCGGCCCCCAGGCCTTAGTTTGCCTACCCATGAATCAAATCATTCTTTACATATTCAGTAAGAGAGGCAGCATGCATTTCTAGACAGACTTTTTGCTTTTGTAAGTTAAAGAAAGTCACATGCATAATTTTATAAACTTATATCATGTCATCTCTAACAAGCCTTTTCTCACAACTAGAAAGTCCCAAATGCTGCAACCATTCTTCATAGGGGAGTCACAGTCCATCCCCTTGACCACTTTGGCTGTTCTTTTGGTCCATCTCACTCTGCACTGTCTCCAGTTCTCTAGGGATTTTAGACTCTAGGACTTTTTCCCAGCTCTACCTGGAGAAATCAGGGATTGAACCTGGGATCTTTTCCATGAGCCCCTTCCCAACAGCTTCCTCACTCAATACAATCCGCAGCCCTGCCTATGAGACTGAGGCTTTTGTGAGTGATATTGTCGTTCTGATATGCTAGGGAGGGCAATATTCCTACCAGGAGAAATTTACCAGATTTTGAATTCATGCCAAATTTTGCAAGAGTTTTAATTAATCAAATAATTGATAATTATTTTTTAGTCACAGAAGTGTTCCTGCTATTCAGGTCACCATCTAAAATCATAACATGGGAAAGTACTGCATTTTTGCCTTATTGGAAAAATGATGTAGCGACCGTGACCTGAATTATGGCACACATTTCTGTTTTTCACAGGTTGAGTTTCGGATAACGTCTCCTCTTTTAGAGTGTTGTGTGAGGATCATTCCTGTGACACAAAATTGTGAAAAGGAAAGGAACCAATCCAGGGGGGCCAACTTGAATAAAATGGCAAAGCCCATCAACTTGTTTTTTGGGGGGGCTCAAATATTCTGTTTGGGACCTTGGCCCCATAGGAGTTGGCTCCTATGGAACCCGCTATTTGAGCCACCAGAAAAACACGTTTTCATTTTTGCTATACACCGCAAAAGTAAGAATTTCATAGGACGCCAGCCATTAATCTAAGTTGAGTATTCTACAAAACTTTCAGCAAATGAAAGGCCCCACCCCCGACTTTGAATAGAAGAATTCTTTTTATCCTCCAGCCTTTTGTATCTTTGCGACATATTTCAGAGATTCAAAAAGATAAAATGAAAATGTGCAGCTTTTAAAATACAAAGTATGCTTGTAAAAGTGACAGCCGAGTAATACTAAATATAGACTGTAGTTGGTATGTTCTTTTAATGTACAGTATTATTATCATTACTTGGGAGCAAAGTATTATGGGTACTGTAAGACAATTACAGCAATAGTCCTTGTCATATTGGGAAAGGAAGACAGAACAATGGGTAGAGCAAAAATAGAGAATGGAATTAAGAGGTGGCAGGAGAAAAAATTGCCATATTATATATTGGGGGAAAGCTCTCTGAATGGATGCAATTTATGCATTTTAGAAACACATATATATCAGCAATTTATATTGTTCTGTCCATTTTTGTTAACATACGAAGAAGTTAAGGAGGCATAAGAAGACAGCAAGGATAAGTTACTGCATATTTACTTGCTTTTGTCAAACATAAGGTTCTTTTGCCCCTCACTTTAACAATGTTAACTAACAAGGAAAATCGATTAATAACAATAATTGCTAACAATAAAAGCCTTATGAGTGAAATAGTAGTGACAGCAACAGCAGGCAACATATCTATTTAAGGAGTGTATTTTATGATTAGGGGGTAGGACCAGCATTTGTGAGTGTAGCAGTTGATAGAATTTGCCAATTCTGTTGGGATCTGTTTTTATTTGGGGGGGGGGGTATTTCCCAATACCCATGTTATCTCCATGTGTTGTCACTTCTGTTTCAACTAGCAGGGAACGGCCCATATGGTGCACAGCATTACATTTTAGAAAACCCTCCAGGATGGCTATGGTAATGTTCCTAAATACCAGTTGCTAGAAACTGCAGGAAGGGAGATTGCTCTTGTGCTTGGGTCATGTTTGCAGGTTTCGCACAGGCATCTGGCTGGCCACTGTGAGAACAGGATGCTGAACTATAGATGGACCATTGGCCTGATCCAGCAGGCTTTTCTTACGTTCATGTTGTTGTTGTTTAGTCGTTCAGTCGTGTCCGACTCTTCGTGACCCCATGGACCAGAGCACGCCAGGCACTCCTGTCTTCCACTGCCTCCCGCAGTTTGGTCAAACTCATGTTGGTAGCTTCGAGAACACTGTCCATGTTAGGATATAGTGTCCGTTCCACCTTAAATAGTCAGGCATGATTGTTGTGTGTCACATGCCTGTTTACTTCCTGCTCCTAGGTTGTCCCCTTCTCCTTGTGCCCTCCATCTTTCCCAGCATCAGGGTCTTTTCCAGGGAGTCTTCTCTTCTCATGAGGTGGCCAAAGTATTGGAGCCTCAGCTTCAGGATCTGTCCTTCCAGTGAGCACTCAGGGCTGATTTCCTTAAGAATGGATAGGTTTGATCTTCTTGCAGTCCATGGGACTCTCAAGAGTCTCCTCCAGCACCATAATTAAAAGCATTGATTCTTCGGCGATCAGCCTTCTTTATCGTCCAGCTCTCACTTCCATACATCACTACAGTGGTACCTCGGGTTACATACACTTCAGGTTACATACGCTTCAGGTTACAGACTCCACTAACCCAGAAATATTACCTCAGGTTAAGAACTTTGCTTCAGGATGAGAACAGAAATTGTGCTCCGGCGGCGCAGTGGCAGCAGGAGGCCCCATTAGCTAAAGTGGTGCTTCAGGTTAAGAACAGTTTCAGGTTAAGTACAGACCTCCGGAACGAATTAAGTACTTAACCCGAGGTACCACTGTACTGGGAAAACCATAGCTTTAACTATACGGACCTTTGTTGGCAAGGTGATGTCTCTGCTTTTTAAGATGCTATCTAGGTTTCTCATAGTTCCCTAAAAATGTAAGCAATAGGACCTGAGTACATAATGGTCAGGTTAATTACAATGGAATCAAAGCATACCTCACTTTCTCTGCATCTTGTCCAAATTGGGTCCTCCCTTAAAGAGGGCACATATTGTGGTGAGACCTGGAAAACCCACACCCTGTATTGTGAGTGGGTACGATTGGCCAGCCACAACACCCAATTGGTAGGTCCCTCGAAGCTGGGTACAATCTGGCCAATGGGGCGCAGTCCAAATGGTTCCAGGGACCTATTTATGCCCATACACGTGACCCAGAGCTTCCTCTTTCGGTGGATGCATTCGGAACACCCACCCACCTCTCCCTACTTTTAGGGCTTTGTGCTTAACCTTGCTATGCCGTCGTGTGTCGTCTGTTGTTGGGATAGGGGCACGGCAGGAATTTTCCCCACTTGGCTGATTGGCTGTTGCCATATGGGTTTCGCCTGCTGCATAGAAAATCGTCACAACTTGTAAGGTTGCAGATAGGCTCTGGATCAGGTGATAGGGATGGGAGAACACTCTCACCATCCCTATGTGAATGATATTCCGTTAAAGGAATCCAGGGACTCGATGGTTTGGTTACCCCTGAGGGGGTTGTGCCCATGCCTGAGTCCAGGGGGACATTTGGGTGGCGGAGATAGCCTGTTCCCGGCTTTCCGCTTATCCATGTGTTCACCCTTGGCTGACCTATGCTGGTGCCCTGGGTCAGCGCTACCTGCATGGCAGGGAGCTAGTCGAACCAGAGCCTATGTAACCAGTCACTTTCTGTAATCAATAAAGTTGTGGCCTAGATTCTGCCAAAAACCAAATCAAAATTTGAGTCAAGTGTGAATTTATTTAGGGGGGAGGTTTCTGGGTCTGAACACACAAATACCTTGTGCAGTCACAAGGTTTCACCCTAAACTGTCTCCCACCACCCTACCTCAAGTTTTCAAATGTACCCACAATTAACAATATTTGCATCCAAGCCACTGCTAATCAAGGCTGCAGTCTTAAACACACTAGGGAGTCGACTCCATTATCACAGTGGGACAGAATTCTGATGACAACGGCATTATGCTGTAAGGATATTGAACGGCACTGGCTCCACGAGCATAATATATTTCATTGTGAAATTTGAATTTGTGAAAGGTCTTCAGAGGTCACCAGCAGCCTAGCCTGGAAGCTTTTAGAGCAGCCTTCACCAGCTTGATGTCAGCAGAGTGGCTAGAATAAAACAGATGAGGAGTCCAGGGAGGAAAAGAAACTTGTAATACTGAACTGAGCAAAACTGAACAAAAACAGTATATGATATGAGGAGAAATGAAAGGTGTTTCTCTTTTTTAGGTCAGGCATGCTGAGGAGGAAAGTTCCATCAGAACTACTTTCCCCCCTTTCATCTGCCAAATTTCAACCATATTCTTTGTTGTTGCTGTTTAGTCGTTTAGTCGTGTCCGACTCTTTGTGACCCCATGGACCAGAGCACGCCAGGCATTCCTGTCTTCCACTGCCTCCCGCAGTTTGGTCAAACTCATGCTGGCAGCTTTGAGAACACTGTCCAACCATCTCGTCCTCTGTCAACCCCTTCTCCTTGTGCCCTCAATCTTTCCCAACATCAGGGTCTTTCCCAGGGAGTCTTCTCTTCTTATGAGGTGGCCAAAGTATTGGAGCCTCAGCTTCACGATCTGTCCTTCTAGTGAACAATATTCAACCATATTCTTTACTGACCACCAACTCCCAAATGACTAGAATTCCCAGCCAATCAGAGTCTGCTGTCATCCAGACCAAGAACATAATTACCGTATTTTTCGCTCTATAAGACGCACCAGACCATAAGACACACCTAGTTTTTGGAGGAGGAAAACAAGAAAAAAAATATTCTGAATCTCAGAAGCCAGAACAGCAAGAGGGATCGCTGCGCAGTGAAAGCAGCAGTCCCTCTTGCTGTTCTGGCTTCTGGGATAGCTGCGCAGCCTGCATTCGTTCCATAAGACGCACACACATTTCCCCTTACTTTTTGGGAGGGAAAAAGTGAGTCTTATAGAGCAAAAAATACGGTAACCCTTAATTATCCCTGCTCTTGTATGTCTGACACTTGGTGCTATCCAGGTGTTTGGGATTATAGCACCCATCAGTGCCAGCCGCCAGCCACATTGGCAAAGGACACTTGGAGGAGGACACTAGGTTAGCAAAGCCTGCTTTAGAGTGTGAATGTGTGAGAGAGAAAGAAGGAGGGATCCTGTTACATGACTTGGTCTGGACTTTAGATGTTCAAGGAGCTTCTTGAAGGCTTGGCTGTTTGCCCAGTCTTCTTCCCATTTGACCAGCAGCTAGTCAGTGTGTTTAGGTTAAATCACTGCCTGACATTCAGCTGCCACTACATTCAGGAACTGCACCTTTGCATCCTGACAAAAACACCATTGTACTTAGCGAGGGAACCCAGCCATTCACAGCAAGCACTGCTCTCTCATGTCGACAATGGGCAACCAGCTCTGGCACTATATGGCTGGGCTTGGGGGAATCAGAAGTGCTGGAACAGAGTTCCTGGTCCCTGAAATGGAAGCTATTTCAATGTGTCCTGTGCTTTTGTTTTGTTTTTTTGTTTGAATGGTGTGATAGGAAAAAATAAATGGAAAGAGGCAGAGCTATGAAGATCCCTGATCTTCTTTTAAATGTGCTTTAATGTGGCTCTTTAAAAAAAAACCACCTTATCTTGTTGTAAATGTACTACAGGCAGTTAAATGTAGTGGAAGCATTCAGTGGGACTAGCTGCAATCAGGACAATGGGCAAAGAGGAAGGTCTTGGCAGCCTCTGTATGCCTAGAGCTCTCTGAGAGGCCAAATGTGTGTCATAGACTGCAGAGATAAGCGGCTGCAGAGATGCTGGTGGAGGTTTGGAAACAATCACCATTAATGCATGCAATCAGCACACAGTTCCCAAACACAAGCTGTTCAGCATTCACTGGGAGCAGCTGGCCTATCTTGTCCCATCCTTAGCAACAAGAACTCCACGAGGAGGATGGAGATCTTGGCAGAGGAGTATGACTTTGTTTCAATTCAGGTCAAAGTGAGCTGACAGGTTCTTGTGTACCTCTCAGGAAAAAGCCTGAGTGTTTCCTTAGGGAGGTCCACATATCAGAGACCTGATCAACACATGCAGTAAAGAAACAGGACTGCAGTTCTGGATTAATACCATTTTGGTCCTATTGGCTTCATTTTTAGGAAACTTTAGAGGAAGGCGCTGGAAGCTGTTCCATACAGCAGCTGAGGAGAGGGAAGCAGTGCCTGCTTTCTCTCTTCCTTCAGGAGAGCATCTCTCTGTCTGCGCTGTGACCCGACAACCCTAAACACAAGGGCTCAGGACGGTTTCTGAGAGAGATGTGGAAATAATAGGACTGCAAGCCAGAAAGCTAAAAGGTCAAGCTGGCAAGGAGGAGAGCTGGATTTCACAGATTGATTTATTTGGCCAGGAGTCTCTAGTTACTGCTTGATGAATGCAGTTATTACTGTCATCTGAGGTTCTCAAACTTCTGTAAGAAAATTTCATGCGATACGAGCCACTGACAACACTGTTTCTCATCTACTAGCAAGGCAGCCAAGTCAACTCAGTTTCTCCCCCACCCCACCCCCCACCCCAATCTTCAAGAATAAACACATTTTCTCTCAGCTTCATTTTGGTTTTCGTTTAGAGAGCCAGTGTGGTGTAGTGGTTAAGAGCAGTGGACTCGTAATCTGGGGAACCGGGTTCGCGTCTCCGCTCCTCCACATGCAGCTGCTGGGTGACCTTGGGCCACTCACACTTCTTTGAAGTCTCTCAGCCCCACTCACCTCACAGAGTGTTTGTTGTGGGGGAGGAAGGGAAAGGAGAATGTTAGCCACTTTGAGACTCCTTCGGGTAGTGATAAAGCGGGATATCAAATCCAAACTCTCTCTTTATGTCTCCCAGTAACTCTTACATCCTTGTCATACTGAGGGGGGTCACAAATCAAACCCGTGGCATGTATCAATTTGCTTGCCTGTCTTTAATGTAAAGCCTGCATATGTTCCATTGTTTGTGCCTATCAGGCTATTGTAGTCTTTTGTTACAAAAGCCATATTGAAATTGTTTTCATCTTTTCTAATTCGCCCCCGAGGCTTTTTATCAGACCCATCTGGGTTAATGAATGGGGCTAATTATTATACTTCCCAGTTTGCTAAAATTGCTAACCTCAGCCTCCAACTCAGTTATTCCATACTTAAAAGAAAAACTTTCTTGATAAGACCTGCTTCACACAGACACCATGTTTGTGTCAACTTCTGCCAGGCTTGGGGGACAGCATTGTTCTTTAAGAATGATCTAGGTCATTCTTAATATAGGAACCCAATCATTAGTTTACCATTTAAGTTGCTGGCACAGTAATTAACAAGAGTGCTATTTTAGGTTTCTTTTCATGTGCCTGAAACTGTGTTATAATTTACTGAATAAATCATTATTTTAATTTAAAAAATATCTGCAGATCTAAGGGTGCCATTCACAACATAAAAATACAATAACAAATTGTCCAGTAGCACCTTAGAGACCAACCAAGTTTGTTCTTGGTATGAGCTTTCGTTTGCATGCACAATTCTTCAGATACACTGGAACAGAAGTCACCAGACCTTTATATGTAGTGAGAGGGTGGGGAGGGGTATTACTCAAAAGGGTGGTGGGAATGGGTGGTTGGCTGATATATGTGGTAAACCTGTTGGGCTGTTAATGACTGCAATTGGTCTTACAGGAAAAAGCAAGTGGTGAGATGGCTAAAAATAGCTTTATCATGTATAATGAGATAAGAATCCAAAGTCTCTATTCAGACCAGGTCTCTCCATGATTTTAAGTTTGGTAAAGGTAAAGGGACCCCTGACCATTAGGTCCAGTTGTGGCCGACTCTGGGGTTGTGGCACTCATCTCACTTTATTGGCCGAGGGAGCTGGCGTACAGCTTCTGGGTCATGTGGCCAGCATGACTAAGCCGCTTCTGGTGAACCAGAGCAGTGCATGGACACGCTGTTTACCTTCCCGCCGGTAAATAAACCTATTTATTTACTTGCACTTTGACGTGCTTTCGAACTGCTAGGTTGGCAGGAGCTGGGACCAAGCAACAGGAGCTCACCCCGTCGCGGGGATTTGAACCGCCGACCTTCTGATCGGCAAGTCCTAGGCTCTGTGGTTTAACCCACAGCACCACCCGCGTCCCTACTTAAGTTTGGTAATAAGTTGCAATTCAGCAACTTCTCTTTCCAGTCTGTTTCTAAAATTCTTTTGTAATAAGACAGCTACTTTGAGATCTTGTATAGAATGCCCTGAGAAATTGAAGTGTTCTCCTACTGGTTTCTCTGTCTTGTGATTCATGATTCAGTGTATCTGAAGAAGTGTGCATGCACACGAAAGCTCATACCAATAACAAACTTAGTTGGTCTCTAAGGTGCTACTGGAAGGAATTTTTTTATTTTGTTTCGACTACTGCAGACCAACACGGCTACCTACCCGTAACTATTATTTTAATTGTTCCTTTTTCAATCAATGGGTATACATCTGTAACAAAAGAAAGAAAGGAAAAATATGCACAATGGACACAGTAGGTACCGGTATATAAAAGAAAAAATAGAATATACACACACACACACATATATGGCTGAGGAAAACAAACAGGGAAAATACTAGTTAAAGCTACTTCCAGATGAATTCATACTTTGCGGGGACTATATTGAGATCAGGACAATTATTATAATGCATCATAAAAATTACCAAATACCCACGTAATCCTCAGGTTCTGCAAATCCCTGCATCTTACTTTTTTCACATGTCACTGTCTACCTTGTAGCAGGGGTGCCATCTTGAATAAAATGTTGTGGGGGCCAGGTAAGCCCCACCCGCATAATCAATCACATGACACAGTGCACGCACACTCTTCGAATAGGAATGCTTATCAACTTTGCGGGGGCCCTGCCCCCTCGAATATTTTGTTGTGGGGGCCGAAGCCCCCATGGCCCCTGGGAGTTGGCTCCTATGCATTGTAGTAATTCAGAATTATAGACAACTGAGTATTTTGCAAATGGTCAGACCATATGACAGATTAGAACAAGTGATAGAAAACCATTGTGTGTGCGCGCGCGCCGGTAGTGATGTAAAAAGGCATCATTTTCTGTGCCACCTCATATATGTTGCTCTCAGCACTGTTTCCGTTCCACTGCAGCTGGTCTTCTTCAAAAACTGATGCTATTCCTCTCAGCGTCCGCTGTTGTGAAATTACGTAGCTTAAGCAAATTACATAATTACATAAACTAAGTTTTCATTACATTATCCCACCCCATTCATTTCACTACAAAGGAAACACAGTGCAAATTGGGTGGGTGGGCCATAATTATGTATCATTCGCAGGCTGAAAGCAACAACTGATCATGGGGCGAATAAGCGGCCATTGGCAATTTCCACTCCTTGTTCCATTAGAATTCTATAAGATCCCTATGTGTGGGTCTACATCAGTTAAGTGTTGGCTGTATGTAGATGCCCAAAAATTCCTCCTCTTTTGGGAGAAAGGGGACCGGCGGTGTGGTGGTAACTTTGGAGAGTGGATCTCTTGTTTGTGACTCTTAAAAGTCATCTAGTTTTGAGAGCAGTGTGCATGGAGGGTTGCACACAGCAATCTTTGGACTGTAACACAGTGAGCCTTCCTAAATAAAACATAATTTGACTCCTGCAATTCTACCTTTGAATCCTTTTCCAATCAGCTACGTTTGGAAAGCAGGTGGGAGATGTGTACGAGGCCGCAGCACATTCCAGAGCCTCCAGATTATTAGGATTGTCCAACCTGAATCTGTATCTCTTTGTCATGCTCTGAAAGGCTTTGGGACTGCTCGTAATGAAATGCCCTGCCTAATTATAGACTTACTGTGCCATACAACAACGGGACTATTCATTGAGAAACTGCATTGTTAATAAGCAAGACAGTTACTGAGAGAACACTTATGGAGACAGTTTTCCGTAATCTGCAGTCAATATTTGGTTGAGTGGAGGAGATTTGGATTCTAAACCTCCCACACAAAACTGTCCCTATTCAGTGTTACTTAGGGAATCAGTCTAAATATAGACCAACAGAGACATCTAGTGACCAAACAGAAACTGAGTTGATTATCTCTCTTCTGTGGTGCAGTGCATTGTTTGCATTGAGGCCGAATACCTCCCTGAATTAAGTGATTTTTCTATTTTTATGGAGAATACTCCATAACCCACTTTCTTTATGGTTTGAGGGTCATGAAGTCCTCCTCACTCTGAGCTTCTTGGGCTCATGGGTCCTTGACATTCATTGTGCAAAGAAACGGGTGGAAATGAAAATAATATCAATATGCCTCAATTTTTAAAATTGTCAAACACAAGAGTTGATTGAAGAACTGAGGAACAGGGGAGTGAAAAGAAGATTCTGAGCCATTCTCAGCTTTTGGCTCTTTAACACCAACTCTTGAGTTATGAGGCATGAAGATGGAGAGGTTCTCCTCCAACTTCCCCACACGGTACATGAGCTCTTCTATTGTTTTCAGATCAACATTTACTATTTACCTGACTCAGACCAGACTAAAGGCTCATTTAGTCCAGGAGCCTGGACTAAAAGGCCAACCAGATGCCCATGGCAAACCCAAAAGCAGAGCCTGAGTGCAACTACAACTGCACTCTCCCCATCTGCAATTCCCAGCTACTCGTATTCAGAACCATGCCACCTCTGTGAGTTGGAGGCAGAGCACAGCCATCCTGGCCAGTAGCCCTATTAACCTCCATGCATTTCAGTAACCAGCCACAACCAAACTTCCCTTAGAGTGGCCAGATGCAAATGATTCTGCCCCTTTGGTAGTTGTGACCATTGGCTATGCTGGTTGAGGCTGATGGGAGTTGGAGTCCAACAACATCCGAAAGTCCACAGGTTCCCCATTTCTGCTGGAGAATTTTTCAGGAAGGAGCAACACACACACACACACACACACACCCAAAAAACACACAACTTCAGTTAGCTGCTTTCTAACTAGCTCTGAGAAAGAACCCAGCAAGGTTACAGTGCAGGGGATTTTAAAAAAGAAATTATCTGGGAATATTTATGGCGGTGTAAGGAAAGCTTTTGGCTGTTCTCCATCAATATGCCAACGCTTGCCGGCAGCTTTATGATCCGCCCTCACCAAGGGTTCCACACCTAATTTTGGTTTTTCACCATTAGCGGAGATGTCTTGGCAGTCAGCACTTTGCCTCTGCCAAGAAACATTTTTATCAGTGAGAATAAAGATTTGATTTCCATCTGGAAATTGGCCAATTTGACTAGCGAACCTCTAAACATCAGCACATGGCATCCCAATTCTCAAAGCAATTTAGCCTCTGTCAGATACAGAAGCCCATCACTGGGGCAGCTGACTCTATTGCTATTAGGAGAAAAGAACAAATGGCATATTCACTCCTTCCTAGCTCTATTGAACTAGTCGCTTCAGACAGGTGAATTAGCTCCCCTCCATCATAGACTGTCTGAACTCTCCTCTTCAGCATACTTCCTAGATGTTGGCCTGATCTCACACTGGAACAAAAGCCCAGCAACTGCTGGTAATAATTCCATCGCCTCTTCCAGGTCTGAAATCCCCACATTAAAGTGGTGCCTCTGTAGTTTCAGAGCCTTTTCCTCACCTGGCAGTAGTAAAATACAGTCGTACCTTGGATCTCAAATGCCTTGGCTCCTGAACAAATCGGCTCCCGAACGATCGAAACCTGGAAGTGAGTGTCCCGCTTTTCAAATGATTTTCGGAAGCCGAACGTCCAATGTGGCTTCTGCAGCTTCTGATTGGCTGCAGAAGCTTGCTGCAGCCAATCAGAAGCTGCACTTTGGTTTCTGAATGTTTTGGAACTTGAATGGACTTCCGGAACGGATTCCATTAGACTTCCAAGGTACGACTGTAGTGAAAAGTTTTGAGGTACAGAAGTTCATTGTGACAGACCCCATAGTCATGCCCCAAGGAGAATCCAATTTCTTAGGATCAGTTGACAGTCATAAAATAGTGAGCTGCCAAAGGGTGGTAATTTGGTTAGCCTATTGGACTTTGGCTGAAGAGACTTGAGTACACATTCCATCAGCTATCAATTTTACTGGTTGAACTTGGTCCAGCCTACTGCTGACCCTAGCGTATCTATCAAAGGGATTGTGTGCCAGACCACACCTGCCTTCTAACCCTCAAATTTGCAGCTAGGACTGGGTGATATCTGGTTTTCAACATTGTGATATATCACCAGCTAAACATCGTGATATATCACAATGTCTGTAATAAGGATGGAGCTATGTAGAGGCATTGGCTGGCTTCACAGTTTCCCCCCCAAATTGTGATTTTTGCATAGCACACACACATCATGATTCACAATATATTGCCAGATCAAAAATTATGAAACCAATATCATGATATGGACTTCAAACTGGTTTTGGACAATATATTGCTATATTGCCCAGCCTTACTTGCAGCATTAGCAAGTATTACTGCAGCCAATGATGTCATTGTTCCTGCTGTCAAAAAGTACTGGAGCTGCACTTGCCTCACATTCCTGCTCTAATCTGCCCCACTGCTGGTAACATAAAGTCATGAGGAGAACGTTTGCCCAGTGCTGGCTGGTGCACCAAGCTAAGGCCATTCTCAGCTTAGATAGCCTGAGTAGCCCATGCTCTGGTGACTTCCCAGATTATTGCAATTTGCTCTGTGTGGGAAAGATGCTGAAGATGTTCCAAAAGTCATAGCTGGTGTAGAATGCAGCAGATCCTCTGTTAGAGAGTGCTGCAAGGAAGACTCATGACCCTCAAGTTCTTGAATTGAGAGCCAGTGTGGTTTACCGGTTAGAGTGTCAGACTAGGACCTGGGGGATCATGTTTCTAATTCTCACTTTGGGACCAATGACTTGTTTAGTAACTGAAACAAACCCCTCTGATCTTTTTGCTACTGCGTTTGCCACAAAGCCCACAAGAAGTCCACAGAATACAGTTTCATTTGTTGAATGTGCAAGTAGCTAGCTCATTTTGTGTGTTGCCCAGAAGGTCACACAGAAAAAGTAGTCCACACCAACATGCTGTTCTAACATCTGGCGTATACGGGGCATAACTGGAGCATAGAAGGGAAAACGGAATGTTTACCTGACAGGGCAATTATCCTGTGATTGATTCTTAGGGAAACTACTTAGTCTGCCATTAGCTTTGACTATTATGTCCAGCTGTGAGTGAGCCAAGTGTCAAACTGGAATCCAAGAGGCTTCGCTGAGACAAGCATTTACAGATTCAACCACTTGTAACTTCATTGCTTTGATATGAGGATCAGCATACCATCCTGAGTCCGGGTGGACAGAGTGGCACTATGTAAGGGACATTGTTAGTCATGTTGTGACTCAAGGGACAGCTGAAAGTGGATGACTTCAGACTCACATAGAGATGATGGACACCGGCATCTAGTCCAGTTTATTTATTTCACTTCAAGTGCCATCATTGTTCAGTTCAATCCATCTTTAATGTCACTGTCTCCCGTGTGTGTGTGTGTGTGTGTGTGTGTGTGCACGTTTAGCTTTTCCTGTGCTATGAACCATTACTAGCTGCTAGTATTGCACAGTCTAACAGAGTATGGATGAGAATACCAATACCGTCCGTCAGCATATGGCAATGGATTTTAAATGAGAACAGATCATGGTTGTTTTTAGCAAATTTTATCTGTTTCAGAACTGCTTCAGATTGAATTGAGTTTGATTTCTTATGTCTTGAAAGCCTGATACTGGGCAATAAGCCCCCAGTTTGAACAAAGTACACTTTAACATGAGAAATGTCCAATCCGCTTTGCAGATCTGTGGGTGATGTGCTGGGCTTTAGCTGTGTGCGTTGCCTTCCCTAGAGAATCCCTCTTCTTTATTATAAATTACATCTCAGTCGTGCCAGAAGCGCTGCAGCTGTTACCCAAACAGGAGGTCATAGTGCCTGTCTCCAAAACTTTGTTCTTTGCACTCACGCACCGACTGTGTTCCCATGTCACAATAAGCCGGGCTTAATGGTTTTCCGTGACTGTGCACATCGATCCTGCTTTGCTCTTCCCCGCTGGGAAAGGAAGCAACACACTATGATCCTTGGCTTAGCTCTACATTCTGCCCAAGGATCATGGCTTATCTCTCTGCAAATAACCCATGCAGGGCCAGCCCAAGACATTTGGCTGCCAGAAGGGCAAGTGTGCCCCCTACAGACACAAGTCCACTGGGTTGGCAGCTGAATCTTAGTTCAGCACTGGGAATGGGACAGTGTCGTCCACTGCACTGTCCTGCACAGAGCAAGCCCAGATAGCTCTGTCTTCTATCACCTTGCCTCCCTTCCCTGTCCCCCAGCACCTGCTGCCTGAGGCAGCAGCTTTATTCTGACTGTGCTGGGCCCAGGGGTAACCCGAGTAACGCGGTCCAGGTCCAGTCCCGAATCCCAGGGTTCCATGAGGAGTCAGTCCGACATGGCCAAGGCAGGAAACCAGGCAAGGTCAGGCACAGGATCACAGGCAGGTTCTGGCAAACAGCAACGTTGCTCCCGCAACCTGGGATGGGGTCCAGCTGCCTTTTATCTCTGTCGGGGTAACGGGCGGTCCTGATCCCCCGGTGACTCACCTCCCTGTCTCGCTCAAAGGCAAGCACTCCTCCTGTGAGTTCTCAGGTCTCTCCTTCTCTCAGACCTCAGTCTCTGCAACTCGGGAGATGTCAGTGGGTTACTAGATCCAGAGGCCACCTCAGCCTCTCCTGACCCAACTGGTAGTGGAGCAGCTGTAAGTGATTGCCCAGCTGAAGGCAACGAGGTAATCCCCGCATCTGGAGCCAGGGCAGGCTCAGGCCCCTGACTCGGCTCAGCTGGTGCTTGTTGCAGGGGAACCTGTGCAGACTTGGGCTCTCAGAATCAGGCCCCAGACTAGGTTCAGCTGCTGCCTGAGGCAAAGGATCCGGTGTGGACTGAGACTCCTCTGGCTCCAAGTCCAACCCAGAGTCCCAGGCCATCACATCGACTAATGGCAGCACCAGCCCTGAAACTATGATTGGTAAGCCAGGAACAAATATTGGCTTCCAATTACGGTTGGTTTGAAGTGAAACAAGCCACTACATATGCCAGGACTTGCTGTGTTTCAGTATAGTGCTTTTTGGACCTCTTGAGCTCCGTAGTTTGAATACTGCAGAACTTCAGAGTACAGTTTCAATTTCCGGTCTTGTTTTGTAGAAAAAAAGGACAGATGTGTTTAAGAGCCCTGCTTTGTCCTGATATGCTTTCCTGTCCCCACAACACAACACAAGCCATGTTCCTCAATTTGAATGAAATGCCAAGCCAAGGATCATAGTTTGTTGTTTCTATTTGCTAGCAGGGAGGGGTGAATTGGAAGCAATCATGGTAAACCACTGTGGCATCCTTTGTCAGAGGATCCATAAGCTTTTGCAAATTTAAGAAACAGACTAAACTGAGCTTTCACAGTCCCTATCCTCTTATTTCCTATGCCCATCTCTCTGTGTGTGTGCTGTGATGGAGAATTGATGTGTGAGTTTGGAAAACTCGCTGGCATTATTGCATGTAACACCCTTGAGGATTAAATTAAAATACAGCTGATTAAATTAAAAATTAAAACTAAAATACAGCAACTGATGGGGCATCACAACTAGCTCCTCCTCCAGGTGCAGTTCCAGCTACAAACAAGAAATGAGGCTGTGTTGCTGTAGCTCCACTGCATAGTTTATCTGCATTATTATGAGGCCTGTTCTGATGTGAACCCACGAGTCATTTCTTCCCTTTTGGGGTTCTTGTTATCCTTGGGGTTTGATCTTATGGTGATGAGGACCAGGAATACCTCCCATGTGCTTTAGAACAAAGCTGAAGATTTAGGGGAAATTTCCCCCCAGAAAACAAGAGGAAACTTGATAGTGACATCTTATGCCTTGAACAGGTTTGATATGATGGATCAATGCCTCTGAACTCTGAAAAATGCCTGTAAAAACAATCACTGAGATGCCACATGTTTGGAAGTTGCCCTTATGGGCATCTTTCTTTCTTTTTTAATAGTCATTAATAACTCAGCCTCTCTCAGCTTTTCTCTTCATGGTACCATTTTAAAGAGAAATGCCCTTTAAAATGGTAGCAAGCACATGAGCATTTATTGAAACGTGGAATCATTTATATCACAAAGGACCACTCAAGAAAGGAACTACCTAAAAGAGACATCACTATTTTACACAATCTCAAATGGCTCTCAAAAATGGCTGTGTTTTATACACTCCCAGTAGTCAGTGAAGGAAATGACCTCCAAGACCTCCACCCCACCTCCTGCCAATGTAAAATTGTACTTTTCATGGATTGGTGCTTTGTCCACTCTTAACTTTGTCAGTGGAAAATGGAAGAGGTTTTTGCCATGGTGTCACAAGCCTGTACAGCTCAATATCAAAGAACCTCCCATTCATCCTAGACGTCTTCACCTTTCCAGTCAAATAGAAAGGTCAGACCAATGATCCATCTAAGCATTAGCTCCCCAAGGACTTGAGCAGAGGTCTTTCCAAACCCTCATTCTGGAGAGCTTTCACTGAAGATCAGCAAAGCAGGTGCTCTACCACTGGCTTTGTAAGTTGTTCTGTCATCCCTTTTAGCTACCTTAAAGGTAAAGGTAAAGGACCCCTGACAGTGTAGTCCAGTCACAGACGACTCTGGAGTTGTGGCACTCATCTCGCTTTACTGGCCGAGGGAGCCGGCGTTTGTCCACAGACAGTTTTTCCAGGTCATGTGGCCAGCATGACTAAACAGCTTCTGGTGCAATGGAACACCAAAACCAGAGCAGTGCACGCAAACGCCGTTTACCTTCCCGCCGGAGTGGTACCTATTTATCTACTTGCACTTTTTGGCGTGCTTTCGAACTGCTAGGTTGACAGGAGCTGGGACCGAGCAACAGGAGCTCACCCCATCGCGGGGATTCGAACCGCCAACCTTCTGATCGGCAAGCCCAAGAGGCTCAGTGGTTTAGACCACATCGCCACCCAAGCAAATAAAACTGTGAGCAAAATGCCCCAGCCCCATTTTTGCCGCAAAGTGAAAGGAAAATGACAACTCCCTCAAGCTTCTGCTTCCCCTGCAATTTGGAATCAGATTACTCTGCCTGTTCACACAGCTAGTCAGTCCCTTCTCCAGCTCATGTCAGGTGGGTGGGTTTGCTTTGTGTTACTTATTCCTTATTTTACTCCATGATTGGGCAGTTCTAGGATTTCACAAGAGTGCAGCAGTGCAAATATTGTCATTGAAAAGACTGTCATTGGGTGTAACACAGGCCAGGCTACTCTCCACTGAAGGCACCACCCCTCCCCACCCCTGGGGTCTTACGTTTCTGGTTGCTGTACTACCCTTGCCCTTCATAGCTGCTTAAACCTGGCTGGGAGGGCATGACTGGGTGGGTTCTGGGTGCAGTGAACAGGTCTCTGCATGAGGGGGTGGTGCCAGCCATCTTGAAGGAGGCAATAGTGTGGCCCTTATTGGGAAAAAAAACTATCCTGGACCTGATGGCATTTTACAACTACTACCCTTTTGGGTGCCACATGGCTGTGGCAATGCAGCTACATGCATTCCTGGGGAAAGCTGATTCTTCAGAATACATTCATCCAAAGCCAGCACTCTGGAGGGATCCATAGAAACACGGGTGATTAGCCTCATAGCAGGCTAGCAGAATAATCTGTGAGCTGATAGCTTTTGTACGCTTATTTAAAAGTCTGGCCTAACATGCATGACAATTGTAGGAATCTTTAAAAGGCGTTGGCATTAATCTCTGTCTAGAAATATCACTCTCCAGTTAGGAAGCCTCTCCTCTTGTTCACATAAATCAGGGTGGCCTGTTAGTGGTGAGAGAAAAGGACTCTGCACAGCACTGCCATATTTCTTACTTTCAGAAGTAAACATTGGTGAGGCCTTTAGTACCAGATACAGGTACCAGATTAAAAATCAGCTGAGGGCATAGTTGGACTATGCCGAAATGGCGAAAATGACCAGGAAGATTAGAGATCAAGAAGATAATAAATTTAATAAAGAATAGGGGAAATTAATAAATTACTTAAAAGAAGCAGTGGGAGGCAGTGGAAGACAGGAGTGCCTGGTGTGCTCTGGTCCATGGGGTCACGAAGAGTTGGACACGACTAAACGACTAAACAACTAAACAACAACAACACTTAAAAGAACACTGAAAACAATTAAAAACATTGGCAGGATTCTAAAAAACACTTGCAATGTAGCTAGAACTATGATGTGAATTAAGTTTTAAGAAAATATGGAGAACATTATAAGATGCAGTTGGAAATGAATAATGATGGAAACCATGGAAGGGTGGAGAGAAGTCCGGGGATTCAGAGAATCCTGTGTGTATGTGATTTAGTTGTGATGATATTTGTTAAAGGTAAAAATGAATAAAAAAAATTTTTTAAAAAAAAGTCAACTGAGGGCAGGAGCAAACCTCCAACAGTTAGTTACTTGGAGGAAGGATAATCATTGCTTGTGTTGAAGTGAGGTTTGTGGCAGTGCAGAAATGCCTCAGTACAATCTCATGTAGGCTTTTGGCTCCGATGATTCCTTCCCCCCAATGTTTTACGCTCCCCATTCCTGAGTTTGTTTAATCAAAATCGTCTGGTAATATTTTAATTTTCTTCAGCCACCGGGATAATTTCAGTGTGACTGTGTGTAATATACTTTCATCTGAACCGTGTTCATTAATTTGTGTTTTATCCGTCTTCTTTTTTTAAAAGACCATTAACAAAGTTCTCTAGTAAAAGCAGACAGAATGTTGAAACCTGCTGTGCTTAGCAGAACCCTTTTGCCAGCTCTGCGTGCTGCTCTTTATCAGTCCTTCAGGCAGGCTTCAGTTCACTCACGAATTTCCCCATCCATCTCAATTTAAGATAACGCTGGCAGAAAATTGTCATAAAACTAGCTCTCGAGGACTTTGCAAAAATATAAAAATTTGTTTGAACAAGAGGCATTCCTCACAAATGTCTTATATTCATTGCTGGATTCATAGCCCCCAGATAAGTGATTTCACTGAACATTGCTTCACCAAAATATAATTTACATTTACATAAAATTAATTGTCCTCATCTCTATCCTTCCCTTCTTTCTCATACGATGGCATGGCAGTGTGATATCCCTGCAAATATCACAGTATAATATTAGTCGGTTAATAGACTATTCCAAGTTCATATGTGTATAAATACGCAGAGGCATTATCAGATGCAATCCTGCTCTAGCTGAGGATAACAGCAACACGTTCGTTGATTTTAATGAAGTAGGATATAAAGCTCTTGTGTATATATTAGGGTTGTACAATATTTTCATTGGGTTTCCCCTAACGTTTCTGTATAAAAATTGACAGGAGCTAACAGGTAGAACTGTTAGATGGATTGGTAGTTTAATATTATGGAAACTTGTTGATTGCATCAAAGATATTTCATGTCATTTCCCTCCCAAAAAAAAGCTCTGCTTTCAAACTTTCAGCCAATAAAGTAATATGAACTAGAAATTCTATCACATACCACCAACTTAATGAGTAAGACACAGGGGGACTTGTATCAGATACAGGGGGGAAATGAAGTAAAACATTAGTCAAGGGCAGGAGCATTGGTGAGATTCGGGGGGGGGGGGATAAAAACATCAGCTGAGGGCAGGAGGAAACCTCCAACAGTTAGTTGCATGGAGGAAGAATGAGCAACACTTTGCTTGTGTTGAAGCGAGGTCAGTGGCGGTGCAGAAATGCCTCTATACAATCTTTGCACTGCTATATCAACTTGCTAGAGGGCAACGCTGCTGACCTGCTCTCTGTGGAACTGTAGCATCGCCAGTATGGATAGCTGCAATATCTCCTAACCATCAGTTCAGCTGGAATCAACTGATATAAGGGACTCGTAGGATTCCATAGCAATAAGGCTGCAAGGTGTGTTGCAGGACCAGCTGCAGGCTGCCTGAGGTGCTTTGGGAGTGGCCCAGCCCATGTGTCTCCTTGATAGCCAGTTTTGCCTCCTGACCACAAACCCAGACATAGAAACATAGAATTGTAGAGTTGGAAGGGACCCTGAGAGTCATCTAGACCAACCCCTGGCAAAGCAGGAATCCTGCCCATAGCTGTTCGCAGAGCCGTCTTTCCCATAGGGCTTAGTGGTGCGTTGCGCCAGGGCGCCGGCCTCTAAGGAGTGCCCCAGCAAGTGGGGGAGCTGCGCAGCTTTGCTGGTGACCTCCCCTTTCCCCGCACGCCCGCCAGCTGTGCCCCACCAACCATAAGGCTGGCAGGTGTGCAGCTTCCCTCCCAAGCCTCTGCGGGGTTCGCTCTACTCCTGAGGAGGCTTGGGAGGGAAGCTGCACTTCACGGAGGCTTGGAAGGGGCGCAACTTCACTCCCAACCCTCTGCGGGGTTCGCTCTCCCGCAGTGGCATGGGGGAGAGTTGTGCCCCCCCATGGCTGGCAGTGCGCAGCTACAGCCACCCCAACACAATCCATGGTAATTTGGGGATGCTGGGTGGATATTTGCACCCCAGTACCACATCTGCTAAAGACGACCCTGGCTGTTCGCACTGACCCACTGCACCCCCTGAGGATTGAATGATGTTACATGATGGTATGTGATACAGTGGTTTCAGTGATGCAGTAGAGCACAGGCCCAAAGTGGGAGTGAATAAGGGGGGCTGTTAGTTTTCTGTAACACATCTGCACTGTTAGTAAGTGGTGCTCAATCCCTGGCATCTCTGGATGGAGCCAGGAGAGAACCCTGTCTGCAGTCCTGGACAGATGCTGCCAATCAGTGTGGACAATACTGAGCTAGATGGACCCAATGGTCTTACTCAGTATGGCAGCTTCCTAGGCACTAGATATAAAAATATAACTGCATAGACAAGATCCCATATGGGTGATAGTACTTCCATAGCAAACAGCCTTTCAGATTTCTTTTTTCATTCTCATTATTTCCACTCTCACCTTGCGAGCTTCAGAACTCTTGCTGGAGTTTTGTGTGTGGTGGTTTTTAGCATGCAAAATATATTACATTTACTGGCATCACTCACAAATGAAAGGGCTGTAATTCACAGCATGTCCCGCTTGTTTATAATGCAAGGAGGGTTTCTGCAGGGGATGCCAACCTCAGGTCTATGCCAGGGCCATCTGTTATTCACTGTAGTTCTCCAGGAAGTTATGACCCAGCATGAAGAATACACTGCGCATTTACATCAGATTCTCCTTCCCTTTCTCAAGCTGCCAAGGAGAAAGGGCAGCGCTCAACACATGCTAACCGTCATGATGGCTTTGACCTTCTCATCTTATCACATGGTTCATAGTCTGATCTTACTACCTGCCACAATGATTCTTGACAAGAAGACTCAAATAAAGGCAGTTTCAAGTCATATTTTGGCAGGCTCTCATGGAGAGTTGTACATGAATTTGTGGACAGTAGCACAGCCAAATGCTTTCATTTACCATCAAAAACAGGGCATGTCCATAGCGAGCTCCTGTTTCTCATCGCTGAGCTCTTCTGATTTTCTGATTGCCCAATTATCCAAGTGCTATATAGCACACAGTCCAGATCTTTAGTACTTGGATGGTTTCAGTACAGTACATTGCAGATTTCATTTTCCACTACAGCATTTTAACAGCCAACTTTTCAGATTTTCACATAGATATAGATTGTTAAGACCTTTAGGTCTCCCAGTATTAAGCACTCACAACTGTGTTCTCCCCTCCTCTACCCCTCCCAGAATGGATGGACTACAACCTTAAGTAAGTTTAAATGCTTTACTTACAGTAATCAGAAGTCTCACTCATGCATCATTCAGTGCTACAGCAGAAACAACACAGGTAAGGCATTCTTGCAGAAGTTGGCCTCAAACAGAAGTTGGCCTCAAACACATAGTCTCAAACTGAAACCCCAGCCTCAGACATCTTCTCAGTTACATGGTTCACAGAGGAGAGAGGGGAAGGAAGGAAGGAAGGAAGGAAGGAAGGAAGGAAGGAAGGAGAAACAAACCTCCCTCCCTCCCTCCCTCCCTCCCTGAGGGTGAGGGGCTGTGACCTAGCCATGCCTTCTCTAGAAATTTACAGCTCTGTGGTCCTTAATCCCTTCATTTCCTAATGAATGGGTTAGATATGCATTGCTAGGTTTGACTGCAAAATCTCCCAAAATTTCAGCACACATCTGAAAAAGATCTCCATCAACTTTCCCTCAAAGTACTATAGTTTAGGTTCTCTGAGTCAAGGTGCATGCTGGAATTTATCTTATATGAGTTCAATCCCAGTATTTCCATCAACACAGACATGCCCCAATGCTAGTTAACATTACACAGTTATTGCTCTTGAACCACTTACTCCAGGGATGGGAAGCCTGTTGCCCTCCAGATGTTGTTGGTATACAGCGCCCATTATCCCTGACCACTAGAGATGTTGGCTGGGACTAATGGGACTCCAACAACAGCTGGAGGACCACAGTCTCCCTATACCTGACTTAACGAGTTTCTATATTTTATGTGCCCCCTAATTCTGCCTCCTTTTTCTTTCATTTGTTCTTCAGGGTTGTTTGTTCTCTGTCATCCATCTGTCTTAGAAGCACCTCACACTGAGCTTTCAGCAAAATGGAAAGTGTGAGTGAACTCCAGAATCCCCTGTTGGCCAAGAACAATGGACACCTTCATGGCAGTTACAGTTACCACCAGGATTATCCTGGCCACCGTTGCCAGGGTAAACTGTACTCCTATATCTTCCAAAATTCTGGTAATGCGAGGACTCACCAACTGCTGGATGCCAGTTCTCTTCAGCTGGCTGTTGAAGCATTGTACGGCCCAAATTTCATCCTGGTGAAGGATGAGACCAGTGTCAAAGTCAAGGACAACAAAGGTGAGAGTTGTGAGACAGCCTTCATGGGAAACAAAGAGCATCCTGCTGAGGCCTCTGATGTGCAAGAAACCCAAGGGAGGTCCCTGATGGAAAATGACATCAAAATCCAGACAGTGTCCTATGAAGTGGAAGAGGAGGAATTGCAAGAATATGAGGTAAATTTTGGAGGCTGTGAACCTATCTTGGGACTTATTTCTGAGTAACCATGCTTAGGACAGAGGAGTAAATATAGAAAATATAATAATTGTGATGTATGTACATGATAGTAGGAAGAACTGAGGTAAATGTTGCATGGGAACTTCTCACACCAGAGAGACAGCTTCCCTTATTTCTGAGGAATTAAGCCTGAGGGTTTAATGCAGGGGTGAGCAACTGTGGTCTTAGGCCTCAGCCTAAGTTTAGGTGGCCCTCAGCCTGATTTCAAAAACCCTCTGCAAGCGATCAGTTCAGACCTCCTGGCAAGATGAGAAAGGGGGGAACCACACCTTCTTTTGGTTCTGGCCCCACACATCACTGACTTCAGCTGCACCCAGAGTTGCCATGCAGCCCCTGACAGATTACCCCAAAGAGAATGCCCCTCTCAAAAGAAAAAGGGTTTTCCACCATAATATAATACATTAAGAATAATACGACTAGAAATAATTATAGAGAGGTGTGTAGTTAGAATGAATTATTTTAATAAGCTTGTTTTAGGCTCACATCCAGAATTTCTAATCCATTTTAGCTCACAATTTATCAATTTTAGTCCTAATGCGAGCGAGGGACATTGCTAAAGATGAAAAACGGCCCTGTTTCACTGGCACTCAAGAAAAATAATTTTCCATGGAAATCCCAAATCCCCAGCTAGTGAGCTGAGAATTTAGCTTGAAAGAAAAACGATAATCTATTTCCACGCAGTGATTTCTGTTAGGATTTTGCCCCACGTCCGAGTGGCTGGAGAAGATGTGGTTTATTATAGAAACTCTGCAAAGCCTTCCCCCCGCCCTTCTTCTCCTGTGTGAAACTGTTAAGAAGGAGAATATGTGAAAGTAGAGCTGAAAAGAAGAAGGTCAAATGAGAGAGTGGGGAGTGAGGGAAGACTGTAAAATACTTAACGAGAGGAAGAGTAGGAGGGTGAAAAATGCTACTTAAATGCCATGGTGGTGATAGATGTCCTAGAAATATTATATCAAGACAATGTTGGCAGAAGCAGCTTTCGGTCAGGGAAGAGAGAAATCAGTAGGACGCCTATTGCTTCACATCAAGGGCTGGAGCTGACAGCAGTGACTGGGGGCTTCTAACACGGTTTCTGTTATTATTATCATCACTTCCAGCATCATCACTGTTATTATTATATTGCAGCTTTCTGGGTTACTATTTCACACTGAGTTATTTAATAACGAAAGTGTCCTTAAGCACACTTAACTTGAAAGCAACTTCCATTAAAATGAATGGAACTTTCTTCCAAGTGAATAAGCTTGGGATTGAGCTATAAAGCAACGGCAGCCGGCAGTATAGTACAAATCAAACAGTTGCAATTCTTTATCATCTGGTCCCAAGGTGGCACTTGGGAACGGCTTTCTTTATCGGGAGAGATGCCTCTTGTTGAGGCATCGCCTCCGACATTATCAGGAAGTAGCTCCAGAAGGGATAGGACACAAAAAAATCAGATGTTTATTCCATTTTGCTATAAGTATATGCCAGTATCTCCATTGATTTAAATTGACAAGTCTTGGTGTTTCAGTTTTTCAGAAATAATCTAAAAGGTATTCAAGACTTGTCTCCCATTCTTAATGTTTTTAGAATGTTGCACTATTTTAGTGTTGTTAGCCGCCCTAAGCCCGGCTTCGGCTGGGGAGGGCGGGACATAAATAAAATTTATTTTTATTATTAATAATAATAATAATAATAATAATAATAATAATAATAATACTGGAGATCTCCCTGGTAGTATCAATAGTAACTGTATCCTTTCTATGGCAATTTGGTAATATAGCCATGAATCCAACCATCCTTTAATCTCAGAACTTCTCCATGTCAACTTGTCAGTCTAAATCTGGGGCCCTCAACATGGTGCTGATGGACACAGTAGCACCCTCAGACACACACCCCTTAGCACCCATCAAGGCACCTTGCCACTCCCATTTTTTACTGTTTCTTTTAAATGGGGTGTTGGGATGGTGGTCGGGGGTTTGCCTGTTTTTTTTTCTAGGGGGTGTAGCTTTCTTTCTTTGGATGCTGTTCTTCTAACTTGTTTTTATCAGTGCAAGGATTTCCACTTGTACAATGGAACTGCCCCCCACCCTGTGTATGCCTTGTATGGTACCCTTCCCAAATCTGCTCCAGAGGTTTTGGAGGAAACCCAGAACAGATTTAGGGACTGCACAGGAGAGGAAGTGGGGAATTCAGTTGCACTTGTTGCAATCCTTGCTCTTATGGTACGAGCGAGTTGGATACTGTTCCATGGGGGCAGGTGAGTTGGGGAGGATAAAGGTTTTGGAATGGGGTATTTTGTGGCGTCCACAATAGTTTCTTAAACCTCCAATTTTGCTTCTGGGCCCAAAAAGGTTGAGGACCCCATGCCTACATATTTCATTATTCTTTTGATTCATAGCTGGGTAGTTAAAGTACCAGTAATTTCCATTTGCAGGATTGGCACAGCCAGACTTAATTGTCAATCTTAGTAATTCCCATAGTCATTCAGGGAATGTGACAGATTCAAATTCTCAATAGTCTTACCCTGGAAAAGCCCATTAGAATTAAGGCTCCCTTCTGAAACAAGTGATTTGAGGACATCTTTGTTGAGCTGGCATAATGAGGATACCAGCTTCCGCTAGGGTTCCTATTTAACCATCCATCTTATTTATCCAGCTCAATTATGTTTGTATGGATTATTTGTTTAGATTTCCAAGTGCATTCATCAGTTGCACATTTTTTTGATGTTGTGTTTTAGGATAAGCATGTTGTAAGACAAGATACATATAGACATATAGAATGCCAGTAATGCATAGATTGCTGAAAACCACCAGTTTCTTACTCCCAATAGTCTCACTGAAGTCCTACTGAGGTCTATGAAATACCTGCCAGACCACTCCAGATTAAATGGTTTGTGGACTGAAGCCAAGAAGATTCTTCTCAATCAGCATACTAAGCAGTACATCTGCTGCCTAATAGACATCAAGTATTTTCAGTCTGAAGACGGGGAAGTATGGTGATGATTGAGGTGGTGCCCTGTATATCATCTCTGTTGGACATCCAGTTCCCAAAAGATCATTCATATTAGCCGCTGTTCCTTGGCAGATAAACATCCTAGCTCATAGAGGCTGACTCTGTATCACTTGAATGTGTGTTGGACTCGTCCCGCCGACACTCCCCTCACAGCGCTTCCTGCCCCATGAAGTTCATCTGCCTGCTGCTATATATCAGGAGAGAAAGTGTTGTCACAGCAGCAACATCAAACATGTGTAGTGTAAATTGATTACATGTTCTGCTGCTGCTGAATACTCTGTGGGTCAGACTTACAGTGTGCCATTGCCTTGATTTGCTTTCCAGAGTGACTCCTCCAGTGACAGCGAGAGTGAAGATCATTTTCTGATGCTTCCCCCACGAGACCACCTGGGCTTGGCAATTTTTTCAATGCTCTGTTGTTTCTGGCCTCTGGGAATTGCTGCTTTCTACTTTTCTCAAGGGGTAAGAATTTGCGTGTGCTGATGTTTCCTGCTATGTACTGAGTTCTTCTTGTCTCAGGAAACTATTTTATAAAAGGCCTGTCAGGGCTGGATTCACTACTGTGCCAAGTATATTGCAGTCCCACCCAACTAGGACCCCTGCTAACATGAAATTATCTGGGAAGTTGCTGGGATGTGGAGTGTGTGTGTGTGTGTGTGTGTGTGTGTGTGTGTCTAGCTACCTAATGCCAACCCAAAACATGTCGGTGCTTGATGGAAAAAATGCAAGTGTCACTCCATATTTTACTAAAAATTTCCTACCACAGGGAAAATTTTGCCACCATTCATCCCTCACCTCCCCCTTTAATGCTACCCCCAAATTTGTCCTCATTCTATCAAATGATAGGGCTGTTCTTGTATCAGGCTCAAAACAGTGCTTGGATCACCATCACATGGCAAAGGAGCAGCGTCCATGTTGTCATGAAGCCAACAGGATTTGCTCTCTGCATTGCAGCGCATTTCAAGTGCGACTTATGGGAGTGCATGGCTTTATGTCTGAAAGTCACGTGGGATTCAACTGATAGCTCCTAATAGGATCAACTGTTCTTTAAAGCAACACTAAAACCTCACAAGGTAACTGTAAGCACTGCTATTCCCAACCTGTAAGAAAAAGAAGCTGAACTATCCAGAAGGGAAGATGGATCGGACTGTTGCACAGTGGTACCTCATGTTACAGACGGGATCCGTTCCAGAGGCCCATCCGTAAGATGAAATTCCCGCAACTCGAAGCGCTGTGTCTGCACAGGTGCGCAGCGTGATTTGGCGCGCATGCGCGAAGTGCGATTTAGCATTTCTGTGCATGCGCGAGCGGCGAAACCCGGAAGTAACCCATTCCAGTACTTTCGGGTTGTCATGGGACGTAACACAAAAGTACGCAACACGAGGTATGACTGTACATTGAATAGCTGTGCAAAAACGAGTTTTTGGCAAGTACAGCCTTTCCACTTTTATTCATAGGCTAAATTTTCTATACTGTCAACATTTTTTTAAAAAATCATGGCAGTAAGCAGCATAAAATCAATCATGAAACTACATTTGTAAAACAAGGCCACTGTGAGAACAAGATACTGGACTAGATGAGGCACTGGGCTAATCTAGCAGGGTCTTGTGTGCTTAAAAGACATCACAAATCTCTAGATAATATTAATACATCAATGAAGCTGGATAAAAGGAAAGGTGAACAGAAGTGTTTGAAACAAGTGCCTCAATGCCAATACTGTAGGTGCCTACCTGATGCTCCCTGGAAGCGCATTCCAAAGGGTAGGTGCCACCACACTAAAGGCCTTGTTTTTAGTGAGCATAAGACAAACTTGAGGAGCATACAGCATACAGCACTAGTAAAGAGTGTCTCCCCCAAGGATTAAATTGGCCAGGCAAGATATGGTATTCCCAGAAATAACCCATTACTCCGGGCTTTATATAAAGGTAAAGGTAAAGGGACCCCTGACCATTAGGTCCAGTCGTGACCGACTCTGGGGTTGCGGCGCTCATCTCACTTTACTGGCCGAGGGAGCCAGCGTACAGCTTCCGGGTCATGTGGCCAGCATGACTAAGCCGCTTCTGGTGAACCAGAGCAGTGCATGGAAACACCGTTTACCTTCCTGCTGGAGTGGTACCTATTTATCTACTTGCACTTTGACGTGCTTTCGAACTGCTAAGTTGGCAGGAGCAGGGACCGAGCAACGGGAGCTCACCCCGTCGCGGGGATTCGAACCGCCAACTTTCTGATTGGCAAGTCCTAGGCTCTGTGGTTTAACCCACAGTGCCACCCGCGTCTCAGGGCTTTATATACCCATAGCAAAACCTTAAAGTTGCCCTAGTAATGTAGTGGTAGATAGTGCAGATCTTCCAGCACAGGCGTTACAAAGAACACCCACTTCAGCAGCCTTGTGGCACTATGGCATCATTGCAAACATATATCTGCTGATCATCCCTCTTCTAACTGTTAAAGGTTACAGGAGCCCACTCTCCTTTTGCTTCTGGCTGCTCTTCTTGTAAATGAAACACCTGTTTCTGCATTTTATGTAGTTAAAGAATATATGGCCTGCCGTCTGACAAATTGTCAGAGTAACTTAAATAAAGTGTATTCCAGCAAACTACAGTCTACTCAGAAGGTAAACCTGAACTTCAATCACGTATCCGAATGGAGAACATTACATGCAGGAAGGGAGCAGGGCAGACAGAGAACTCCACATACAGCCAAGCACATTTAACAGCCACCATCTGAGGAGAATTTATTTTCACTGTTCCCAGCACACACACAAAATGCTATTCCTTAAGCATTATTTTTGGCCATATATCAATTCTCTGCTACATCACTCCAGCCACAGAATGACAAAGCTTTGGAACAGATGGCCAAGAGTCTTCAACATGGTCAGTGAAAACTTGTCAGCCGCAGTGGTGCTCTGGCAGGGGCACAGCTCTGGGCCTTTTTTCAGAGCAGGAGCAATGACATCATCTCCCGGAATGCCAGGGCAATTGATCGACTTTCCTTGCTCCAAGAAGAGAATGAGGTGATGGTGAGCCTTTCAAGTTTTACATTTGACAACTTAGCAGTAAGGAAGTCAGAGAATACTCATGCAGAGGCTCTAAAATTATTTCATTTTCTTTGATGGTTTTCCTATTTCATACCAATGGTTTAAGTGGTATAATTTCCTTGCAAGATTTTCTAATTAAAAGCTAAATGTTGCACTTCAGCTGTCTCAATGTGTTTTACAAGTTATTAAAGCTCATTGTGTTTTACAAGCTGACTCTCTATGGTCAGAAATAAGCATCAGTGAGTTCATTGGAGCTTATTTCTAAGTAACTATGCATGGAATTGCAGTCATGCTACAGAGAATGGTAAGATGGGTTATCTTGTCTTAAGTAGAGCTAGGAACCTGCAGAAGACACAGCCTTGTGAGTATGGGGCAGTGGTGGGGAACCTGTGGCCCTCCAGAAGTTGTTGGACTCCAACTCCCATCAGCCCCAGCTAACATGGCCAGTGAACAGGGATGATGGGAGCTGCAGTTGAATAACATATGGAGGGCCACAAGCTTCCTATACCTGCTGTCAGGCCAGTCATAATGAGCTGCTGTTCTTCAAAATTTACCACTACACCATATTTCAAATACAACCTCACCAGTGATTTACACCATGATATCAAATTTTCCCTGTATTTAGTCAAGAAAAGGAAAGAAACCTGCCAAACACATCCAAAAAAATAGCTTGTAAATCACATTATGATTATCCAACATTCAAAGTCTTTCTTCCTCTCTCCTTTCAAGTCTCAAAGCCGACAATGTAGCCACCCTGGCTATACTAACTACAATAGATGGGCAGGATATACAACTGCTTAAATAAACAAAAATATTGTCCCCAAACTTTGTATTCATGAATTGAATGGCAATTCTATTATTCTTTTTCATCCTACATCACCACCCAATTCTTCCCTGCTATGACAATGCTTCTGAGCTTGGTCTCATTCACAAATTTCACCAGTAACCTCCTGTTCTTCTCCTCAGGATCCATAATGAATAGGGAATGTGTCTCCCAACAGTGACTGCAGAGGAAGTTCACTTGTCAGGAAGCTGCCCTATACCAATTCAGACCATTGGTGCATCTAGCTCAGTATCACCTTTACTGAGGGACGCGGGTGGCACTGTGGTCTAAACCACTGAGCCTCTTGGGCTTGCCGATAGGAAGGTCGGCGGTTCAAATCCCCACAACGGGGTGAGCTCCCTTTGCTCTGTCCCAGCTCCTGCCAACCTAGCAGTTCAAAAGCACGCCAGTGCAAATAGATAAATAGGTACCACTGTGGCGGGAAGGTAAATGGTGTTTCCGTGTCACGGTGTTCTGTTGCGCCAGAAGCGGTTTAGTCATGCTGGCCACATGACCCAGAAAGCTGTCTGTGGACAAACACCAGCTCCCTCGGCCTGAAAGCAAAATGAACGCTGCAACCCCATAGTCACCTTTGACTGAACTTAACTATCCAGGGGTCCCTACCTTTACTAACAGTGGATCACCAGAATTTCCTTCCCCCCAGCCCTTCTTGGAGATGCCAGGGACTGACTTTCTGCATGCAAAGCAAATGCCATGGGCCTTCCCCATCCCTCCAGATTGAACGCTTGCCCTTCACATTCAGCACAACTCTTTGTCTGATTCCCCTTTCTCACCCATCCTTTCCAGTTTAAGCAGTAAAATTCCTTTTTTTGGCTGAGATCCAAATTGATTATATCAACTACATTTTCCTAGTACTGTAAATCGTCTCCGTAGAGAGCGCTAAGAAACCTGTGGCTCTCGTAAGATGTTGCTAGACTCCCATTATCCCTGAACATTGGCTATGCTAGCTGAGGTTCTTGGAGTTGGAGTCCACAAGTATCTGTTTGGCTACAGGTATCCCTGTCTCCACTGTAGAGGAAGTACTTTAGAAGACTGTCCATTACATGATTATACCAGTGGTTCTCTACTGACCTCTGTTGCGTTACATTGTAATCAAACTCACCCAACAGAAGTCAGATTCAGAATGAGCAAGATGTGAATAAAATATTATTTGTGTGTTTCAATAAAGACTCATTTACAGCTCACTTTTATTTTACTTATAGGATTTCTACCATCATCTTACCACATCTAGCTTCAAGGCAGCTTACAATACAAAATTAAAACTTTTTTATTTATTTTTTTAAAAATCAATAAAAACAATAAAAACAGCAGGAGAAAATAACACAGCTAAAAAGCTAGCGGGTAAAATGAATTAAAATAGGGTGCCTATTGTAGTGGCTTCTAGATCTTACTGGGCTCCAGCTTACATCAGCCCCAGCCAGTATGGCGAAAGATGACAGCAGTAGCTCAACAACTTCTGGAGGTCACTGTGGCAAAGTTATGCCTTGCCCTAACCTGTTCCCTTATGATACTCAAGTTCTCTAGACCTCCCTCACATCCCCAGTCCAGTGCACAAGCTGAGGACAGATTGTGGTCTGGTAAGATAGAAAGACCACTGTGGCAGGAACTGACACTATCGCAACCCCATCTCCCAACTTTTAACCTTCTTGGCTACTGTAGTCTCTGATTAGCTGCTGGGAGCCATCTGTCAATCACAACTCACCTGGGTCAAGAGCCCTTGAAAGTAGCATATTGCTAACATTCCTTTGTCCCTTATCCCACAACCAGCTCCTGAAGCTACCAACTTGAATGATAACCATAAGAGTAAGGTTTGCTATGTTCGCTTGCTTAGGATAGGATCATCTAGGCCAGTACTGTGCATACTCTCTGTTTCCCCACTTTCCCTCCTTTTTAAATACTCCTCCATAATAAACTGCTTAATTGGATTTCTGAGCTACACTGTATTCTGGAAACACTCAATGCCTATCTTTCCCCCCATGTTACTGAGATTGGACTATGCTACTGATCTAAAGTTCCTGGGAGTGCAGGAGGGATGATGGGCTAAAATAGCCAGGTAGGAGACGGATTTCTGCTGGCAGTCCCCTTACTCCCAAGACAGCCACCAAAAGGTAGTAGGTATTTTGCACCCCTTACGCCAGGTGGCAAATAAGTGGCCGGGAGAGAAATATGTAGGATGGGTCACCTGTTGCTAGTGAGCTCCCCTACGTGGTTGGGTCTGGCCATCCTTCACAGGCACCACATTGGTTATTATCCCTGAATCAAAACATCAAAATCATGAAAAGCAAAAAAGTGCCAAAAATCTTAAAAGCCATTTAAGGCATGAGAGAAAAAGGATTTTTGTCTGTTACCTAAAACAGAGAGGTCAAAGAAGATATCAGTTTCATCATGTGTTTAGAGAAGGAATTCCAAAATTTGGTGGAACCACCCCAAAAACAAAAGCCAATTAAGAAAGCCCGACAACACTAGCAAAGAGAGGAAGAATTCTTAATAGTAACACTGTTAATTATAGGAAAAGAAGAAGAATAACAAATAATTGCTCTCAACTCAAGACAATAAGGAATTTCGTAGTAAGCGAGCACGCAGAAGTATTAGAATTGTTGGGGAGAAATGTTTTGAAGAGGGATGAATCCTTGCTTGCCAGCAGCACAAAAGCATTAAGCTTTAGAGAATTATGTGGTCCTTTTGAAAGCTTTTATGCAGCTCGGAAATTAAGCAGTAAGATAACAGGTAGGATTAAATGCAAACAGGACCACAGTAAGGCACACTTTGAAGGAACAACGCTAACTGGTTGTAGGAGCTTGTGAATTAGCCCCTTGTGAGTCAAGGAGGGGCATGATTCTATAGAACTGTGATGTTGGGGTCGTGAGCACAACCTCCCCCAGGAGGAAACCATCATACATACTGGAAGGTGCTGAGGGCTGTGGTGGACTGGAGCTCCAAAGCAACGAAGGCAATCTATGGCAAATGATGCAGCAGCCTGCCCAGCGTTCTGCACCAAGAGCTAAAGAGCTGCTACTCTTGTTGCCATAGCAACTGGAGCAACAGAAAGTAAGATTGACAGGTGGGAGCAGCAAGGCAAGTAGCACCATAGCGACAGAGATGTATCATGTGGCCCCCTCCGAACTTGGAAAGCACAAGGGGATGTAGAGAGATATGGGGATTGCCCGAAAGTATTCAAACCTTGGAATCTTTAAAGGCAAACATGAGAAGGCTAAAGCAGATTTCTCAATGGTGCTTGGGGTGCCTAGGAGACTGGAGGGCAAAGAGGAGGAACACAGTGAAGGCAACCCTCTCCCCATGAAAACTCTGGGAAGCAGAGGCTCAAAGGCTCTTGACACCTGAGCTATGCAAAATAGAAGCTGAAAGGCACATTTACAAAACTTTAAAAAACAACAACAACACCCTCTTCCACTCTCGGTTCAGCATCTTAGCTCAAGAGAAGATTCCTGGTAAGGTAGCTGTAGAGCTGGCATGGGGAAGCCCCCTATTGACATTGTCCCCTGTAGGCACAGTATAGATTTGGTTAACACAAATTTGGTTCTGGAGAATCCTGTGTGGACATGGCCTCAGAGATACTAAATTGTGAAGAAAAGGAAAAACCTATAACAAGCAATGAGCTAACGAAGTGTTCTTTGTTCTCACTGACTAGCTCAGTGAATTTGGGTCAGCTTATCTCCAAGGAAATATCCAGAAGAAGCAACATAATACAGTCACTGAAGGGATGGACAAACATAAACACATTGGATCAGACTAAAATAGAACAGTATGCATCTTTTTTTTCCTCAGCGGTGGCTAACCAGATGCCTCTGAAAGTTCACACGTATGCATGCAAGTATTGACCACCCAATAATGAATGTTCCCTGGGTGGTTTACATGTAATAAAACCACCAGCCATGACTCTCATTGAACAAATTGTTGTAATATAATATGTATTTTACATTTGGAGGATTGGATGTCGGCTGAGGTTGAATCCTGACAAGACAGAAGTACAGGTGGGTGTGGGGGACTCTCTGGTCCTGAATGGGGCAACTGCACCCCTGAAGGACCAGGTGTGCAGTCAGGGAGTCATTTTGGACTCACAGCTGTCCATGGAGGCGCAGGTCAATTCTGTGTCCAGGGCAGCTGTCTACCAGCTCCGTCTGGTATGCAGGCTGAGACCCTACCTGCCTGCAAACTGTCTTGCCAGAGTGGTGCATGCTCTAGTTATCTCCCGCTTGGACTACTGCAATGCGCTCTACGTGGGGCTACCTTTGAAGGTGACTCGGAAACTGCAATTAATCCAGAATGCGGCAGCTAGACTGGTGACTGGGAGCGGCCACCGAGACCATATAACACCGGTCTTGAAAGACCTACATTGGCTCCCAGCACATTTCCGAGCACAATTCAGAGTGTTGGTGCTGACCTTTAAAGCCCTAAACGGCCTCAGTCCTGTATACCTGAAGGAGCGTCTCCACCCCCATCGTTCAGCCCAGACACTGAAGTCCAGCGCTGAGGGCCTTTTTGGTAGTGGCGCCTGCCCTGTGGAACGCCCTCCCATCAGATGTCAAATAAATAAACAACTATATGACATTTAGAAGACATCTGAAGGCAGCCCTGTTTAGGGAAGTTTTTAACAACTAATGTTTTAATGTATTTTTAACATTCTGTTGGAAGCCATCCAGAGTGGCTGGGGAAACCCAGCAGATGGGCAGGGTATAAATAACAAATTGGTATTAGTATTAGTAGGAGTATTATACATTAACACACAGTTTTGAGGAAGACAAAAGCATTCTCTTTTCATTGAAAAACAGCTGATATTATTAGCCTTTGAGGCTATTGTCCATTGATACAAATAATGTATTTATTGTTTGTTTCCAGACGAGTAAGGCTATCTCCAAGGGAGACTTTCACCTGGCAAGTTCTGCGTCCCGGCGAGCACTATTCCTTGCTGCGCTCTCTATCACCATTGGCACAGGAGTGTATGTTGGAGTGATTGTAGCACTGATTGCTTACCTGTCTAAAGGTGGCCACTTATAGTGAAGAATCTCTGCATCAGATGAATAATTCTCTCGGATTACACACTTTCCTATGAAACATAGGACACTATGCTTACAAGGATTTCTACGGAGCACTCCCTAAACAGAGATCTGTGCTCATACAGACTGTCTGTGTGGTCTCCTTCCTTTTTCTGATAAAACATATACTGTGACCTACTTTGTATCACGGACTGACAAGCTAAAAGCAGGAGGGGAGATCAGACTGAAAATCCTGGATTTTGAGACTGCCGGGAACAAAAAAAGTGAATAGGACAGTTTTTAAAATGTTGTCTGCAGGGTGTTTTCAAACCAATGTCCATGTGTGCTAGACCTGGTGTTTGTGAAGTCACCTGTCGGATCTAAGCCCCTGCCTACTCAGGGCGCACAGTGAAGAGGAAGGCTGGGGAAGATTCAGTTCATTTAGTCTTTCTTTTGGGAGATAGGACTGAAGGCTACACGGTGACAGCAAACAGCATTGTCAAGATATTTGCATTATTATGCCGATGACAAGACTTGCAACATCAAATGCTAATAATTCACCCTTGGGTTGCTGGTAGCAGCTACATGCCATAAAAGTTCTCTTTCAGAGGCTTTGTTCATATAACTTGCCCCTCTGCCTACAGTTCCTGTATGAGGCTTTCCCTGCTGCCACAATAGAATAAGATGGCCTTGGAGAATCACGCCCAGCCATCACTTTCAACCTAAGAAACACACCTGCTTTAAATAAGACAATTATTACAGTTACTATAACCAAGCTCATTAAAGGGGCTTGAGAAAGTCCTCATGGGCCTTCCAGTTTTTAATTATATTTTGACATGTGCATTACACTGTCACTCAGGAGAGCTTAACATAACCATTTTGACATGGAAAAGTCACCCCAACGTGGTGTGGTTTGATCACTTTTGATCACATCCAGAATGTCCCAGACCTTAGCCTGTGGAGGCAAATGGAATTGAATGGATAAGACGTTGTAGTGATCAGGTAGTTCTGTGTAAAAATGGTTCTACAGCTACCATTATTCTCTCTACATGCAATGGGAGTTTTCTTGTGCCTGTTTCTGTGCAGACACTTACACATCTGAGGCTGTAATCCTATATTCACTTACTTGGGATTAAGCCTTACTGAACTCAGTGAGACTTACTACTGAGTAGGTACATATAGGGTTGGCTCATAAGTGGGAATGCTTGAATTTTAGTCAATTTAGTTGTGCTGTGCCCAAAGTTATCCGCCTATTTATTTATTAAAAGCCAGACAGTGCATGCAGAGTATCGAACTGCTATTAAGCAATTGGTGATTCTGCAAAGAGAGATTCGAAGTAACCGCTAGGCTAAGCTGGCCCTTATCCATCTATTTATGTATTTATTTTAAATTTGTATACAGCCCTTCATCCATGGATCTCAGAGCAGTTCACAACATTAAATTATAATATAAAAAAACACAAAATACATACTAAAATAAGGGCAGTGTAGACACTGAAGTCATTTGAACTAAAACAAGTCAAATCCATGGGACTGCCTTGCAGGGGTTCTGTTTGTACCTGGCAGGAAGAACACAGAAGGTGCTTATAGTTAAATGTTTGTAATCTCTTTCCTGTGGGGTGCTTTGGCACTCTGTTCTGGTTCAATGTATGCATGTATTTGTTAAGTGGGGTCATTGGTTTGAAAATTACATCGAGTGTTCTATCTTCTTGTCTCTATGCCAGGCTTAGGTCTCGATTCTGAATCTGTGCTTGGGTCTTAAGTGTGAACTGAATGTGAGGAATGTCATGAATATGTTCCAAAGCTTAGCTGCAGTAGAGCTGACCAGCAGTACTCCAGTATCTGCACTTTCAGCCAATATATTTCTGGGCACAATTTGTGGTGGTGGTATAAAGCCTCTTCCCATCTAAACCTACGAGGCCTTTATGATATCGTGGGGATGTTAGGCTGAATGTGCCGTTCTTACCTGCAACAGGCTGACTGACTCTCTCTAAGTTCATCTTCTCTGGTTGTGACATTTCCTCTTAGTAAAAGCCCATCTATGTCTGAACCTTTCACCTTTTGCAAATAGTGTAAGCCATCGCTATTCACACAAACATTTGATAGCTAGGGATGTGCATTGGGACTTCTTCTTTTTAAGTAACTGTAGGTTTTCTCCTTTTTATTATTGATGTTTCAATTATTGACAGTTTTAATGTGCTTGGAAGCTGCCCTGAGCATCCCTTTGAGACGGGTGCCATAAAAACTTCGAGACATACCTAGGTCGAAAAAGCCAAATCCTTCAGCCAAACTTAGTAAGAAACGAAACTGTATTTTACACTGATAAGAGAGAAGCTGCAGAGAGAAACGAGAGATGCAGACACTTGCTGCTTCTGGGTAAAGTAACTCAGGAAAAATTAAGGTGGTAAAACCTCTGCAATGCCATTCCCCAGCCTGTGTTACTGCACACGAACAATTTACTGGCACAAAGCAAACTCCCAGTTATGACCACTTCAACAAGGCACAAGTGTTTTGATTTCACTTCCATGCCTGTTGTATGACGCAAAACCAAGAAGTCTGCCTTTCCTGAGGCAAGGATTTAATTTAACTCTGTTCATAGCCGGAGGGAGAAAACACTGTTTGTTAATGATCAAAGTGCAGGGGGGAAAGGTACTGAAGGGTTTTTAGTTTTGAAAGAAAATGACAAGCAACAAAACCTCATGCCCACTAGAGGAAGCTCCTTCCAGGGCTGTGCTTGACAGCGCCTGTATACCGCTCTCAATTAATGTGGTATTTGTTTCTCTGTTTTTGTTCGCTAATAGGATGGCCATTAAGAAAACTGTGGATTATCTTGTGAATGAAATGTGAGGAAGGTTAGTCTGCGCTTCCAGTGTGTCTCCAAGGCATCACAAGGAAGTGAGCAGAAGTTAATGAAGAAGCCTTATGCTGGCAGGGCTGCAAGTGCTGCCATAAGATTTAGCAATTCCAAGAAGGAGGGAGAGTGGGCAGAGGAGACTTTTGAGCTGGAAGAACTGAGAGTGGGCTGTGCTATTGACATGTGAGGAAGAAAAGCAGAAGACTTAGCAGAGGTGAAAGGAAGGAAAAAGTAGTGTAGACCAACTCTTGGGGAGTTGGAGATGACCCCTTGGTCATCTCCAGGCTCTAGTCCAGACAGAGCTGGAGAACCTTTTCCAGCCTGAGGGCTACATCTCTTCTGCGCAAACCTCTGGGAGCTACATGGCAGTCATGGATAAGGCCAGAGGCAAAGTGGGCAGAGCAATGGATGTGAATTTTACCTTTTGTATAGTAGGCTAGTTTCTTCAGACATTGCAGGCGTCCCTCTCTATTCTCCAGGCAAACAAGAGGCATTATCAGAGTTCCAGTACGCAATTCAGCCAGGCAAAAAAAGCCACTCTAGTAGGGCTGGCAAGGGGTGTGGCCGGGAGGGTGTTTACCTACTTAACATGAGCGTAGCCAGGGGTGGCAGCTGCCTCCCTAAATCAAGTAAATCAATACAATATGCATAACAAACTGAGAATCTGCCCCCCAACATAAATCTTGGCTACACCCATGCCACCTACATAGTTTTTCCACAGTTCAAACCATGCTCAAGGTGGCTTACAACATGAAAAAAAAAATGTAACTACAAAAGTAGTCGTAAACAATAAATAAAACATTAAAAATACAAAACCAAACTGAACATAAATCACAACAACAGCATATGAAATAAAGATACGCCAAACCAACAGCAACAAACCCCTCAAACAAAAAAAACAAAAAACCCCAGCCCAAGTTTGTGTTCAGAAACCTCAGTTTTTGTAGCTGGAGTCAGTCAGGGCCCTGCCCTCCCAGGCCAGGTGAAGAAAACCTGCAAGGAATGGAGCAGGTCTTACAAGACTCAAACCTGTTCCCAAAGGCCAGATAGAGGGTCCCAGAGGACCACATATGGCCCCAAGATTCCCCATCCCTGCTGAGCCAAGTGTCCATTAACTCCCTAGTGTCAGAATTAAAATACTACGTGAATCAAGCAGCAAGAGAAACACTGACTGGTGGTATGTATTTAACAATTTTCCAGGTGCTTTCTAATATGAATAATTTAACCACCCTTTCCCTGAAAAGCTAGGCTGGATCTAGACACATCAAAGAAGCGTTTCGGTTTTAAGCGTTGTAAATTTAAACCGGGAAAACCGATAGAGAAAAATGGGACTCCTTGCCGCCATCTGGTGGCACAATGTTATATCGCGCATACAACGCATATAAATCGCTTTTTCTTTAG
Organism: Podarcis pityusensis; assembly: GCF_964106645.2. Classification (NCBI taxonomy): domain Eukaryota; kingdom Metazoa; phylum Chordata; class Lepidosauria; order Squamata; family Lacertidae; genus Podarcis; species Podarcis pityusensis. Next base: position 31,813,902 of record NC_138028.1, read on the forward strand.
CAGTCTAGCTGAGTCCCTAAAGTCTCTGCCTTCACCTCCTCCTCCTCAAGCTTTCTACCGGAGTGCTCAGTACTTCCCACCCCAGCGTCCCATATCTGTGTCTAGAGGTACAGACTTGGATCTGTCTTGGATTTATCTGTGCACGCTGTAGCTATTCTGTCAGAGGCTCAGCATGTTGTGTATAGTTCAGGTGTACATTTTATTCTAAAGTAGCATGTTAATGTCTGAGATTTCTGCTGTACTTGAGCCATAATGGAGAGAGAAGCACACACGAAAAGACACCTGTTCAGAAGAAGAAACCTCTGAAGGGGCCCATTATGTTTTATATAACGGAATAATATAATAAAAAGGAAATGAAGGACGTGTTTATTGATAGTATCAACTTCTGATGCAGGAAAGAACATGGGAATGGGATGCATTTGGTAACTGGTGCAAGACTCTTGGGAATAGCAAAACCAGAAGTCCAGGGAGAATGCGTGAAGGGAGATTGCAGAAGCAGATCTTGCCCCTGACCTCCACAGAGTCACCGAAGAGCCTCCATGCCTACAGTGGGTAAAAGCGAAGGCTCCCCCTGCATGATTGCATACCCCCAACATATTCTCACCCAAATCCAGGGCACCCCACCCCGCACCATGTCGCCCACAACTGGACCGCCTTATATTCTCTGTCTTTCTCTCCTCCACTGCCACGGTGGCAGCTAGGCCTCAGCCTTCTTGCTACCCCTGCGGCCTCACCATGCCCACCAGAAGCGGTGCTGCCTCTCTGGAAATGTGCTGCACCCACTTTTGGTTGTATGGAGGCTGCAGAGGCTGTGGCGGCGGACACCAGGCTACCACAGAAGAGGCAAGATGGCTGAAGCAGAACATCCGGGATGTCAAACAGAAGCCGGGCTGCTTCTGTAAATCTGGAGTGTCACACTCCAAGTAGGACTGTTGGTTAGTATGTGATTGCACACCCACCTTTCTGCAGGAATTCTGGTTATACATGCAGAGTCTAGATGTGCGTACAAGTTATCAGTTAATATATGAGATGTTGGACCCTGTCACTGTGACCCTAAATCCTCTCCTTCAATTTGTCCCCTGAGCAGAGCCAGATTGCAAGAGCTTGACGCTTTTCATGTAGTCTAGCGTTTACTTTGCTAATGCAAGCCACAGCTTGGAGCTGACACAGGTGATGATGTTTACAAAGTCCTCGGTCCATTGGAAGGGAAACAGGAACAATACAGAACCCACTTCTGCTACTTATAGATGGGGATCTTTGTGTACAATGTCTGTTTAGGGGATTGCCACACATTAAATGGCCTTGGACATTTCCCTTGACTACTTCACATATCAGTATATTCTTCTTTGCCAATACGTCAGGAGAACACATTCTCCCTCAATCATCAAACTAAAACCGATGGGGGACTGCTTCTGCAATGATGTAGACCTGCATGGTGCAACTGTGCTAACCAGGCAGGGCATGATGGGAGTTGTAGTCCAAAACCACCAGAGGATGCCTGGTTGGCAAAGGTTGATCTTATCTGTAATTCTTTACCTGTGCCTTTGCTTCCATCATCCTTTACCTTTACCTTAAGCTAGATGAGGATGAAGGGCCTTGGAGTCCTGACAACATCCAGGGACCCAAAGTTGAAGAACACTGCTCTCAAGCAACCACAAACAAGTATGCTCCATCATCTATGTGGAAGCCGTTCAAATATTTGGAGATGGCTATCATATCACCTCTAAATTGTCTCTTCTCAAGTGCAGCCATACCCAGCGAATTCTACCTTTCCTCATAGAACTTGGTCACCAAGCCCCTCGCCATTGCCCTTCTCTGGACACCTTCTAGAGTTTCGTACAATAACCGTTTCTGAGTCCTTGTGGGAGAAGGCAGACTGAAAATAAAAGTGTGTCATAAGAAGGACAGCCCCCACCCCACCCCCAAAAGAAAACAAACCCAAGAAGCTTGTGGATTCAGCATTTGTTCCTTAATGACTCAAAGTAACAGTAAGTTACGCACTGTAGACGTCTAGTAAAAACTATAAGATGACATTTCCCCCTGCTTGCATAGTTTAATTTTGCTGCAAGGCAAGAAGCTTGCTCTAAAAGAGGCTGACAAAATTTAAAAAACGGTTTCCCACTAATAATGTGAATTTCTGTTCATCCCAGAAGGGCAGAGCTATGTGAGAGCATTCCCATGGGAAACATTGCAAAAATGAGTGTACCAGCTAGAAACCGTCTGGAGGGGAGAACTGTGGAAATTGAAATCCATAGAATCAGCATGGTGGCTGCCTTAGAATAACTTATTATAGACTCTGAGCGTCTGCTGCATCCCCTGGAGCAAAGAGAAAAGAAGCAAAGGAGAGAAAAACAAGTGTCTGGGTAAGTGGCAGCTTCATGAGTTTGCTCAGACTTTGAAAAACTCTTTGAAAATGGAAATCCAGCCCCAAGGACTCTTGTTTCTTAACCTGCAGCCCAGACACCCGCCATCTCCCACAAGCTGTACTCTTTGAGGCTGGGTAACAAGACGCACAAGAGAATCATAAATATTTGCACACCACTTGGCCATTCGCAGCATCTCTCTGCGAGGCAGGTCAGTATTATTGTTCCCAAATGGCTGGCTGTGGGCTGAAAGAGAGTGGCTCCTCACAAGGGCATGTACGTGAGATCAATGCTGAGATTAGATTTGAACGGAGGCATAAAGCTCCTAAGTAGATACTTACTTTTGGCTGAAAAACAGGGGAGGGGAAGGGGGGAATCCATACAAACAAATTTTCCCAAATACCTTCAACATTTGGGACATCTTCCCTAACAAATCCAGCATCTTCATCCTGCAAAAAAACACAAAAAAAACCCCACCAACCTCATATTTCTACTCAAAAGTGTCTATTTTTGTGACTCACATATGTGCCTTTCAAGTTACTGTTATTGATTATCAGGGATGCGGGTGGCGCTGTGGTCTAAACCACGTCAATTGGAAGGTTGTTGGTTCAAATCTCCACAACAGGGTGAGCTCCATTGCTCTGTCCCAGTTCCTGCCAACCTAGCAGTTTGAAAGCATACCAGTGCTAGTAGATAAATAGGTACAGCTGAGGTGGGAAGGTGAACGGCATTTCCGTACGCTCTGGTACTCATCACGGTGTCCCATTGCACCAGAAGCGGTTTAGTCATGCTGGCCACATGACCCGGAAAGCTGTCTGTGGACAAACGCTGGCTCCCTTGGCCTGAAAGCGAGATGAGCGCTGCAACCCCATAGTCGCCTTTGACAGGATTTAACCATCCAGTGGTTCTTTACCTTTACCTTTACCTTTACCTTTACCTTTACCTTTACCTTTACCTTTACCTTACCTTTATTGTTATTGTTTATGTTAAATTTCACATACCACCTATTACCAAAATAGGGTTATAAGAGGGTTCCAAAAATAAAAACTGATTTATGCACACATTAAAATAGAAACATGCATAATCAAAATACACAGTAAAACAATACAATTAGAACTGTACAGCAATTAAAATCATGAAAAACTAACTGGAAGAATCACAATTCTGTCAACTCTTTCTGAGGAACAGCCTTGGACCACTTTCCAACTACTTTTGTTTCAATTATCTTACAAATACAGTGGTACCTCGGGTTACATACGCTTCAGGTTACAGACTCCGCTAACCCAGAAATAGTACCTCGGGTTAAGAACTTTGCCTCAGGATGAGAACAGAAATCGTGCTCTGGTGGCGTGGCGGCAGCAGGAGGCCCCATTAGCTAAAGTGGTGCTTCAGGTTAAGAACAGTTTCAGGTTAAGAACAGACCTCCAGAACGAATTAAGTACTTAACCCAAGGTACCACGGTAAAGTTGCCCCATCCTGAAGACATCATCCAGCTGGACAGGTTCATCCTACTACTTTTGCATCAAGATTTCCCATCTGCTTTAGAACCCTGCAAAATCAAGGTTCTAAATTATATGGGGAGCTTCCACAGGAAGAGGAATGCTCATCACAAGAAAAGGCAGAAATAAGATCTCAGCATCTCAGATTTGGGTAAGTTTCCACTTTACCAGTGTTGTATCTATCATTGCTTGTTTCAGCACATATAAAATTCCCCATGGTATCAGAAGCTGGGCTAAAAATACAGGCCACACAAAAAGGTCCCTGGCTGCTTTAGAACTGGCGAAGTTGCAGATTTAAGTTTTCGTTATCTATCTTTCACAGGAAACCATCTTAACCCCATTTGAGCCAATTCAATTACAATTTTGTATTTTTGCTGAGAAGTGTCTTTCAGAATTATATCTGTATTAGAATATATTTTCATATATGTTGTCCAGGGTTTTTTTAAACCTACTCCAGCTTTTTAAAATGGGGTGATATATCCTGACACTGACGTATAGTTAGTGTCATATAAATGATTAAATGGGTGTCATATAAGAACAGTAATATACAGTAGTAGTTAATCCAGATTTGTGGTACCTTAATATTTAGTCCTACCTGTATTAACTGAATTTACTTCCTTGACAAAGGGACTCAAGGTTATATCAGCTCCTAATTGCTGCCACTTCAAAGCAGAAGCCTATTAGTTTTCTTTATGCTAATGACATGTATCTAAATATTTTCCTTCCTGACTATCGCTGTGCTAAATCTTCTGCAGATCAAAGACCTGTGTTTCAGCGTTCATTATTTTATAAATTCACTTCTATCTGATGAAAAGGACATGCCACTTAATAAAGGTTTTCCTTAAAGGTAAACCTGAAATGGCCTATAATGCTGTCAGATGGCAGGACCTGTGGAGAGTAAATGTCCTCTCAGGTTTTTGCTTTTCGCATCTTCAGTGCTGAGGCAATCTGATATTGCCATCCTACCAGAAGGCAGTTTTGATACTGTTTGCCTTCTGTAGCTATGCAGATATCCTGAAACTGCAGTAATCATGTAAGGTAAATGCTTGGCTTCTTCCTTTATTAATATATTATATAGTGCAGTCAGTCCAGGAAGATACCATGTTCCATGGTATCGAAAGCCACAGAGAGACTGAGAAGGAGCAAGGTCACACTTCCCTTGTTTTGTTCTAAGTATAGGTGACCAAGGCTGACTCAGTCCCATGGCCAGACCTAAACCCAGATTAGAATGGGTCTAGTTAATCTGTATCACCCAAGAGTGCTTGCAGTTGCCCCCACCTCAAGCCTCTCCACCACCTTCTCTAGAAAGCGGATATCTGGGACTAGTTGGTAGTCTGTCCAAAACAATGGGTCCAGTTCTGGTGTCTTTAGGGGGGAGGGGGCATTTTGGTTTGTTTTTTCGTTCTTGTTTTTCACATGTATTTTGTGCTTTATATTGTATTTTTATGTTGTGAATGGCACCCTGAGATCTGTAGATAAAGGATAAATTTAATAAAGAAGAAGAAGAAGAAGAAGAAGAAGAAGAAGAAGAAGAAGAAGAAGAAGAAGAAGAAAGACCACTCCCTCACATAGTGAAGCATTAACCATGCTCCAAGACCCAGCCAGTCAACCCCTCTCCATAACTGCACATTACATTTTATATGAATCTCAAGGAAAGGAAGAGGAGATATGTCCTCATTAGCCTCTTCAGTGTTCAGATTCAGAAAGTTGAAATAAGAATTGTTGTGTACCGTCCATAGTTATTAATAGCCTCTCTCATAATGGTAGTGGCTCTGTATACCTGAAGGAGCATCTTCACTTCCATCATTCAGCCCGGACACTGAGGTCCAACTCCAAGGGCCTTCTGGCAGTTTCTTCACTGCAAGAAGTGAAGTTACAGGGAACCAGGCAAAGGGCCTTCTCAGCAGTGGTGCCTGCCCTGTGGAACACCCTCCCATCAGATGTCGAGGAGATAAACAACTACACTACTTTCCAAAGACATCTGAAAGCAGCCCTGGATCAGGAAGTTTTTAATGTTTGATATTTTGTTGGGTTTTTATTATGTTGGAAGTATAAGTAATATTATTATTACTTGGGATATAAGTAATATTATTATTTGATGTTGTTCTTGTTATGGTTTCTCAAAGGATCCTTGAACACCAGTGTTACCCTGCTCACAAACTGCAATACTCACAAAAATGGCGAGGGCAAAATAAACTCTCTAGCCCACAGAGTATGGAGTAGACAACACTGCCATACGTTACCATATGTTGCACATAATCACATGACTGACTCAACACAAGCACAGCATTGTGCACACTTACCAACAATATGGATGTCAGCAGTGCTTGGGCTGAACTAAGGCCTCAGAACATGTTATAAGAACAGCAACAATGCATGTGTAAATAGCACTACACCAATTGTGCAAAAGTTCCCAGTAAACATAGCATAGATATCCACAATAACTGGTTAGTGGTCTCAGAGTCCTTCTTTGTAGAAGGAAATAAGAGAATCAACAGGCAGTGGCAGATACTGATTTATATTGAGCATTATGGTGGGTTTTGTCCTAGCAATAAAGCTGAAATATCTGACCTCTGAACTCAGCTAGGATATCGGAGACACTTGAGGATACTGAAATAATAAGTGAGGTAAAAATAACAGTTGTTTGTTTTCCTCTCCAACAATACTGCTGCTGTTACACTCACAAAATGAGAGATGAGAATGGCATCGACAGGTCAAGGCAAAAAACAGGTCAAGACCTTTATTCTTCTGGAACAGCTTTTGAAACCACAATTCATAGGAAGAGTTGAGCAATAGCTGCCGATCAGCTGCTGGGTCACGTTCGACATCTTGTTGTTAATATATAAACTACTGAACAGCTCAGGAATAGGTTACCTGAAAGACCTTCCCCTGCATAGACCTGTAAGATCACTTAGATCATATGGGAAAATACTGCTTGTGACTCTACACCCTGTTGTTATTGTTGTTGTTGTTTAGTCGTTTAGCTGTGTCCGACTCTTTGTGACCCCCTGGACCAGAGCATGCCAGGCACTTCTGTCTTCCACTGCCTCCTGCAGTTTGGTCAAACTCATGCTGGTAGCTTCGAGAACACCGTCCAACCATCTCGTCCTCTGTTGTCCCCTTCTCCTTGTGCCCGCCATCTTTCCCAACATCAGGGTCTTTTCCAGGGAGTCTTCTCTTCTCATGAGGTGGCCAAGGTATTGGAGCCTCAGCTTCAGGATCTGTCCTTCCAGTGAGCACTCAGGGCTGATTTCCTTCAGAATGGATAGGCTTGATCTTCTTGCAGTCCATGGGACTCTCAAGAGTCTCCTCCAGCACCATACAGTAATTCAAAAGCATCAATTCTTCGGCGATCAGCCTTCTTTATGGTCCAGCTCTCACTTCCATACATCACTACTGGGAAAACCATAGCTTTACAGAATACCATATGGCAGTGACCTAAAAGGCATTTTCTGTGGCAGCCAGCCCCTCCCATCCCGCCCAGCCCCCCCCCTCCCCCGGCTTTCCTTGATCCATAAGACTGGACCCTGTTTTCTGTCTTTGAATCTTCTGAAGTTCTGTTTTATTCACTTTAATCTATTTTTATATTGCTGTTTTACTAGTTTGAGGTTCTGTTTTTTTTTTAACATTTTAATGATGCATTGCTTTTTAGCCAGTGCATCACTTAGAGATTTTCAAAATATTAAGAGTTTTGTAAATTAAATAAAGCAGATTTCCTAGATGAAATATTGTCTGTGTTTAAGCCTGAAAGTCTTCAAGGCGTTTTGTAGTGCCATCAGCTCCTTCTCCCACTGACCTGCAACCAACTCATTATTCCAGCTCTTTTGAGGTAGCTGTGCAGAAAGCTTCCTTCTGTTTTTCATTTGTTTGTCTTTTCCTCTCCCTTCTTCTACTGAAAAGCTCAGCCGGCATCCCTCCTCCTATCTATCCCTTTATCTTGTTTCTGTAATTTCAAGTTGTACTCTAAATTACCCGTTTTTTAATCTAAGAGAGTGCCTCCCTCCTGAGATGGGGACTTGTCGATGAGAGATCTCTTTTATCTGTCCCGAGTTTGCTTTGTGTGCTGCTGCCTATTAGGAGCCGATGAAAACAGAAAGTTATCAAAGGGAAACATGCTGCTTTGTCTGACACAGATCTAAGATACCGACACAGCTGAGCCATGCTGACACCCAGGGCTTCCTGCCTCCCTTTCTTCATGCTAGTCTTCACCTTGGCAGGCTGCCCCAGATGACTTCATACAGACAGGAAGGGAAGCTGCTTACAGATCCCGGTCTTTTTAGAAGCCAGGGCGCCGGGGCCAGTTGCTTGAATCATTCTTCTTCCCTTGATCTGCTTTGGTTTTAGCCTCACTCACCAAAGAACATTAGGTGAAGGCAGTTGGCACGTGCTGTCCATTGCAGCATTTCACCAGTTCTTCTCCGGTGAATGACAGCTCTGGAATCTAAACTACTTTCTCCCCAGAAAAGGGACATCAATCATGTGTGTAAGCTTTCTGGCATTCCATGTTCTTTGTGTATATCACTCAGATTAAAATACGAGGGAGCTGCAGGCTTTTCAACTCAGACACAGATCTTGTTTTATTTTTTAACCCCAGCTATATCGCTTCGCCTCTCACTAGCAAAAGCTCTGAATTTTTATTTCTTTTATTTCTCCTCTGCCAGAAGAAGAAGCCTCAGAGCCAGGGGAGTGGTGGTGGGATGATGACGAGTGGTCAGAGGGAGAAGAGGGAACAGACTGGAAGGAGGAAAAACAGAAGTAAGGAACAGGATGTCAACCATTCCTCAGCATCCTGTGAGCCTATGACACCTTGTAGCAAGGTTTCTCTGCTCTCAAGCATTACAGTGGTACCTCTGGATGCGAACGGGATCCATTCCGGAGCCCCGTTCGCGTCCTGAAGGGAACGCAACCTGCATCTGCGCATGCGTGGGTCGCAATTCGCCGCTTCTGTGCATGCGCATGACATCATTTTGAGCGTTTGCGCATGTGCGAGAGGCGAAACCCAGAAGTAATGCGTTCTGTTACTTCTGGGTCGCCGCAGAGCGCAACCCAAAAACGCTCAACCTGAAGCAACTTACAGGGTTGCTTTCAGATGTCTTCTAAAAGTCAGATACAGTCATACCTCAGATTACAGACGCTTCAGGTTGCTTTTTTCGGGGGGGGGGGGGTTACGGACACACCGAAACCTGGAAGTACCGGAACGGGTTACTTCTGGGTTTTGGCAATCGCACATGCACGGAAGTGCTAAATCGCACTTTGCCAATGCACAGAAGCACCGAATCACAACCCACATGTGCGCAGACGGGGCACTGTGGGTTTGCGAACGTGCCTCCCGCACGGATCACGTTCACAACCTGAGCGTCCACTGCAGTTGTTTATTTCCTTGACATCTGATGGGAGGGCGTTCCACAGGGCAGGCGCCACTACCGAGAAGGCCCTTTGCCTGGTTCCTGTAACCTCACTTCTCGCTGTAAAGGAACCTCCAGAAGGCCCTTGGAGCTGGACCTCAGTGTCTGGGCTGAACGATGGGGGTGGAGATGCTCCTTCAGGTATTCTTGTCACACCACAAGCCTGCAGTTGTGGCTAATGCACTGATAATGCTCAAAGCATATTAGGTGATACCCAATGTTAGTCATATTCAGAGTAGAGCCATGGACTTTAGTGCATTGATTTTTATGAGTCTACTCTGACTAGAACTTAAATATTACCCATTGCTTTTCTTTCGTGACCTGAAAAACTCTGTTGGAATATGGAAATACCAAGATGGCGTTTAGAAAGCATAGAGAATCATCATTCCACAAGCACATACATTCCTTAACCTGAGAAACTATGAGGAACAATCACAACAATGAACCAGCAGTTGATCCTTCATATATATACCCCACAATTCAGTCTTTCTTTGAGTACTTAGGAACCCACTGAGAGAATTGGAGAACACAGACAGCTCTGATCACTAGAGCTTTATTTTAATCTGTAGTATTACCATTAATTAGCTAATCATGCTGATTAATCAATTAATATTTTCAGCTTACTACACCAGATAATTAATTGTCAGCATCATTTGATTTGCAGCGCTCACTCTTCAGCCAGCAGATAAGATGAATGAATACATTTCCCAGTCTAGTTAAATCAAGCATATTTCACTGTGCTCCTCTGCATGATCAATCAGCAGAATAGCTGATTTTCTTCTTAACTGCAGTTGTGTGGAAATATCCTTGACTTGTCATACTCATTCCACTAATGAATGAAACCTGTGGCGGGGGGGGGGAGCAATCCGTTTATTGCTTCGCTTGTCTTGTGTGTCCAAATGCTTTCTTGCATTTTTAACGAGGTGAAGAGGTGGGGAAGGTAAAACAGAGGTTCTCGTGAGATGTGAAACACACTGGCCAGATAAACCCTGCCAAAATGAATCAGAGGCATCTCAGCAAAGCCTTTGAGGATGCCTCTTATTCTTGTTCTGCAGGTATAATGGAGTTTGGACATCAGACAATGCCGAGAGGGTCTTGCACTGCGCTCCTCCATCCCGTCCATCACCACAGAACCTCAAACAACATTCTATCTTAATTCCAAAACCCGCTCGAGAGAGAAGAACTACAGAGGAAGAAGTGTGGGCAAGAGGTGGGGGGAATGCTTTTTCAATCAATATTTTCCTTTCACAGATGCCCAGAGTAGAAGTGCCTCATTATCATAGGGATGGATTCTCCACTGCTGTAGCAAAACAGAGTCTTTCGAAGCACAGCCACCTGCCCTCTTCCTTTCTACTTCCCACCCTGCCTCCTTGCTGCTTCTCTTTCCACCACAGCCTGCAGTCAAGAGGAACAGCAGAGGCTCAGTCTGTGGCACTGCCATCTCTCTGGAGACCAGAGGCAGAGGATTTACACACAGAGAAGCCAATTACCAGCCGCCATTCAAGCCTCCACTGCTGTAAAACCAGGAAAGTCGTTATTGCCTTTTTCCCAAAGGACCGAGGCCATGACCTTTCTGTGTAAAAACTTCCAGGAGCAGGAGCAGCTGTCGAGTGCCAGTGACTGGCTGGCTGTAAGCAGATTGAAGCTCTGCCATTTACAGTGGTGCCTCGCAAGACGAAATTAATTGGTTCCGCAAGTTTTTTCTTCTTGCGAGTTTTTCGTCTTGCGAAGCACGGTTTCCCATAGGAATGCATTGAAAATCAATTAATGCGTTCCTAGGGAAACCGCTTGCCAGGCTGGCGGCGGAGAAGGGCTTTTCTCCCCACCGCAAGCCTTCAGGACAGGTACGGGAACAGAGGGGAAGGCGCGCAGCGCTTTCCCTCTGTTCCCGGGGCTTGCGTGGGAGGAGGGTTTTTCCTCCCCACCGCCAACATTCAGAACAGCATTCTGAATGTTGGCGGTGGGAAGGAAAACCCTCCTCCCACCCCAAGTCTTCAGGAAAGCCATCCGATGCCGGGCGGCGGGAGAAGGTGTCCCCGCCCCCCGCCCGGCATCGGAGCTTCGTTCCGATGCCAGGCGGCGGGAGGAGGCATTTCCCCCCCCCGCCCGGCATCGGAGCTTCGTTCCGATGCCGGGCGGCGGGAGGAGGCGTTCCCCCCCCCGCCCGGCATCGGAGCTTCGTTCCAATGCCAGGCGGCGGGAGGAGGCATTCCCCCCCCCCCCCGCCCGGCATCGGAGCTTCGTTCCGATGCCGGGCGGGGGGGGGAGGAGGCGTTCCCCCCCCGCCCGGCATCGGAGCTTCGTTCCGATGCCGGGCGGGGGGGAGGAGGAGGCGTTCCCCCCCCGCCCGGCATCGGAGCTTCGTTCCGATGCCGGGCGGCGGGAGGAGGCATTTCCCCCCCCCCGCCCGGCATCGGAGCTTCGTTCCGATGCCGGGCGGCGGGAGGAGGCATTTCCCCCCCCCCCGCCCGGCATCGGAGCTTCGTTCCGATGCCGGGCGGGGGGAGGAGGCGTTCCCCCCCCCCCGCCCGGCATCGGAGCTTCGTTCCGATGCCGGGCGGGGGGAGGAGGCGTCCCCCCCCCCGCCCGGCATCGGAGCTTCGTTCCGATGCCGGGCGGGGGAGGAGGTCCGAGGACAGTGGGGAAGACGCGCTGCGCTTCCCCGCTGTCCCGGAGATTTCCCTATGGGCTGTCGTCTTGCGAAGCAAGCCCATAGGGAAATTCGTTTTGCGAAGCGCCTCCAAAACGGAAAACCCTTTCGTCTAGCGGGTTTTTCGTCTTGCGAGGCGTTCGTCTTGCGGGGCACCACTGTATATGGGGCTCCAAATGAAGACTCCTCAGTTTCCATGAAATTCCGATCAAAACCCCTGTACTTCTGTAGACGAAAAGGAGTGGACGTTCAGCCTCCATAGCTACCAAAAAATTGGGGGGGGGGCATGTGGTCATTCTGCATATTACTATTTTTCTGTTTGTTAAATGTGAATCCAGCCTGTGCATCAAGTACGACTCAAAGCAGTAGTAGATACTTCTGAAAACCAGCTCCTGGAAACCACAGGAAGGGGGAGTGTCCCTGTGCTCAGGTCCTGTTGGGGCAGATTCCCATTCCCACAGACCTCTGGGTGGCCACTGTGAGAACAGGCGAAGTCCCGGCAGACTGGAGGAGGGCAAATGTTGTCCCTATTTTCAAAAAGGGGAAAAGAGAGGACCCAAATACCGTATTTTTTGCTCTATAAGACTCACTTTTTCCCTCCTAAAAAGTAAGGGGAAATGTGTGTGCGTCTTATGGAGCGAATGCAGGCTGCGCAGCTATCCCAGAAGCCAGAACAGCAAGAGGGATTGCTGCTTTCACTGCGCAGCGATCCCTCTTGCTGTTCTGGCTTCTGAGATTCAGAATTTTTTTTTCTTGTTTTCCTCCTCCAAAAACTAGGTGCGTCTTGTGGTCTGGTGCGTCTTATAGAGCGAAAAATACGGTAATTACCGCCCAGTCAGTCTGACATCAATACCAGGGAAGATTCTGGAGCAGATCATTAAGCAAACAGTCTGTGAGCACCTAGAAAGGAATGTTGTGATCACCAATAGTCAGCATGGATTTCTGAAAAATAAGTCATGTCAGACTAACCTGATCTCGTTTTTTGACAGAATTACAAGCCTGGTAGATTAAGGGAACGCAGTGGATGTAGCCTACCTTGATTTCAGCAAGGCATTTGACAAGGTGCCTCATGATATTCTTGTAAAGAAGCTGGTAAAATGTGGTCTTGACTATGCTACCACTCAGTGGATTTGTAACTGGCTGACTGACCGAACCCAAACGGTGCTCATCAATGGTTCCTCTTCATCCTGGAGAAGAGTGACTAGTGGGGTGCCACAGGGTTCTGTCTTGGGCCCGGTCTTAGCAACATCTTTATCAACGACTTGGATGATGGACTCAAGGGCATCCTGATCAAATTTGCAGATGACACCAAATTGGGAGGGGTGGCTAACACCCCAGAGGACAGGATCACACTTCAAAACGACCTTGACAGATTAGAGAACTGGGCAAAAACAAACAAGATGAATTTTAACAGGGAGAAATGTAAAGTATTGCACTTGGGCAAAAAAAATGAGAGGCACAAATACAAGATGGGTGACACCTGGCTTGAGAGCAGTACATGTGAAAAGGATCTAGGAGTCTTGGTTGACCACAAACTTGACATGAGTCAACAGTGTGACGCGGCAGCTAAAAAAGCCAATGCAGTTCTGGGCTGCATCAATAGGAGTATAGCATCTAGATCAAGGGAAGTAATAGTGCCACTGTATTCTGCTCTGGTCAGACCTCACCCGGAGTACTGTGTCCAGTTCTGGGCACCACAGTTCAAGAAGGACACTGACAAACTGGAACGTGTCCAGAGGAGGGCAACCAAAATGGTCAAAGGCCTGGAAACGATGCCTTATGAGGAACGGCTAAGGGAGCTGGGCATGTTTAGCCTGGAGAAGAGGAGGTTAAGGAGTGATATGATAGCCATGTTCAAATATACCAAAAGGATGTCACATAGAGGAGGGAGAAAGGTTGTTTTCTGCTGCTCCAGAGAAGCGGACACGGAGCAATGGATCCAAACTACAAGAAAGAAGATTCCACCTAAACATTAGGAAGAACTTCCTGACAGTAAGAGCTGTTCGACAGTGGAATTTGCTGCCAAGGAGTGTGGTGGAGTCTCCTTCTTTGGAGGTCTTTAAGCAGAGGCTTGACAACCATATGTCAGGAGTGCTCTGATGGTGTTTCCTGCTTGGCAGGGGGTTGGACTCGATGGCCCTTGTGGTCTCTTCCAACTCTATGATTCTGTGATTCTATTCTATGAGAATAGAAGGCTGCACGAGATGAACAATTGGCTGGATCCAGTAGGCTCTTCGTACGGCAGCTAGTTCCTCTCCATAGCTCCTATTCCCTAAACATCTGCCCCAACATACCTATCCACCCACCCCCACAAATATTCATGAAACCCATTCATCCAGCCTGGGCAACTTTGGACCACTCATTATCCCTCCATGTAATCTTATCTCATGGGGTTACTGTGAAGATAAAAGGGCGGGGGGGTATGTGGAAAGATGAAGCTGCTTAGAGGAAAAGTGAGATATAGAAATGCAACTACAGTGGAACCTTGGTTCTCAAACAGCTTAGTTGACCAACAAATTGGCTCTCGAACACAAAAACCTGGAAGTAAGTGTTCCGGTTTTTGAACGTTTTTTTGGAAGCCAAACGTCCGACGCGGCTTCCTCATGAGTGCAGGAAGCTCTTGCAACCAATCAAAAGATGCGCCTTGGTTTTTGAACAGTTTCAGGAGTTGAACGGACTCCCAGAATGGATTAAGTTTGAGAACCAAGGTTCCACTGTATTTAATCATAGTGTTTAGCCAGTCTGTGATGGAAACAAAACCAGTTATGCAACCAACATTAAAGAAGTACACCACATAAGGAAATTAATGTGCATCTCATTTGTGTTATATTTTCCGCTCAAAGAACTTGAGTTATATGTTTATGTCATTCTGGCCTTTATTAGTTCCGTATTATAGACTCCTCTTATCATGAGTCACAAGGTTCTAGCAAACAACCTCCCAGATTACACACTACACTCTACACTGGAGACTAAGAAAGATGAAGTTCAAGAGCTAAAAGCCTGCACTTAGTGCCAAGGGCCTCTCATACTCTCCCCATCTCTTCTAAAAACCTGTGTGATTAGGGAGTGAAGCACTTCATAAGGAAGGCGAGGAGATGACAGTAATTTCAGCTTCCTTCTTACAAGCTCACCAAGAGCCAATTAATTGCACAGATGAATCTATTTCCACTGGAGAGGTTGTCATCTCAGGGGTTATGTCAGCCATAGATGTGATCTGTGACCAGCAGTTAATATTGGCCGTAATGAGAGGCCAACTTCTTCTTTGAATCTAAGCATCTGTGTCCTCATAAGAAGAGCCCTGTAGATTTGGAAGGGATCCCAAGGGTCATCTAGTCCAACCCCCTACAATGCAGGAATCTCAGTTTAAGTATCCATGGCAGACGGCCATCCAACCTCTGCTTAAAAACCTCCTTGGAAGGAGAGTCCACAACTTCCCGAAGGAGATTGTTCCACCATCAAACAGCTTTTAATGTCAGAAAGTCCCCCCCCCCCCATGTTTAGTCGGAATCTCCTTTCTTGTAACTTGAAGTCACTGGTTCGAGTCCTACCCTCTGGAGGAGAAAACAAGCTGTCTTCCATTGACAGCCCTTTAGATATCTGACTCCTCCTGTTCTCAGTGTCAGAGCCAGTGTGGTGTAGTGGTTAAGAGCGGTAGTCTTGCAATCTGGGGAACCGGGTTCGCGTCTCCGCTCCTCCACATGCAGCTGCTGGGTGACCTTGGGCCAGTCACACTTCTCTGAAGTCTCTCAGCCCCACTCACCTCACAGAGTGTTTGTTGTGGGGGAGGAAGGGAAAAGAGAATGTTAGCCGCTTTGAGACTCCTGAAGGGGAGTGAAAGGCGGGATATCAAATCCAAACTCTTCTTCTTCTTCTTCTTCTCACAGTGACCAAACAGATGTCTATGGGGTAAACCACATGCAGGTTCTGAGCACTCTCCCCAATCGTGCTTCCCAACAACTGGCCTTCAGAGGTCTACTACCTCTGATCTTGGAGGTGATACACAGCTATCATGATTAGAATCCATTGATTGCCTTATCCTCTATTAATTTGTCTAATATCCTTTTAAAACCATCCAAATTGGTGGACATCACATGGAGGCGGGGGCTTGATTTGGTTGTATTTCATGCAGTAGGGCATGAAATCTGTATTGCACTTTACCATGCATGCGAAAACAATACCAATTCCAGAACACCCACTCACACCCCTGCAACATTCAAGAGGTTTTTTCCTGGAACTTCCATGTGATATGAATAACTGAGGCTTGTATCTTATAAGAGCATTTTTAGTCCTTGTCTGAGGTGAGAGGTGGAGCCTCTCATTTACTGACTGATCCTCCTGGGTGTTACGAATACTATATTTTATGTTACAGTATTTTAAAAGTTCTTTTGTTAGTCGTGCTGTTTGGGCCTAAACATAGTTGTTCAGAAGTTTCACTGCAGTCTTAATTGGGACAGTTGCGCTGTGGTCTAAACCACTGAGCCTCTTGAGCTTGCCGATCAGAGGGTCGGCGGTTCGAATCCCTGCGACGGGGTGAGCTCCCGTTGCTCGGTCCCAGCTCCTGCCAACCTAGCAGTTCGAAAGCATGTCAAAGTTCAAGTAGATAAATAGGTACCATTCCGGTGGGAAGGTAAACACCGTTTCCGTGCACTGCTCTGGTTCGCCAGAAGCAACTTAGTCATGCTTGCCACATGACCCGGAAGCTGTCTGCGGACAAACGCCAGTTCCCTCAGCCAGTAAAGTGAGATGAGCACCATAACCCCCGAGTCATCCACGACTGGACTTAACGGTCAGGGGTCCCTTTACCTTTACAATGCAACAAAAGTGATGCTTATGGTTTCTGTTCTATACACACCATTAAACTCAGTGGGACTGACTTCTGAGGAGTCACAAACATGGTTGTGCTGTTAGTTCCAAGATGCAGAATTAGGCTCAAGTCCGAGGCATACTTAGGCACATGGCTGAAACACATGGCAGCACATTGTTAAACTATGGAACTCACTGCCACAGGAAGCTGTGATGGCCACCAACTTGGATGGCTTTAAAAGAATGCTATGCAAACTTTAAGGTAATTCCTTTTAAAATCCATAGGACCTCTGTGTAAATACACTTATTAAGGGCTATTAAATTCTATTTAATTGCTTTCAGTAGCACTTAGTCACAGCTAAGGAAGACGGAAGGTTGAACAACATGTCCACTGAGATCACTTCCAGCCCTGTGATTCCACATGGTTTTAAACTGAGTGAGATCTAGACTGTGGCTGTTCTTCATGTTTACACTTTCAGGGCCTCACCTGAGCTGGCAAAGAGACCCCTGGGAAAACAGCTGCGAAAAAAATATATTCAGCTCCATCTCCCCATGTCTTTTCCCTGATCTCCCTGCCAGATCCTGGGCCAAGGAAGAGAGCTGAGTGAGCCCTAAACACTAATCTAAGCAGACATCTGTCACATACTGTGGACTGTAATAGGGGATCAGTGTGTAAAAAGGATGCCCATTGCCCTGTACTCCATGGGACGCTCCTGCCAAAAGGAATCAGGCCAGGAAGATGCTGGAAGCATAATTCATTTTTGTTTATTTGCTGCACGTCAAATATAATAAAAAGAAGAAAAACTGCAGCTGAGAAAAACAAGAGAATCTTAATGCAAAAACCCTCTGAATAGCAGCTTCTCTAAAAGACACAATGACTTCCTGACTGCATTCATCGTCCCTCCATTAACTTTCTAAACAGCCTGGAGCTTTTACCTCTCCTGCATAAATAACAGAACAGTGACCTAGAATCCTAATGGGAAGAAGTTTGGATAATGTGACACTTTCAGCCTGTTTTAGACTCTCTCAAGGACCATTTCCCATTCACCCCATTATCATACAACCTTCCTTGGATCTCAACACACTATTCCTCTGTCTTCCTCCTTTATTGAATGTGTGACCTCTTTCAGACAAAAGGAAGTACTTCTTCACTCAGTGCATAGTTAAACTGTGGATGGCATTCGCTCCCATAAGGTGTAGCGATGGCCACCATCTTGCCTCCAGAAATCCAATGTCCTGTGTCTTGAGAGTGAACAGCAGAGCCAGAAAGATAAAGAGCCCATCACCAAAAAGTTATGTGTTCCAGGTGTCCTCTGTGCCCACATCTCTGCAGTTCAAACACTGCCCAAAATCTAGTTCTCAATTTGGCATTTGGGCTGTTTGTTCCCATCACCTTTCATTCAGTCTCACTCTCCTGACTGCTTGCAGTTGGGTGGTTCGTGGTCTAACTATGTGCTCCTTACTCCTTTTCCCTGCTGCTCTTTTCACCTCCCCAGGCCAAAGAGGGGCAGCAGCTATGCCTCAGGGGATTGCAGGTCTTTTAACTGGCCAGAGGCAGAGAATGACGCCTTGGGTACAGAAGCAGTTCCTTTTGTCTGTCCTTAATCTGCTGCCAATCAGGGTTCCTGGATGACTCCTAGGGCCTAGTTGTAGTGGAGGGATGGAGAGACTGCGGCTGTCCAGATTTGTTTTGTTTTTAGCACAGCAGGGATGAAGAACCCACCCTACAGTTCATGTTGGACTGCAATTCCCATCATCCCTGACCATTGGAGCCCAACACCATCTGAAGGGCAGTCGGCTGTACAGTACTGAAAACAAAGCAAATTCCATATGCATCTCACCCTTAAAGTGCTGCATTTGTTTATGTTTGGGTGGGGAAGGGCCCCTTTATATCCTGAGGGAATGCAGGGGCTATGAATTGGATTAGGAGGCTCTTATCTCTCTCTCTTCCACACCTAGCCTGCCTGTTTTAAGTAGCATGACAAATGGGGATGAATGTGAATTAGGTAAGCTTCTGGGCTGCTAAATCAGAATCAAGCAGGCAAGCTCCTGGGTGTGGGTGGTTTGTATTGTTTTTTTTTTAAAAAAAACTCTTCCCTCTTCGCTCTACACCTCTCTTCCCCCCTCCCCAAACTCCTGCATTTTAATCTCTTTTTACTGTTTTCATTTCCTCCTTTGCTGGGGCTTGTGTTTTTAAGTACCATCCTGTGAGGGATTTCGCAGGTGACACTCGAACTAAATCTTATTCCATCCCTATGAAGGGAGAGATTTATTGGGCCAAGTCTGACAGCAATGTGAGGAGCAGCTGGGGCTGTTTAAAATTCATCTCTTCCACCGTCAGCTCAATGAGAGTTCAGTGTGATGGGGATAAATTGTATGTTGTGTTTTCCCCCCCCAATTAGACTCCACTCAGCCACAAACTACCTCAATAAATAAAAAACACCCACAACTGAACGTTTAACGCCGGGGAACCATCTCTGTCCACGTCCTCCTGGATGGGCTGTGGCAATAAAATACCACCTCATTACAGTGAAACTGGGAAGGCAACAAATGGCAGTGAGGAGAGGCAAGGCTGGCTTGTCAGGAAACATCCAGGTGACGTCTAATTTAAGGGATTAGATGGGCTATTGGCGCTTAATCCTCACGCAGTGCTTGCCCCATGCTTCTATCCCACTTGTCCACGAGATGGCTGGCGCCACAACATGTGCGCTCAATTTTGGATCTGAGATCAGATTGTGTAATATCTGCACTATTAATTTAAACCCATGTCAAGCTTGGAAAAATAAGAAGGTGCCTTACGCTGAATCAGGCCCATCTAGATCGGTATTGTCTATACCAGCCTTTCTCAACCTTGGTTCCCCAGATGTTGTTGGACCACAACTCCCAGCATCCCTGACCACTGGTCCTGCTAGCTAGGGATGATGGGAGTTGTAGTCCAACATCATCTGGGGAACCAAGGTTGACTGACTGACTGCAGCTCTCTGAGATTTCAAGCTGGGAGTCTCTCCCAGTATTGCTTGGAGATACCATGGATCTAGCTATCAACACAAGTCAGGTATCTGGAAACATAACAAATTTAAATCAATGAGCCTGCAGAATTAATCCTCCAGTTTTCAAATAATGCCTACAGGAGGGGAGCATGTTGTTAAGTTTGTTCCAAGCCTTAAATAAAAGGTGCATTTGCTACCTACAAAACCAGTGCTGGATTTATGTATAAGCTAAACAAGCTATAGCTTAGGGCCCCATTCTCTTGGCCCCCTCCAAAAAAAAAAAATTAAAGGAAAAAAACTGGATGTACATTTCCAAAATATAAGATTAAAAAACAAATAAAATAAAACCTACATAGTTTTGTGTTGTGTTGGCTCTTATGATGTAAGTAATGGCCCCCGCCTGCTCCCTAAAATATCACTGGCTTGCTCATTTCTATACACAGGGTGCCTACATTCTGCATGGACTGTTGCATGGCAACATGTGCAAATGGCTTTAAATACCTATTAGGTCCATAAATTACCATATAGCATATATTCAACACAAAAAACAGCGACCATTTGTTGTTGACAAAGGACAGCTGGACATAAAGGGCCCCATTACCTTCAGTAGCTTACGGTCTCATCAAACCTAAATCCTGTGTCGGAGCCAGCCGTTACAAGTGGCGGAGTTTAGCATAAAATAAAGACACAGAGAGCCAGCAATATTTTCATGATGGTAGGAGCAGCTCCTTTCGAACTTCCCTCTCCTCCGGTAACTTTTTTTATTATCCTTTGTCTCTCTCCAGCCGCATGGCTGTTTGCCAGTGTCTCACACTACCTCATCCGGTCAAGGCTTTAACCCACCCACAAACCATATAAGGTCAACACATTCCAATACATTGTAAAGCTCAGAGTGCTGGTCAGCCGAGGTCAGGGGGCACCCTGCAATATTACAAGCCTTCGCCGTGGCTTTATGACTCCCACATGCCCTCTTTCTTTATTTTATTAATCAGAGTCATATAAGTCAGTACCAATACGGTTATATCGAGCGCGATAAGCGACTCTTGTGACACCAGAAGCGGGCCACGGACTGGAGAACCATGCAGTACATATAGAGATTAAAGAAGGAATACATTGGATACAGCAACACAAAATAATGTAAATACTACTGTAATGATCACTAAAATCAATAAATGTCGAAGCCAACTTCCATCCGGAAGCCAAGAATATAAGAATTCTGATTCCAAGCTGCATGGTAGGCTTCCTGTAAGAGAACAAGAGCTATTAAAAGTGAAATTCAATGTATATTTGCAGTTTGGATATATGCCCCATGATTCTTTCCCCTCCTTAATTTGAAAATAATTGGGGGGAGGCTCATGGAGGGTCAATTGTACTGGAGGCCAAAAAGTTTGCTTAGGGGATATAATATTAGTAAATTGAAAAGATCCATTGACAGCCACACCATGAAGCATTATGCCTGAATGACTGGCATACACACCCAACATTTAGAAGCATGCAATAAACTGGCAAACATAATCATATCTTGTACAAAAATATCATCCCTCCATATCTTATGATAATTTTCTCCCCTAAAAGTCTTATTCAACAACGCTGTTCTTCTAGTTCGAAAGTGGCTGAGCCATGGATACTGCCAGCCAGAGTAGGATTCTGACGACAGCTGCTTGCCAGCCGATGAGGTGAAATATGGTGGTTTCAACTGGACTGGGTCGTCTGCTGGATCCTTGTATAACGGTGCAGCAAAGGATGGCAAGGCAAATGGTTAGGAAGGCAAACACTGCCAGATGCAGCTCGTGTGCAGCACCTCTAGGTGGCGCATGCGGAAAGGTTTCAATGCTTCACCCACAAAATGTTGACAAAGTGTAGGGGAGTTCCGCATGCCTTGAGGCAGGACAACCCACTGATATCGCTGGGTGGGCTGCGAATTGTTATATGCTGGCAATGTAAAAGCAAACCGTTCCCTGTCTGCTGGAGCCAGTGGGATGAAGATGGTTCAATGTGGCCAAAAGTCAATTGTTCAGAAATAAGCTGTTCAGAGATAGCTGGTGCCGCTGCTGCGGATTTTTCTTTTGGTAGAGGCCACTGTTCTACCCCCACTGGGGTATCGGTGATCCTGGTTTGCCACACTGGAAACAAGTTGTATCGGTGGCTACAGGCTGGTTTTCATTTAGCGCTGCTGCCAGCAGATGAGCCTTGTGGGTGGCTGTACGTACAGACTGACAAATGCGAAGCATGGCTGCTGTGTCTGTGGCAGGATTGTGTATTATCGGTTGTAACGCAACCTTACAATCCTCATTGGCATTTTCAAAGGCCAATTGTTTGATGATTATTTGCTTGGCTTCATGATTTTCAATTTGGCGACTCACTGCTGTAAGCAGCCTATCCATAAAGGAAGAATATGATTCTCTTGCCTCTTGCCTGA
Organism: Podarcis pityusensis; assembly: GCF_964106645.2. Classification (NCBI taxonomy): domain Eukaryota; kingdom Metazoa; phylum Chordata; class Lepidosauria; order Squamata; family Lacertidae; genus Podarcis; species Podarcis pityusensis. The sequence goes on from NC_138028.1 coordinate 31,836,031, forward strand.
TTGAACCCCACCTTGATTGAATACTGGGTTCTGGGATTTTTCTCATTGCTTGTTTAGCAGCAAGAGCAGTGTCCCTCAATAAGATTTGCAGCAGTGTGGCTTGCACTGAAGCTTGAGCGAAGGGACCATGCCCCATCATGGCATCTGTGACGTCTGCGAGGGTAACATTTGGATTATTTCCTCTGACTTGTTGTAACAAGGCTGGAGCATAAGCACGGCAGGCAGTTTCCCATTCGTGGGCAAACAAAACACCAGCTGATGGGGGCAACACTGTATGGGCCAAAAGCTTGATGTCCTCTGGAACCAATAGCTGGGCTAATGTGGCTTCTAAAAGCGCCTGCGTATATGGGGCTTGGAGTCCATTGGCCTTTACTGACTGTTGCAGCTCTTTCAAAATCTTAAAGTCAACAGGTTGGTGTTGGGCTTGGGTGCCTGCTGGGGCACCAGCAGGGGGCACAATAACAGGGAATGCCATAGTATCCTGAATTAAGGAACAGCCAAGGACTGCACGTTGAAAAGGTTCTGGTTCTGGTTCTGCCGCTGAAAGAGCAGGATCATTGCCAGCCAGACCACGGTATTTTTGCAGGATTGGGTCCTCTGGTGAGGAACTGTAGTCCGGAGGTTTAGGGTCTGGAGCTGCTGGCAAAGCAAGTATTGGAACAGACTCTAACACAGCAGGCTGAATTAAAGAAGCTGAAGGTTGTGTTGGCAATGCAGCCATGGAGATATTTTTTGGTGATAAAGAGTCCATGGCGTAACGAACCTTGCACCATGCATTTAGAATCCGAACACTTATGCTGGGGTGCCCATGAAAATGTTCCCCGATCTTGTCCCAAAGTTTCAATTCCCAAGTCCCATCTGCAGGAAACCAGGGGGAATGCTCTTCGATGGCCAGAATGAGCTGTATCAAATCACCCTCCGGAACTTCCAATTTGTTGGAGGAGAGGAGAAATTTTAAGTCTTTTAAAAATTTCTGTTGGGGAGCAGACAAAGAGCTGCCCATTTTTCTAAAATCAATATAAAAAAGAAGGGATCGAACTCACCGGGATCTTTTTAAGATGATTAGCGCTTGAAGCCCTTGCCGGGCGTGGTAAGCCAATGATATCCTTTGCTAGGATCGAAAAACCTCACACGGTTTCCTTTTAAAACCTCAGTCTGCCTCAGACTGTTTTCTTTAAGTTGCCTCACACGGTTTTCTTTTAAAATCCTCTTAGTCCTCAGACGTATTCTTTTATTCAGCCTCACACGGGGCACCACTTGTCGGAGCCAGCCGTTACAAGTGGCGGAGTTTAGCATAAAATAAAGACACAGAGAGCCAGCAATATTTTCATGATGGTAGGAGCAGCTCCTTTCGAACTTCCCTCTCCTCCGGTAACTTTTTTTATTATCCTTTGTCTCTCTCCAGCCGCATGGCTGTTTGCCAATGTCTCACGTTACCTCATCCGGTCAAGGCTTTAACCCACCCACAAACCATATAAGGTCAACACATTCCAATACATTGTAAAGCTCAGAGTGCTGGTCAGCCGAGGTCAGGGGGCACCCTGCAATATTACAAGCCTTCACCGTGGCTTTATGACTCCCACAATCCTGCCCTGTACAAAGCCAAAAGACTTCTGACTCTTCACTTCATCAGGTCAGCAGGAACCATGCAAATTCTCTGCTAGCAACCAACGGCAATGCAGGAAACACAAGAACTTCCTGCTGAATCAGGTCAGTGGCCTGCCTAGTCCAGCTTCCTGCTCTCACAGTGGTGGCCAACCAGATGCCTGTGGGAAACCTGCAAGCAGGATCTGAGCACAACAGCAAGTAGTACAGCTCCACGGTCAATTGTAAAAATGCAGACATGCCATTTGAGCTGGTAAATATGGTTGGGAAAGCAAAAGGGAATTATTCTGCTCCTTTTTAGTGTTATGTTCAGGGTCTATAATGCCCAGTAATGGAAAAGGACTAAACTGCAATATGGACAAAAGTATAGACAAAAATACTTTTGACTGGAGCCCCCAAGCACCCTACGAGCACCTGTCAGTCCCGGATCAAATCATTGGAAAATCAGCAACTAAGCTTGGCATCAACATGTCCTGTTACTGTCTAGAGACCTCATGCAGTTGTTTAACCATGAGCTTATGTCATGATGCTATAGTCTCCCTAGAGGGGGAGGCATAGACAAAGCCTAAGGCAGGGAAAGCATATTTCTTTCCACTAGTGCATCTGTTTGGGCACAGGAGTCTTTCTGTCGCCAGAAATTGTCCAACATCCTTTATGTTAAAGGATGCTAGTTATAGGAAAGGGTCGTTTTAGGGCATCAAATGCCTGTATATTATGGCTGCTGCTTATTTCCACTTTTCACATCACATGGTGGATAGATGACTCTTGTTTTAAACAACACGGATCCAAGGTGTCCTGCGTTTTATTTTAAATCTGGCAACGTTATCCAGCAGGAACAGCATATGTCTGGATAGAACGGCAGGCGATTTCTATGACCATTCAGCTTCATTCTGACCAGAATGGCTTCCTGCATGAGACAATGGCAGACCCAGATGGTGGCAAACCCAAATTCACAAAAATCAGGAGCCCCAGGTGACCTCCATGGCTGGGAGTGCCTTTTACCAGCTTTGGCTAGAAGGACAGCTATGGCCATTTCTCAGCCAGGATAGCTTGACCACTGTCATCCATGTGATGGTAGTCTCCAGCCAGGATTCTGCAATGCGCTCTATGTAGTGTTGCCCTGAAGGTTGGCCAAGAAGCTGCAGCTAGTGCAAAATGCAGCAACTTGGCTGCTCACTGGGGCAGGCTATCACCACTATGTTATGCTACTGCAAAATTTGTCAATTAGCTATCAAGCTAAGTTCTATGTGCTGGTGTACAAAACTCCATACAGTTTGAGACTAGGCTACCTAAAAGATAATCCCTTATATACCCAGTCACTGTGTTTTGCACAGTGCCTCTTGCCAATGCCATGTTATCAGGTCTGTGGGGTGTATAGGGTGTTAGGGGAGAGGTAGTACCTCCGGAAGGGGACAAGTCATGCTCCTTCTGGGATATTTTCCCTCTTTTGGTTCTCATCCTGTATTCACTCTCTCACCTGTGGCTCCTAGAAGCTGTCAGCATGTGACAGCGGCCACACCCTGGGAAACGGCTTTGATTGGCTGGCTACACCAAGTGAGGGTAGCCGATGAGTCTCAAACCCTCAGCTGTTAGGGGCTTCCCTTGCATGTGAAGACAGGCTCCAGTGGACTGAGCGGATGAGGCAAACAGTGGGTCCAACAGTCAAGAAGGCAGTTTCTGCACGTGCTGCAGAGGGAAATGAGAGGCAGATGGGGCTCATCAGCCTGGGAAAGTAGCCAATCTAGGAGAAGGAAAACTCTGGTCCTAAACCTCTGCTGCCTTGGATCAATGTTTTAAGATGAGCTGTTCTTGGTCGCAGCTTAGAAGTTTTATATCATCACAACAGCCAAACCAACTTTTCCAATAGAATCAGCGGATTTTCTTCTGCTTGGTCCTGTAACTTGGATATTTTCTATCCAAAAGTGTTTGGATCCCGTCATATCATGTCTCTAAAACATTTAAAACATTACAATTAAGTGCTATCCAAGCCAGCACTTGTCACATTTTGTTTACGTTTCAGCCTTCACTCTCCTAGAAAGAATCCTGTAAATATTCACTATCTCCTCCGGATTACTGGAACAAAAGGTGGAGGTAGAAGAGGGGTAAGAGAAAGCAGAGGTAGAAAAACATCACATTTGGATTGTGACGTAGCTGAACTCCGATAGTGAAATAAAAGGTTTAGCTTCTTAGTATGATTAAAAGAGAGAAATTAACAGATCAACAAAGGATAAGTGAGCAGATGCATAGGCATGCATCACTCCAAAATCACAACAAAGACAAAATTTCAGTAAGAAAACAGGAAAGGCAGAAGAATGGCCAAGCTGAGAAGTGTCTAGCATAAGAGCAATCCAGACCAATCACTTAAAAGCCTTCAAGCCCCCTCATTTTTGGCAAGGTTCCCACACTTGCCTAATTGTGCAGAGGAGCATTCATATTTGGGTCCCTGGTGACAACCATGCTCCTGGGATAAATGAGTTTTTAAGCAGAGGTTGGCTGGCCATCTGTCATGGATGATCTACCAATCAGTGAGCTTGACACTGATACCAGGGAAGGTCCTAGAACAGGTAAGTAGATGGTCAGTGTGTCAGCACTTAGAAAAGGATGCTGTGATCACTAAGACCAAGCATGGGTTTCACAAAAGCAAGTCATCCCCCGCTATTTAACTCCGATGTACCCTTTCCGTCCTCCATTTTTGTTTCTTAAAAATTATGTTGCCCAAAGGTGGTTGTAAAAAATTGGCACAGATGACTAGTCCACATTATTCAACTAATTTTCCCACCCTGCTATTATCAATTGTAAATAATACGGCCTCAAAAGGTCTTTAAAATCCAAAATTAATAGCCTGGGCTACAATTCTCCTACTTGGGAGTTAAGTCCATTTAACACAGTGGGGCTTACTTCTTGGCAGATCGTGTGTAGGGCTGGGATGCCAGAAATTTCCCAAAGGAAGAGAGCTATCATGTGGGTCCCCATGCATGGGCTGAAGGCACACGATGAAGCAAACTTTCTGAAGCTAAGCAAGTCTGAGTATCCATGAAAGACAAGCATGTGTTTGACATCTTGATAGAAGAAACACAGAATAAAATAATGGAATAATTAAATGCCAAAAGAGTAAGAGGAAAGGACTGACAACAGTGATAAGTAATTCTATGTGCGTTTGCCAGAGAGAATATGCAATAAATCTTTCAACAGAAGGCTATGCAGGATCCACCAAGTTGTTTTTTTTAAAGGCGCATGCTAGCTCCCAGCCAAGGTAATCTATAATTATCACCCAGGGGATTTCTTGTAACTTCTTCTGAATACCAGGCCACTTGTAAGAGGAAGATAGGGAACTAGGTGGCCTACTTGACATCTCATCTCTGCATCTCTAGTGTGCAATACTAGTAGCCAAGCAAAAAAGGGGGGGGGCTCTAAGGACCACAACCCCTTTTGGTATGTCTAGATGCAGGTTATTCTATGTGGCAATGGTGAAAAAAATTTATAGCAAAGGGAGAGGTTTGATTGCTGCACCATCTGCTTAGGGCCTCGGGGAAACACATTTGGATAAAGTCAATTGCATGAGAAATTAGTCAGTTGCCTGTGCTGGATGAGGTTGCACATGGCCTGAAGGAGCAGGTTTGCAGTCTGGGGCTCAGGTAGCTTCAGTGACTGGGAGCACCTTTCACCAGCTGTGACTGGTACAACAGCTTCAATCATTCCTGGACTATGAAAGCTTGGCAGCAGCAGTTCATGCGCCGGTTACTTCAAGCCTGGATTACTATGCACTTGATTCAAAAGCTGCCACATTGGTGCAGAATGCTGCAGCATGATTGCTGATAGGAGACCCTGTTGGCAAATCATGCCTGTGCTCAGAGACCTGCACTGGTTGCTGATTTGCTGCCAGCCTAGGTTCAAGGTGTTACTATTGGTGTATAAAGACCTGAGCAACTTGGGATCGGATTACCTGTGGGATCACTTTACCCCCTATGTGCCCATCTGATTGCTTCAATCTGCAGAAATGACATTGTTACAGGTACCACGTAATATTCATTCCTCATCTGTAACACTTTGGAACTCCCTGCCTATTGATCTCAAGCAGGCACCTTCACTGCGCTCTTCTGGGCACCCGCTAAAAACATTCTTGTTTCAAAAAGCCTGTCCAGGTGCTTAGAAAGTTGAGATAATTTTAATCTGGTTTAGTACTTTTTGTATGTTTTAAAGCAAGGTTGTAAATTTTTCTTGATATTATCTTATCTTTTTGTAAACCACTTTGAGGTTTTTGGGGTGTGGTGTTTTTTTACAAGTGATGTATAAATTTTAGGAAACATATAAATATAATATTAAGATATGTGTTAAGGATTTGTTCCCAGGGAAAGATGCAAAACTCTGCAAGCCGGTGCAGAGAAGGCACAGTATCCCTGGGAAGACAGATTCATATGCTACCCACCAACATTACATGTGCACACTCCAGTCTTCAGCAAACCAGCCTGGCTGGGAGTGGGACTCAGTAGGATCAAGGGTTGGGGCTCATATTGTGGGGGGCAGCAATGAGGTGTCAGATTACTCAGCCTCTTTCTCTTTCCTGGTCCCAGTGAAATAAAATACAGAAATAGATAACAGCTCACTTGGGAGTCCAGATGTCAATTTTATAGCAGCTGTTCTGCCACTGCAGCAAACAGATGAACTTACAGAGCCTCCGGCACAGAGTTTACAGACATGGATAATCATTCTAGAGTAATTACCAGTTTGCTCCCCCAGAGGAATTCACCTGTGAGAAGTCGCTGGGAACTAATTACTCCAATTACTCCCTTGATGCAGGCAGCCTCAGTGAGTGAGAAGGTGCTGCTGGTACTAGCTCAAAGCCACCTTCTTTCCAGAGCTGCAAAAGGCTTCTTCATGTTGAATCCTAGATCTCTCTGCCCATCTATAAGAACTATACGGCTTTCCAGTACCTATATTGTAGCACAGCCCTAAGCAATGCAGATTTTGCTGTTATGTAGGCATTTTCCAACCCCCAAGCTTCCCGCTGCGCATACTCTTCTGCTGCACCAACTATAACACAAGTTACACTCTTACATGGCTGGGGCATGCCCTCCAACATTTCTCCGATGAAAATGTTGTTGCTGTTTTACTATTTATACGCCGCCCATCTGACTGGGTTGCCCCAGCCAACCCAAGTGGCTTCCAACATACTGTATAGAAGAAGGAGGAGGAGGAGTTTGGATTTGATATCCGGCTTTATCACTACCCGAAGGAGCCTCAAAGCGGCTAACATTCTCCTTTCCCTTCCTCCCCCACAACAAACACTCTGGGAGGTGAGTGGGGCTGAGAGACTTCAAAGAAGTGCGACTAGCCCAAGGTCATCCAGCAGCTGCATGTGGAGGAGCGGAGACGCGAACCTGGTTCACCAGATTACACGACAACTGCTCTTAACCACTACACCACACTGGCTCTCTTAATTATAAACACATGATTAATCATTTTTAAAAACTTCTCTATACAAGGCTCCTTCAGAGGTCTTCTAAAGGTTGTACAGTTACTTATCTCTTATTTTATTTATTCCAAAGTTACAATACACTTTTGTCCACTGCCATAAGATCACAGAACAATCACTCCAATCCTCATTCCTCAGTTACGTATCTCCTTGGCTCAGGGGTTGCATAACTCAATACTCTCCGACATGTCTCTGATGAAAATAGGTACATCCTAAGGAAAAGCGGGACATTCTGGGATCAAATCAGAAGCCAGCTTCTGTAAATCGGGACTGTCCCTGGAAAATAGGGACACTGAGAGGGTGTGCTGGGGGTAAACCCAGTTAGTTTACAAAATTACAGAAACCACCTGGAATAACTGCACATGGGCATTGCACTATTAAGGGTCCAGGCATATGTGCCATTGCCAGAACAAAGCATGTAAAATGACAATTTCACACTGCTATGAAATCAATTAAAAGTTGGATTCCCTAAGGCTGCTCTGTGTGGTTTCAGGGGCTGAGTGAAAGGAGTTTGGTAGAAAGCCAAAAACCCCAAGTAATTGTTCTGTCTCCTGTTTGCTTCCAAGGATTTGAACTCTTGTTTGGTCTGATCTTGCAGGGTTGCTTTTATGTTATTTGCACGAGGCGTTTCCCAGCTTGAAACCAGAGACACCTTCCTCTGAGGAAAGATGGCGCTAGTAGGTGCATTTCTTAAAGAGAAAGCAGCACCTCCATATGCCTTTTTGGGGTGATGCCCTGAATTTGTCTTGCCTTAAAGAATAAAAATGTCATTTTTTAAAAAAGTCTATTTCTGCTCTCCCACCCTGGATTTTCACAATACCATTGTTTTCACTTAGGCATGAAATACATCGGATCATTTTTTAAAAAAAAGTTTTTATGTTTCTGGTCCTCATAGTAGTAGGTATAATCTTGAGAAAAAGAGACTGTATTCTTTTTTAATGTAAGAATTCCCCCTATTTTATTTCCAAACATCATGGCCTTGAAGTATCTCTTATTACTAATGCTTACAGTGCAATCCTATGCACACAGTGGGCCCACCACTTACCTGAGGGTTTGGTGTCAGAGGACTGCAATCAAAGGCAAAAATCACACAAAGCCAGGAATCCTCAGACCTTTAAAGACATAGAATCATAGAAGTGTAGAGTTGGAAGGTATTAAGTAGTGGGTGGACATAGCAGACGACACAGAGATTTCTCTAAGTAATTCTTTATAAGTAAGCTGGAACTGAACTGAACTGCAAACAGCTCAGCTGGCCTGCTTTTGTAGGCAGCCGGCTGTCAACATTGCAACAACAACAACCCTGGGTTTCCCGCCTAAATTAACTTACGTGGACTTCAGTGACAACTATCTACAGTGGTACCTCAGGTTAAGTACTTAATTCGTTCTGGAGGTCTGTTCTTAACCTGAAACTGTTCTTAACCTGAAGCACTACTTTAGCTAATGGGGCCTCCTGCTGCCGCCGCACCACCAGAGCACAATTTCTGTTCTTATCCTGAAGCAAAGTTCTTAACCTGAAGCACTATTTCTGGGTTAGCAGAGTGTGTAACCTGAAGCATATGTAACCTGAAGCGTATGTAACCCAAGGTACCACTGTACACAATACCCCTGGTGGCCAGGGTGAGAACTTCAATACATAACAGAAGGGACCCCAAGGGTCATCTAGTCCAACCCCCTGCAATGCAGGAATCTCAGCTAAAGTATCCATATGCTGAAGAATGGTTGAGCCTAAGAAACTCTCAGAAGCCAGATTTTTTGCAGCCGGGAGGGTGAACCATGTAATACAACACAAAAGCATGCAGATTTGTTTACCTGTGTCCCAACCACCAACTCTAATTTCCTCAGAGGCACTCCCCGTTTATGGAAATTTGGGCTTCAAATCTCTTTTAAGTACCAAACTACGCCCCTGCATACAGGCAACAGCTTCCCATACTTCCGAGATCTGAAATTTATTTATTGATTTCATAAAAATTATACACAGCTCAATTGTAAAAACAACCACCACCACCTCAGAGCAGTTTACAAAAAGATTTTTAAAAATTACAACACAACTAAAAGTGAAAATACTAAAACTGATTAAAATCACCTCAACTTTCTAAGCAGCTGGATAGACTTGTCTAAACAAGAATGTTTTAAGCAGGGGACAAGAAGAGTACAGTGAAGGCACCTGCTTGATTTCAATAAGCGGGGAGTTTCAAAGTGCAGGTGCTGCCACACTAAACGATTCGATGGCACATGCGGCGTAAGGCAATCTCGTAGGTAAACTGGTCCAATGCTGTTATGTGGGAGTCATAAAGCCACGGCAAAGGCTTGTAATATTGCAGGGTGCCCCCTGACCTCAGCTGACCAGCACTCTGAGCTTTACAATGTATTGGAATGTACTGACCTTAAATGAAGTTGTGTTTCCTCTGGGCAGTGATGACCCTATATGGTGATGGGTGTAATAAAAGCCTTGACCGGATGAGGTAACGTGAGACATTGGCAAACGGCCATGCGGCTGGAGAGAGACAAAGGATAATAAAAAAGCTACGGGAGGAGAGAGAAGTTCGAAAGGAGCTGCTCATACCATCCTGAAAATATTGCTGGCTTTCTGTGTCTTTATTTTATGCTAAACTGCGCCATTTGTAACGGCTGGCTCCGACACTGTTAAGGACTGCAACCATGTTAATAGCCTGTTAAGAGCCTATGGAAAATGTACCATTTTCCCAAAAGGACAAATCCACTTACTAAAGGAAGCCAGCCAAGTGTATTGTCAACTACACAATATAGCTCCGCTCCCTATTGGGCACATAAATGTAGGAGGAGGCAGCACAGCATGTTGTTCCTTGGACTGGGCTGAGCTGTACAAATGCTGCGCTGAAAACAGTATTTCCAGTCCCAATAGCTGTTAACAGGCAGACATACGTAGCTCTCTTTTCTTATATATACAAAAAAAAAATTATCCAGGAGCAGGAGAGGAAATGGAAGTAAGAGAACTGTGCATTTAAAAAACCAGCAGCAAGCATTTATCAATCCCACACTACAAGAGTGCCACCTGCTGGGTCCGATCAGATTCTACTTGTGAAAAAAATATAACATTTGGTATCAACGACGAAAACAATTACAGTGGTACCTCAGGTTACATACGCTTCAGGTTACAGACTCCACTAACCCAGAAATAGTTCTTCAGGTTAATAACTTTGCTTCAGGATGAGAACAGAAATCGGGCTCCAGCGACGCGGCAGCAGCAGGAGGCCCCATTAGCTAAAGTGGTGCTTCAGGTTAAGAACAGCTTCAGGTTAAGTACGGACCTCCGGACCGAATTAAGTACTTAACCTGAGGTACCACTGTATAGGAATTTGACAATGAAGAACTATGTAAGATTTTAGAGCAAGAGTAGCTACCCTGTGGCACTTCAGATACTGTTGGACTCCAAAATCCCATCAATCCCATCCCGCTCAATGATGAAGGGTGAGGGCAGTTGCTGGCGTCTGTCTGCCTCAGGAGACAATAGTGTGTGCCTTCAGGGGCAAAGACAAACTGACGTGACCTCTCTGGGGCACAAGTCTGGGCAGTGCTTATGGAGGTCCTGGGCTGCCCAGATGGCGACCCCTCTCTAGGGCTCCAAAGGAAAGTAGAGCAATATGTTTGGGACCAGTCTAGCTGCAGGCATTGCAGGAAGGAGGCATGCAAGATGCCATCCAACTATCTTAGGGACTCCACTCCAGATGTGTGTAGGGTTTACTGCTTAGCCTTTTTGTCTCCTGAAAAAGTCCCACAAGGCAAAGGAAGCTTAGGATCAGTTTCCCTTCTCCTAGATTGGCTACCTTCCCAAGCTGACGAGCCCCCTCACTTCCCTCTACAGCACGTGCAGAAACCGCCTTCTTGGCCATTGGACCTGCTTTTGGTCTCATCCACTCAATCTGCCGGAACTTGCATTTGCATGCAGGGCAAGTCCTAACTCACCAAAGGATTGAGACTCATTGGCTAGCCTAACCTGGTTTAGCTGGCCAGTTGAAGCCATTTCTGGGGTGTGGCCGCCATCACATGCTGACATCTTCTAGTGGAGAGCTGAGTGAAGGGTGGGGACCAAAGATGGACAAACTACCCCAGAAGGAGTGTGATGTCGTCTTGCACCAGAGGTACTACCCCTCTCCTAACACCCCATCCACCCCAGGCCTGTAATCCAACATTAGAGGGCCACACGTTGGCTACCTTGTAGTCGTACCTCGGCTCCCGAACGCCCTGGGAACTTGGACGTTTTGGCTCCCAAACGCCACAAACCCAGAAGTGATTGTTCCAGTTTGTGAACTTTCTCTGGAACCTGAACGTCCAATGGGACTTCCGCGGCTTCTGAAGCCACGATTTGGTTTTAGAAGTAGAACGGACTTCCACTCAACTTCCAAGGTACAAATGTATAGGAACTCACTGTGAAGGACAACTCAACCCAGCTCACCCTTTTGCAAATGGGTACTAATTAGTCAGAAGTTATATGGAAACATTCTATGCTTCATGAATATCTAAACATTGTTGTCTTTAGGCTTGTCAGTCACGTCCCCTGACCTGCGAGCATTTAGCATAGAAGATTATTGATAGTTGTAGGACAGGGATGGAGAAATTCAGGCAGGAGCCAAGTGCAGTCCTCCAGGCCTCTCTAGCTGACCTTCAGGCCTCTGCCCAGACCACACTCCCCTGCCAAGGCACACTCCTCCTTCCCAGGCCACATCTCTCACTGGTTCATCCTTTGCAGCATCATGGAATGTTTTTGCCTGGCTGGAAGGCATCTTTGAACTTCAAACTATGCTTTTTGCTTGCTCTGGATGGAGAACAAAAAGGAGTGAGTGTGAGTGAGTGTGTGTGTGTGTGTGTGTGTGTGTAGAAAACTAAGCTGCTGTAGAAAGGTAAAATCCACGTTTGTTCCTTTGCCCACTTTTGCCTTTGTACTCACCCACTACTGGCATGGAAGGTTGCTCAAAAGAGAAAGCAGCAGAAAAATGTCATCCACTTCTGTTCTAGAACAATGGGGGGTGCTCATGCACACAGGGAGCATTTTAAAAGGAGAAATATGTAGCACACTTCCCTCCCAGGAAGAAGAAAAGCAGAATATGTATTCAGTTCTCAATGTCATATTGTTCAGAAACCACATGTGTGAATGTTTCCAAACTGACAGGAGCTTTGTGGGTGACTCAGGGCACCAGCAAGGGGTGCACATGGCACAGAAGGGTTTAAAAAAGAAGGACCACCCATTTCTGGATTGTGCATTATTATTTCCCAGAGTAACTGAAACAAAAGCACACATTTTTACTGTGGGAAATAGTCAAAGTTTGAGAGCTACAAATTTCACACATCAGTGCCACATCATAGCTGGCCACCTTCTTCTATGTGGGCTGGGATGTGCCAGGAAAGATAAGCATCTGTGCCCTTCCTTCCTCCCAAATTGTGCTTGCCTTGGCTGCTCCTATTGCCTCTGCCAGTTTCAACGTGGCTCAGAAAGCAGGCAAAGAGGAAGATTCCCGTAACCTGGGTCTGGTTAATCTACATCATGCCAGCACGGCCGCCCAGAAGACCTTCCCACATGTCTCCAAATTGGGCCCTGCTCTCTAAATTACCGTATCTCTAAATCTGGTTTTGGGAGTTTAGAATTCCTCTATCATAATACACTGCAACAGTTTTTATTTCCATTTTTGAGGTTTTAATGAATTTCTTCCACTTGTATCACACATTAACAGACAGGAGATTTTGCAGCTTTATGCTGCACAACATAGAACATGCATTATGCCTAGGAGTGGAGTGGCTGAATCCAGCTCACTAACAGAGTGCACACCTTTCAAGACATTCGTCTATCGTTTGTTGATCTGTTTTCACTGCCTTGCTGAAGACTCCTCCTTGTACTTCTTCTCAGTTTTCCTGGTATATGTCACTGTCAGCACATGATACGCATTTGTTTTATTTGCCATCTGATGCCTGTACAATATTACTATCCTTGAGCCAGTCACTGCCACCTTTTTTGAGGACTCTGGAGGGTGATGTTAGGGTTTTTGTTTCCTTTGTATTCCTTTCCTGATTTTTTTTTTTAAATAAAGAACAAAACAGGGTGCACATCTGGACCTGGGCGTAATTCACTGCCCTTAAGATTGTGGCTCACAATCACATTAAAGAAATAAGGCACATTTCACAGTCCACCTACAGCAGCATTAGAGATCCCAGAGACTCCCCTTCTCTACCACCACCAAGTTTATCTGTCCTATTCACTAAGAAGAAGAAAAGCATATATTTCATTAAGGGCAACTCAGGAGCCCAACAAAAAAAACAGCACCTCATCCCCATCATCATCCCTGCCTTTTTCCACTCCTCCAGCGGCTGAGACTTTGCAAAGTTGGTCTCCAACTCTGGAAACCAAGAAAATAAAAAAGACAAAAGTAACTACTTGAGAGAGGTTGCATTTCCCACTGATGAGATGACAGCAACTTCCAATAGCAGACTGGCAAGGGTCGTGACTAGCCTCAGGCATCCACCAGCGTCAGTCCATCGTGCAAGGCACGTTTCCACATGTAGTAAGTGGAACGTGCCGTCAAGGGGAAATGAGCTCTGAACTCTTTGTACGTTGGGAAGGTCTTTGACTCAAAGCGCTGCTGGAGAAACAGCTTGGCCTGGGCTTTGAACTGAGCCGTGGCAATCACATCCATCACAAACATGCTGTTGTTCTCTGCCATTTGGTAGCCTGGTATCACGGCGCTGTAGGGCTTGGGAGGCTGCTTGTCTACGAGCACTAGAGCACTCTCCTTTTGCTGCAGTGGGCGCAGTTCAAGTTCTGCCTTCCCACTAGTCTCAGCGGTTTTCTTTTCAAAGTTTTCGGAAAGCCCATTTAGGGTAAGGCCGTGCTTCTTGGTTGCTTGGCTGCCGCTTCTCCTCCAAAACCAATAGGCTGTGGAAGAAAGGCTTGGGTAGCGCAGGCGGAACTTGCAGAAGGGAATTTTCCACTGACAGACGCGTTTCTTGGCCAAGTGGCGAAGGTGCTTTTGCCAGATGTGTAGAGATGGGTTGATGCGCATGGTAATACGGGGCCCTGGATGGTGTCCATTGAGCATCTTCTCACTAGGGAGGCTCCCTGGCTTGAATGGCAGGAACGGCTTCTTGTTCATAAGGGGGTTCTGGTTGAGGGAAACAGGCTGAGAAGGCATGAAGCTGGGGTTCTCGTTGATGGCCTTTCTTCTCCAGTTGTAGTAGGTGGACCTGGAGATGCCAGGAAAGCAGCACTTGAAGCTCCTGTAGGGCAGAACAGTATTCATGGAAATGCACCTCTCCAGGTAAGACTTGGCTCCTTGCATGGAAGTCCCATTTTGGTTGGAATTCAAGAGCGGACTTTTGGGCCCTAGGCCTCCTTCAGACTTTGTTACACCGTATTTGCCTGCAGGGAGATTCTCCGGTTTGTGCACCTGAGGATCCTTTGGCAGCACAACTTCCACAGGGGAAGAGGCCCTGCCATTTGTCGCGTTTTGCATCTCGTGCTTCCAGGCATAGTAAGTAGAGCGAGAGATTTCTGGGAACATTTGTCGGAAGTGCTGAAGAGGGACCACCTTGCCCTCTCGGAAGCAGGACTGCAGGAACTGTTTGGCCGCAAATCTGGCAGCCACCTTCTTCCTATGCTCTTGAGACTGGCGCTTCCATCGATAGAAAGTACTTTTGGTGATGCATAGGTTCGAATGAGTCACCTGGGGATCCTGAGGCAGCAGCTCCAAGGTATTCACCGGTTGCACGGGAGGCTCTGGAGCTGGGCTTGTGGCTTCCAGCTCCTCAAGGCCGACCACAGGCACAAAGTACTGAGCTCTGAATAGCTGGGACGAGAGCTGCTGCCCTGACCACATGATATGCAGTGTGGAAACTTGCAAGCTGCACCCCCTGGGTCGGATCAGTCGGTTGAAGTACGGCCGGATTTTTAGGTTGCTCATTGGGTATATGGAATAGATGTTGCACTGCAGCACTGACGCCAGGGCATACATGTGCCACATGTTGGCAAAAGTGCCAGGGAAGCAGGTGGCTTTGATGTCCGCATCAAAAATGGCCTCTAGGATGGCCAAGGGCAAGTTAGTCATCTCAGGGGATTCCTCCGTGCAAAGGGAGTAGCGAGCTGCCTGCAACATCACTTTGGAATCGATCATGCCGTGCAGGTAATACTGCTTGTGCAGCAACATCTCCACCGCTGTGCGCACCTGCAGCTCCAGGCTTAGGCTGGTGTTCCCCCACAGCAGCACGCTGGCAGCCTCAAACAGGTGATTCCCTTCGCCTTTGCAAACCAAAGGCAGCATATTGCAGGGAGCATCTTCTGGGTAGAGGCTTTTGGCAACCCGGTCAACTTCCAGCTCTTCCTGGAACGGCCTCTCACGGTAGCCAGGTAAGGAGAACGAGGACAAAGTCCTCTCGGCTTCTAGGGTTGCACTGGTGAGTCCCTCCAGCCCAAAGCATTCGGCCGCCTCTTGCAGTTCCTGAAGCACGGACTGCACCAGCTGGTGTCGCTGGATCATCCTGAAAACCACAGAAGAGTTCAGACAGTGACACTGTCACACATTCAGCATTTCCCCATGCAATTTCTTTGACATTTGGCCTCGGTTACCGAGACTTATGTATTCTAGTTAAAAATAAATGGGTCAGTGAACCTGGCTGTTAACCAAGAGGTTGGTGGTTCGAGCCCACCCAAGGATGGCTGTGGCAGGATTCCTGCATTGCAGGGGGTTGGACTAGATGACCCTCAAGGTCCCTTACAACTCCACAATTCTGTATCCTATGCTTCTATGAAATCAGGTCTTGTCCCAAAATCTGGCCCCCAGTGATCTAAAGCCAACGTTTCCCTGAGAGTCCCTCCTCTAGTTTTGTTCCTGACCTTTAGATTTTCCTTACTGTCGGGCAATCAAGGGGAAACTTTTTAACTGGTCCAGGAATTATGGAAAGCAAATGGTTTTTTAAAACTGCTTACTGGCTTGATTTTCCCTGCCTAGAAACCCTGAAAAGGCCTCTTGCTAAGCTGCACACACTGGGAAAATCAGAAATTATGCCTGAGCCAGCCAGCCAGCTTATTGTAGTGTGCACAGTAGTGTTTCTATTCCTCTAGGGCTGTTTTCATCCTTTATACAAATTTATTAAATAATCATCATCCTTTGCCACCAAGTACTCAATAAAAAGAATAAAAGGTTGCTACCATGCCTGTGAGTATAATGAATGCTTTAAAAGAGTGAAGGGCAACTCATGGGATATTTTTTTCAGATCACTTTTAAGTTTTCTCTTTATTTCACCTGAACTGCATAATAAACACACTCTTAATTCATACTGCAGGCAAACAAAAAATGCCTGGCTGGGTAGAGAACACAACCCATACTGGAAAGCAGAGCAAAGAAAAATACAATGGGTGGAGTCTATATGTAGCCCACAATTACCATATAGGCTGTTTTTTCAGTTTCACTTAAGTGATTATAGGATGACTGTGATCATGAAAAATCCACCCACAGTAAGGGGAAGTCTTTAGTTAGTAGGCTATTCAGGAGCCTCCATATGAAGTTTTTGTTGCAAACTCGCCTGCCTTATTCCCTTATTTTTTTTAGAGGGTCCTATTCTTTAATTGCTCCTGTGGTACATTGTGGTTATTAAGGCTTTCATCGTGTGTCACGTCACAAATTAAAAAGAAAATTTTCCAAAAACATTTTTTTTGAGGGGGGGAGAGCACAGCTCTGGGGTCTGTGCACCCATTTGTTCCACCGTGCCTACAGGGCTGCCTTCAAATCCGAGTTTGTGTTTTAGTTACTTAATTACTCACTGCACCTTTTAATTGCTAATCTGTTTAGAACAGCAAGCCTTCTTTCAAGAGACAACCTCAGACTGTACTACTATATTCCTGACTTTTTACAAGCTGCAGAAGCCTATTTTCATATGGCGCTATATTTCACACTCCCAGTCTCCTCCGTCTCAGATATTCTTAGGCCCTAGCACCCAGCATAGAAGATCAAAATATTTGCATAGCAGATCCTTTTTCCTTCTGCTGAAAATAATGAAGAGAAACAGGACCTAGTGCTAGGCAGTAGCAACCTTTATTTATATTTACCAGGAGAAGCACTAAAATCTGCATTCAGACGGCAACAGAATAGGGTCTCAAAGGTGTCCTGGAAAATATATATTCACAGAGGCTGGTTTGGGGACAAAAGTCTTGTCACATGCAACATACAGCAAGCTTCTAGGACAGTAATGGGGAACCTGTAGCCCCCCAGATGTTCTCAGACAGTATGGCCAATGTTAAGGAACGGTAACCTCCGGAGGGCGACAGGTTTGTCATCATAGCTCCAGGACAAAAGAC
Organism: Podarcis pityusensis; assembly: GCF_964106645.2. NCBI lineage: Eukaryota > Metazoa > Chordata > Lepidosauria > Squamata > Lacertidae > Podarcis > Podarcis pityusensis. Next base: position 31,853,424 of record NC_138028.1, read on the forward strand.
ACAGGGAGCCCTAGAACAGGGGTCAGCAAACTTTTTCAGCAGGGGACAGGTCCACTGTCCCTCAGACCTTGTGGGGGGCCGGACTATATGGGGGGGGGTGAACAAATTCCTATGCCCCACAAATAACCCAGAGATGCATTTTAAATAAAAGCACACATTCTACTCATGTAAAACACATTGATTCCCAAACAGTCCACAGGCCGGATTTAGAAGGCGTTTGGGCCGGATCTGGCCCCTGGGCCTTATGTTTGCCTGCCCTAGCTCTAGGACCTATTTACAGCTTCATGTCACAATACTGCCATGTTTTTTAGGGTCACATCAATTCAAACTCATAGTTGACAGTATAGCCTCCCATATTATCCAAAATCCTGGATATCTGTAAATTTTACCCAGTTCTTCCCAGTACAGAGAGACATTACTCTGTTTCCACGCAGGCCCACTTTGAGGGTAATTTAAAGCTTCTCTATTCTTCCTCAATCTCTTGGGGGCATTAATTAAAGCAGGCTTCCTCCACCTCAGCCCTCCAGATGTTTTTGGCCTACAACTCCCATGATCCCTAGCTAGCAGGACCAGTGGTCAGGGATGATGGGAATTGTAGTCTCAAAACATCTGGAGGGCCGAGGTGGACGAAGTCTGAATTGAAGCATAGTCACAGAAGGCTATACAAATCCTAAGGTTCTTTTAAAAGTTCATTATTACAGTAACTTGGTAAGAGTGGTGAATGCAGCAGCCCAAGAAGCAGGATGCAACAATGCTCGACTCCCCTGTCAAGTGTGTAATATACAATCGACCCTTCAGACATTAAGCAGCAAGCACGACTGGCAGCACAAGGCACACACACTTCTATAGGTAGCTGCTCACACTGCAACATCCAATTCTGTTTGTGGTGGATGTCTTATTCATTTATCAGCCCCCCCCCCTTCCTCCCTAAAAGGCATTTCAAGTGCCAATAGCAGTGAATCAAACATCTCTCTCTCTTAGGAAAAGATGGCACTCAAATATATTGCAGTGTTTTAACCCCAGGGATCTAGCCAGGGGTGCTATTTCGGATGGCTGTATATCCTTCTCTACCCTTTTGTATTTCCAACTACCCTTCATTATTTCTCAAAAGCATGCCTATATCAAGTCAGCTGACTAGTTCTTTTATGCACTGAACAATCTAGCCATTTATAACAGCCTCTGCAGTAGGTATATGTGCTAAAAGTATAAATCCCTTTGCCTAAAAAACACCCCAAATTACCATTTCACCCATGCTAATAATTTTGCTGTAGTTGTCATGAGGTAGGGCTGGCCTGCCAATCAAACTGGTCAAATATTATCAGCTGAACATCATTATTTGACTGCAGCTCATGATGCCTGGAGGATTGGTCTGCGGCCTACTTTGCAAAAATGCCTTTTAAAAAAACATTTGGTTTTGAATAGTGGCTGCTAGCTGGCTTTAAAAAAATAGTTTTGTAATTGAAAGCCTACACTGATGTCCTAGGATAAAAGTGAAAGAGAAGAGCTGTTTTGTCAATCATCCCACATGTATAAACACCTCACCTAACATTAGGGTTTTATTTATTTATTTAAATAACTACTTAACAGCAGTTTTCATGCTGATACTTGACCAGTGAACTAACCAAATATTTTACTTTGTTGTCAGATACTCGACACTTTCTTAAATATAGAAGATATAGAAAACACAATGAATATACTTAAAAGTGCTTTTTTTGGTTTAATGTTGAACATATCCAAGAATGAAACCTGAAACTATAGTATTAGTCTCAATTTCACTTTCTTTCTTTCCTTCCTCCCTTCTATGGAAATGGTACCATTTCCAGCTAATACAGGTGAACACCTTCCTACTTTCATATTATATTATAATATTTATATATTATAATATATAATATATAATATTTCAGGCCTTTAAAAAAATTTCCATTGTCTGGGCCTTTTAGTTTTTTAATGTATATTTTTTATTTTATTTTTTGGAGAGGAGATATCACAATTTTGAGATTTTTAGTTTCGGCTTTATGCTTTATCCTGTGTTCACTTTACTTTTTACTTTTTTATTGTCAGCTGCCAAGAAAACTTCATGTTACGGGGTAGCATCCAAAGCTAAAAATAAATACATTTCGGAATACTTGAGCACTATTGCTGACATTACTTTTTGACCTGGTCATGGTATTGCAGAATAGCCATGCTAAATCTTTCACAGCAAAAAGGCAATGCCTGCAGCATCTTCGAGGACTATGTTTTATTCATTAGAAGTGTGAACTGAGAAAGTTGATTTAGTTTACCCCTTACTTTTCTTCAACCCACCAGTTTATATAACTCACTTTTGCTAACTCACATAAACGACAAAACAGAACTGTGCCAATGGAACCTACTGCCACAACAACCCCTCTTTATATTTTCCCCAAAATTACTTTATCCCATACAGCCACATCAGGATGTGCTTGCTCAGGAGTCCCATCCAATTCTGTGGGACTAAGACAGCAATCCTAACCCCATTTACCTGGGAGTAAGCCCTACTTAAGTCAATAGGACTAAGTTTTGAGTAGCCATGGTTAAGCTTGTAGCATAAAAAAAATTGGGGGGGGGGGTATGGCAGCTCATCTGCTGCAGATCTGGCATGAGAGGTGAAGAGACAGTACAAAACAGTATAATGAATTAAGAGAAAAAGAGAAAACATTTCGAGTCCCAACGTTTCTCTGAGTGCACGCAAGCATTCTAAGTTGGAACCCAAAAAAGTATAGCGCAGGTGTTAAGAGTTATTCTTGCTGGATCCCACCAGATCTTCATCAACAGCAGAGAAGTCAGATCGCGGCCAGCCAGGGCCTTGGAAAACTCCATGTTTCCTTCCAGTCCAAGGACAATCTTAAAGGAGGTCATGAGTGAAGCCCAGCCAAAGAACTAAGCGCTGTGCCCCCTCTGCCGGCCGGTCTCGCTTGTCCTAAAGTACCGCGGAGAAGCCATCTTTCCAAAGATGGTGGACGCACAGGAATAAACTTGGGAATGAGCTTGATGAGCGGGTTACCCAGTTCAAGATACATAAGGGCAGCAATAAAAAGGGGGTGGGGGAAGGGAAGGAAAAACATGATCCTTCAAACAAGAACAGGGTTTTCTAAAAAAACAAAAACCTAAAGGAAATTGCCCAGGGGTTAACCCCAAGACGGATTCCCTGGTCTGCTGAAGAGATAATGGGAGGTTTGTGGGGCGGGACCTAGCAGAGGGCAGCCAAAAGTTGCCTCAGGAGATCCTCCGTTAACAAAAGACTATCCTTGGAGAGAGAAGTTGAAAGAGAGAGTGCGCGGGGGTGGATATTTGGATCAGCAAACCAAAGACGTGGAGCAAATGGAGGAGACTCTGAATTAAGCAGCTGCATATAGAAAGGGGAGGTAATAACGCGCAGCGCAACTCTGTGCATGTTTACTCAGCCTTGCCGAGTTCATGGGACCTGCTTCCTAAGGTTGCAGGATATTTCCCTAGGTTTGCAGCCCTCATTGTATAACCTGGCTGGTGCTCAAGCCTTCCTTGAGTTTGAGTTTGCACTGGCCTACTTTACTGGAATTCAGCGGAGTCTTTTGGAGGGGTTTAGCGTTCTCTCCAGAAACCGGATTGCAGACTTCGGAAGTTTCCTCCAACTCACCTTTGCTTGTTGGGCAAAGCCCTGGTGTTGACCCCAACCCGTCCTAAGCAGCTCCTGCTCCTTCCTCCTCTCTCTGCAAAGCTGTTTCCTGGACATTTAAATCCTGGAGCAGGAAGCGTAGCGAGCTCCCCTTTCTCAGCTGTGAGCCTGTGTCCCACATTCAGACTAGAACTGGTTTCAAATCTGGAGTGAACCAATTGGAGTGATCGACTTGTGTGAAAGGATCTCGGCTCCACCCCTCCCCCTCCCCACCAGGAAATAGTCCATCCCCAAGTGTTCTTGTCTATAAGATGAAAGGAGTGCAGATGCAAGGGGTCACTTCCAAAGTTAAAGTGATCCTTGCGATTATCGAAGACACTTAAAGAGACAAGCACTTCCACTGTTAAAATATCACAATTGTTTTCAGAACCTGAGCAAAAAAAACCAGTGGTGGGTGGGAGGGAAGCCAAAATGCAAAGGGAGAAATTATGCTCATAGGTAGAAACCATGTAAAGAGAAATTGGTTTGGACACAATATTGGTACTTGCTCATACTGTATTGTTTCTGCAAATATATAGGAAAGGGAGAAGCAAAGAATCATAACTTTATTGTGTACCTGACTCAAAACACACATGCACAGGATAACAAAACTGATTGCTTTCTGGTTGAAGAAGTGAAAACAAATTGGCAACAGCCTTGCATTTCCAGGAAATGCATAAGGAGTCCTCCTAAATCGTATTTTTGCTCTGATTCATCATATTTCTTTATAAACTGCAAACCTGGAATCATTTCAAAATAGCTGTAGTTGCTCTAGCTTCAGTTAAAGTGGTAATTCAGCAATGCAACAGAACCAGTGTCTATTCTAACCCTAACTCTGGGTTTTTCTTTTTCTTTTTGCAAGGTCTGTTTTGAAAAGGTCTGACCCAGTTTAAGACTTCCCTGCAACATCCTATCAAATAGCTTAAATCCATCCTGAGTTTTCACAGCTACGGAGGGATTTGTAGTTAGGCCTTTCTGGTTCTAGTTATGAAAATAATAATATATGCACCCTTACTGGGCTCCTGGCCCTGAACCCTTATACTGCAGCTAGTTCCTTAACTTTTCTTGGGAATAACTAGAGATTTGATTGCTGAGACATAAGAATCTGCCTGTCACAGAGCTCATTTTGAGGCATAGAACAAATGCTAAAATTGGACTACCGGGGGGGGGGGTCATTTCAATCGTAGCATATAATCATTATTCTGAAAATGTTATTGGTATGGAAAAGCTTAAAAGTGCTGGAAGAAATTTGTGAGGAAGAACATCACTTGGTTATCACATAACAGATTGGATGATGAGGGTCTTACCTAAATTATTACTGAGATCCCGTGTAGTATAGAAAACAAAATATAGTATTGGCTTGTGTTCAGATCCTTGCACAGACTTGGTCTTACAAGGTCACTTTGAACAAATCTGTATAAGATCTAGGAATGTAAAATATTAATGCCCAACTCTGCTGTGCAGGTGGACAAAATAAGGATTGTAAAACTCTTTGAAATGGAAAATAAAGCAAATCCATTTGAAATCAGAAGTGCAGTGCTTTAAAATCAGTAGACAGAACCTTGTAGGATTTGAACAGTTTGGTCAGTGAAACATTATTGATAGAGAACACTTTTCATTATCATAATTATTAATAATAAAAATGTTTATTGCAGCAGTGCCTACACAAGGACTCAATGTGCTATGCAGTTCACACACAGAGATTACTAAGTGTTCAGAGGCAAGGATAGCGCTGAGTCAGCTAGGTTGGTAATTAACATAGGTGCTGGAAAAGACACAAAAGAGACTCTCTGAGTCATTCTGTTATGCGGATTGCTAGATACATGAGGAACTCAATGAATAAACAAGTAGCATTTTTTGTCACTGGTCTTTCATTCATTAGATTTGAGATAAGCATATTCTGTCTCTTGATTTTGAGGTTTGGGGGTTGCATGGTGACGAAACATAGTCTGCTTATCAACCAACTTGATGTTTTGTATGCATTTGTGGTACAGTATGTTTTTCTTGAGAAAGCACATCGCTCTTCCAACAAATTTTGGTGCACAATCCCTCAGCTTGACTTGATTTCCTGTTCTGGATCTAGCTCAAACCTTCTCTTAAGAACAGAATATTGCTTTCTACAACATAAACGCATACTTACCAATTCCTTACATGTCACGAACACATACTAAACATACTACAAAATATGTAGTTACACAAATTGACTAATTTGTTCTGCTTTGGTAGTAGCAAGGATCCTTAGCAGGGCACTGAAGCCTCAGCCCTGACATCAGAGATTTTGTAGAGTGCCTCCAAATCTCTAGGTTTATCTTTACCATTTTAAGGGCTTAGAACCTTGCTTTAAAAGGGATAAGAGAGCTGAGTTTTTCAGAAATTCTACCGCAATAATAACTTGTCTGCTTTCTCTGCACATGTGCAGAATCCCACTAGGAGTTACACACAACAGATGACAAAAATGAGGACAGAGCCGACCAATACAGGGCATCAACACTTAGGCTCCAATGTTGACACTGGAAACTCTGCTTCGACCTCAGGTAGAGCTCTGGGTGGTTTCAAGTCCCCCCCCCCCCCCGCCCATGCTACTTTTCCATAACTAGTAAGAGGTGGATGGATGAGTTGGGAAGGAATCAGAAAGATGAGGAAAGTTTTCCCTTCATCTTGTTTCTATCCTTCCTTCCTCCTGTTTCTCTCTCCCTCCCCTCCCTACTGTAGAAGATTAGGGTTGGTACTCAATGGACCAGAATGTGGTCTAAACCCCCCTTTAAATCCATATCAACGAAAAGAAAAGAACTCACACTGAAACTCACCTACAGGTGGTACCTAACACCAAGGAAACTAGCGCTAATACACCCAGGAACCTCACCAAAATGCTGGAGAGGGTGCACCTCCACAGGCACATACCTCCACATGTGGTGGGAGTGTCCCAAAATCCAACTATTCTGGACAACAGCCATACAAGAAATATGTAAAATAACTAAGCAAGTAATAGACATCACCCCAGAATTGGCCCTACTAAACATCTTCCAAGACAACAATGCCCATTTACACCACAAAGAACTCATAACTCACCTGCTCTCAGCAGCCAGAAACACCATAACCAGACACTGGAGAGACCTGTCAGGAGTAAGCATGGACCAATGGTACCAAATAGTATGGGAAACAGCCCTACTAGAAAAATTAACTAATAAACTGAAACTGACACGGGGACAAACAGAAGAAGACGCCTTCACCCCGGTATGGCTCCCCTTTATCACATACACAGCCCAACAGGACAATGACAATAATCCACCAACAGCATACAAATCAATATGGCTAACCTGATCCAAAACACACACACACCTCACCCACACACGAAAACAAAGATCACCACAGCCAATCACAAGCAAACAATCACACCCTAGGCCAACCCCAACCTCTCTCACCACCAAAGGAACACAAGTGAACAACACAAGCAACGCTGACACCAAACTCTACATACATTAAACATAATAGAAACACCGCCACCCGACCCCACCCCTATCCATCTTCCCTCTCTCCACCCCCCCTTTCTTTTTTCTTTCTTTTATCTTCTCCCCGTAATGCCTCAACAAATGAAACGGATTTGTAAAAATGTTACATGAAAAAACAACAACGAGGCACTACACTTCTGTAAAACAAGAAAATCCTTAATAAAATATATTAAAAAAAAAAAGAAGAAGATTAGGGTTGGTGAAATACATGAGATATGAGTTCAAGTTTCACTTCCTCCATGGACTCATTGTGTGGCATTCACCAAGTCACTACAGCACAGCCTTTGTTCTCCATCTGTGAATAGTGTCCTGCTCACCGGTAGAGGAAGAATTCTATGGCACCTTGAAACTAATGGCAGCTATTATTATGCAAGACTGGAAATCAATTTACAAACTAGAAATGCAGTGGCACCTCGGGTTAAGTACTTAATTCGTTCTGGAGGTCCGTTCTTAACCTGAAACTGTTCTTAACCTGAGGTACCACTTTAGCTAATGGGGCCTCCTGCTGCTGCCGCGCCGCCAGAGCACGATTTCTGTTCTCATCCCGAAGCAAAGTTCTTAACCTGAAGCACTATTTCTGGGTTAACTGAGTCTGTAACCTGAAGTGTATGTAACCTGAAGCGTACGTAACCCAAGGTACCACTGTATAAACAATTATATAAATATATAGCTAAGTATTTGCCAGTAGCAACCTGGAGAAAAATTGCAAGAGTCATAGACCAGAGCAGGCTTCTTCAACCTTGGCCCTCCAGATGTTTTTGGCCTACAACTCCCTAGCTAGCAGGACCAGTGGTCAGGGATGATGGGAATTGTAGTCTCAAAACATCTGGAGGGCCAAGGTTGAGGAAGCCTGGACTAGAGCATGCTCAATGTTGATGTCAGTCATTGCTCCTGGTTGTTTGTTTGACAGAACAGAATAAATATAATTAATCAGTCCTGATTTAAATCATTTTAAATTTGAACATGCTGAGGATAGTGCAGGAAATTTTGGGAAATAATTAAGGGAATCGGATGGCCAGAGAAATAAACTCTCCATTGCAAACGTTACATTACATACAAATACTGCAGCCAGTTTGCAGCAAATCCATCAGTGGGACACAATATCTGAGGAGGTCAAATGGGACTTTTTTCCCCTTCAAATTTTTTTATTCATTTTATAACACAAATAAAAAACACAGACAGTAAAGACAAACAATACGAAAAATTCTTGTCATATCCTTATTTTTCTAAACATTGTTAAGTGGGCTTCCCCAAGTCCCACCTATCTGATTTTCATTTTACTTCATCTTTAGCAGTTTACATATATCATAATTTCTAACCATCTTTCTTTCTTTTTTTAATCACACTTAAAATAACTTCACATTTTATCACTTATAAATACAGTAGTACCTCGCAAGATGAATGCCTCGCAAGACAAAAAACTCACTAGACGAAAGGGTTTTTTGAGCTGCTTCGCAAGACGATTTTCCCTATGGGCTTGCTTCGCAAGACGGAAACGTCTTGCAAGTTTGTTTCCTTTTTCTTAACACTGTTAATACAGTTGCGACTTGACTTCAAGGAGCAACTCATAGAACGTGGTGTGGTAGCCTTTTTTGAGGTTTTTAAAGACTTTGGTGATTTTTGAAGCTTTTCCAAAACTTTCCCGACACTGTGCTTCGCAAGACGAAAAAAATCGCAAGACGACAAAACTCGCGGAACCAATTAATTTCGTCTTGCGAGGCACCACTGTAATACTATTTTAAAATACCTTATCTTCTTCTTCTAACCCTACAGCGTATATCCACTTCCAAAGCTATTCTAAGGTTTAAATATTAACATATTTTTTCAAATATTCCTTAAACTTCTTCCAATCTTCTTCCACTGTCTCTTCTCTCTGGTCTCGGAGTCTCCCGGTCAGTTCGGCAAGTTCCATATAATCCATCATCTTCATCTGCCATTCTTCGATAGTTGGTAAATCTTGTTTCTTCCAATTCTTTGCTAACAATATTCTCACAGCTGTTGTGGCATACAGAAAAAAGTAACATCCTTTTTGGGGATTTCACCCCCACTATACCAAGTAAAAAGGCTTCTGGTTTTTTAATAAATGTGTTTTTCAACACTTTTTTCAATTCATTATAAATCCTTTCCCAGAAGTCTTTTACCTTGGGGCACGTCCACCACATGTGGTAAAAGGTTCCTTCTTTTTCTCTACATTTCCAGCATTTATTATCATGAGTATGATACATTTTTGCTAACTTCACTGGTGTTAAATACCATCTGTACATAATTTTCATCAAATTTTCTCTTAATACATTACAAGCTGTAAATTTGATTCCCTTTTTCCACAATTTCTCCCAATCCACCATCATGATATTGTGCCCCACATCCCTGGCCCATTCAATCATTACAGATTTCACTTGTTCGTCTTTCGTATGCCATTCCAGCAATAAATTATACATCTTAGATAGGTTTTTGTTTTTGTATCTGGTAATTCCGTTTCCAGTTTAGATTTCTCTGTTTGAAAACTGATTTTCTTATCCATTTTAAACACCTCGTTTATCTGGATGTACTAGAACAAATCATCTAATTTATCTTTCAACTGATCATAAGGTTTTAATCTAAATTGGTCCCCTACTTCCATCAAAATATCATTATACTTCAACCACGTATCTTTCATATTCAACCTTTTATAGGTCTTAGCTTCCAATGGTGATATCCACCTGGGTGTTTTCCTTTCTAACAAATCCCTGTATCTTATCCAAACATTGTACAAAGATTTTCTAATTATATGATTTTTAAATTGTTTGTGAGCTTTTATCTTGTCATACCATAAATATGCATGCCAACCAAATACATTATCAAACCCTTCCAAATCTAGAACATCTGTATCTTCCAATAAAAACCATTCTTTCAACCAGCAAAAGGCTGCAGCTTCAAAACAGATCCTTAAATCTGGCAGGGAGAAACACCCTCTCTCTTTCACATCTGCTAATAATTTAAACTTAATTCTGGGTTTTTTCTCCTGCCGGATAAATTTAGATAATACCTTTTGCCATTCCTTAAAACAATTCAACTTATCAATGATAGGAAGTACTTGGAACAAAAATAACAACTCAGGCAATACATTCATCTTTATCTCAGAAATTCAGCCCAACAAAGATAGTTTCAACCTTGTCCAGATATCCAAATCTCTCCTGATATCTTTCCATAATTTTTCATAGTTATCTTTGTACTAATTCAATTTTTTTGCAGTCATAATTACACCCAGATATTTCACCTTTTTCACAAACTTCAGCCCTGTGGTTTCCTCTAAATTAAGTTTTTCAGGTATCGTTAATTTTTTTCCTAAAACTTTGGTTTTATTCTTATTCAATTTGACACCTGCAACTTGTCCGAACTCTTGAATTATCTTCAGTGCTTTGGTTGCACTGGTCTCAGGATCCTGTAAAGTCAATACCAAATCATCAGCAAAGGCTTTTAACTTATATTGTTTAGTTCCAACTACTATGCCTTTAACTTCCTCATCTTTCCTTATCATATTCAACAAATGGGACTTATTTGGTCCAGTGGGCGCGGGGATGCTAGGCAGGGTTGCTTTTATTATTATTTCCCACAGTTTTTGGCTCTCTGCAGAAATGCAGGAACCGTTAAAGGGCTGGGGCTCTGCCAAGCAGTCTAGGCGAGACAGGTACATGAGCCTGAGAGAACAAAACGTTGGCAGTGCAAGTAGATGGAAGGGAGTCAGCCCATATTCAACTTCTGCATATCCAGCCGGCCCTGCCTGCCTACCCCAACTTCCCCTGAACCTTCTACTGGGGTTTCTCCCTTCTTCCAACCACCTCCCACTAGTAACTGCCTTTTTCCCCCTCAGCCACCCTGTCCATTTGTGACATCACAGGAAGTTTGTAGCCAGTGGCAACTGCTGGGGATGCATCGGCACAGCCTCCCATCCTGGTACTGGAAAGGGGAATGTAATGAACATTACTTAGATGTATTTAGAAATACATTGATTTAGAAGTAGAAGATGGCTTGCTTAAGCTCTGCTGTCCCCTTTATTGCTGCTTTCGGGGAAAGCCTCATCGGCTTCTGACATCCATGAAAGGCAAACACAGATACGGTGAGGGGAATGGCCCTCATTCAACAGTATCATCTCCGCTGGCTTCCACCCATGAATATCCAATGGTTCATTCACCCAGAGTCTGGAGGGCAGCCCACACCGCTATCTGAACATGCAATTCCCAAGCATACTGCATCTGGTGGGTGACCTATGTCCACTCTCCATTCATACTTACACCAGCATCAATCCACAAATATCCACACAGCTTTTGTCAACAGCCTTCTGAAGGTGAATTTCAACCAGCTTACATACACAAACTTCAGCCTCTTTCAGCCCTGCGGCATCCCGGGCATCCACATGCTAATCACAGCTTCCACCCACCAACACCTACCAGCTTCTGCCAGGTCCATCGCCAGCTTCCAACCATGGATATGTGCCGCTTTCAAGCCACGGTCCTGCTCAGCAGGTACACTTGCCTTCTCGTTGCTCCACAGCATCTCATTAACGGATGATGGCCTCCTTCCATTTGCCACTTTGCCTCCATGTGGAAGGAGACCACCAAGTACTGAATAACACAGCTGTTGTCCACTGTGTCCTCTTCAAGCTTTTGCCTTGGCTTTCCCCTTGGGCTACTTCTGTGTATCTACTGAGTTGCCATGTGCTCTTGTGACATCACAGGGCATCCACAGCCAATCACAGCAGCTGGAGAGGCACCATCATCATCACCTCCTCAGGCCTTACAATGGTGGGTGGAGCTCAGCAGCCATTTCCCCTTTGCTTGTTAGTATGTACAGCTCACTCCTTATCTGTAATGACACCAGAGAAAGGCATGCCATAAATCGTGGGGCGTCATTTTTCATCCTGACAGCTGCATTTCCTTGGGTCAGATTTTCCATGTATGGGAGCCAACTCCACGGACGACTCTGGGGCTGCGGCGCTCATCTCGCTTTACTGGCTGAGGGAGCCGGCGTACAGCTTCCGGGTCATGTGGCCAGCATGACTAAGCCGCTTCTAGCGAACCAGAGAAGCGCATGGAAATGCCATTTACCTTCCCGCCGGAGCGGTACCTATTTATCTACTTACACTTCGTGCTTTCGAACTGCTAGGTTGGCAGGGTCAATGGGACTTACTCCTCAGTAATTGGGCAATAGCACTGCAGCATAAGGTTGCAATCTATACATGCTTATATGTGGATAAACCTGCAGTTCTAAATACAGTTCTTGGGGAGAGTAAGCTCTTTTGAGTGAAATGGGACTTTTGTCTGTTTAGGATTGCAGTGTTTCTCAAACAGCATGAGGTTGTAGATCAAATTAATGCTTTTGGTTTAATCAGCATACCTTCCCCCTGACTAGATAATTGTATCAGTCATTTATTTACCGTACTTCAGCATGATTGTTCAGTGCAGCACAGAGATCAAAAACCTGTTTGGAAAGGAAACTCATCGATTGTGTGCTGAAAAATTGCCCTGTCTTTCTAGCAAAGGCAGAAGGTTGCAGCTAGATAAAGTATTGAAAGCCAAAGGGTTCTTGGTGAATCACTGATAGACTGGCTGCTTCTCATGACAAAGTTTCAGGCACATCCATGTAAGAAATGACATTCAACCTATGTATAGATTGTCGTGTGTGACAATTCCCACAACTCTGCATTTATGGAGAGAAGGGTGTGAAAATGATTTCAGAAGGCTTTGGTTTAATCTCTTTCTGCTTCTGCCTGCTTCTTGGAAGAACTATATGCAGGGAGTTCAATACAGTATTGTGAAGCCATCTTTCTCAAACTTTTTAAACCTGTTCTGCCTTCTCCCCACCTCCTGCCCATTCAGCACCAACTATTTAGTCCACAACAGAGCAGACAGGAATTATTGTATACAGTCATGTGTATGTAAGTTGCTGTATTAGTGTGAATTGGGGCAATAACTCAATGGAGGCATTAGAACAGGGGTCAGCAAACTTTTTCAGCAAGGGGCCAGTACACTGTCCCTCAGACCTTGTGGAGGGCCAGACTATAGTTTGAAAAATAATAATAATGAACAAATTCCTATGTCCCACAAATAACCCAGAGATGCATTTTAAATAAAAGGGCACATTCTACTCATGTAAAAACATGCTGATTCCTGGACCATCTGCGCGCCGGATTTATAAGGCAATTGGGCCAGGTCCAGCCCCAGGCCTTAGGTTGCCTACGCATACATTAGAAAGACCTAGTAGATTCAGGGAGATACAGGATTTTATAGTGTATGACTAAGATCAGTGAGGCCTAAATTCAAATCCCTACTCAGCCGTGAAACTTACTTAGGCTGGCCACTGTTTTTCACCTTAAATTTGTTGTGAAAGGGAGCACCATACAGGCATGTCCAAAGTCCGTTTTGGGGGCCTAATCCAGCCTGTCGGTTGATTTAATCCAGCCCCCGTGGCAATATATGTCCTGCGGTAAAATCCTAAAAAGCGCAAAACTCCAATCCTAAAAAAAGCACGTTCACTTCATCAAATGTGGCCCTCTTTGAAAAAGTTTGGGCACCCCTGATTGTATGTAGCACCGAGCCATCTTGAGGAAAGGCAAGATTTAAAAAATAGATAAATACCAGACCTATTTAAACCACACTCTAGAAAACATTACTAGAACACAGCAGTACAGATGGGATGATAAGATAAACTGTACATATTCAGTGCTAAAGGACATTCAACCCATTTCTGTCTTAGCCGGTAAAGATTTTTCTGATGTGGGAAGTGACACAATACAGTATGGAGTGAAAATTAAGTGTTCACAGAATCAGTTATCTGGCATGAAATAGTAAACTGCATCTGACGTGAGGCAGATTATTTTTCTGTCAGTCCCATAAAGATCCAACCCCCCACACAACCCCAGCCTGCAATGTGGGGCTCATTTATGCTGCAGAGAGCTGTTTGCAAAGCAAATATCCTCGAGATGACTCAAGAGAACATGCTTAGCAATTTTCTGCAGTTAGACCAACGCACTCACCCTTCCCTCAGAGTCACTTGTCATAAAATTGTAGAACAGTTGGAAGGGATCCCGAGGGTCATCTAGTCCAACCCCTTGCAATGCAGGAATCTCATCTCGGCTGTATTCACGCTATATTTTGAAGGCACGTTTGAATCACATGCTTTCCCTCAAATAATTCTGGGAACTGTGGTCTGTTAAGATTTGCTAGGAATTTTAACCCTGTAAAAGATAAACTAGAGTGCCCAGAATTCATTGAGGGAATTCCTTCATTTGATGAGTCAACCCCTGGGCATGAACAAAGTCCCTCCAGTAGTTCTTCTTGGATGGATTTTTTTTCATAGTCTATCTTTTGCAGTCCGTGAAATTGTAACAGTGTGTTGTCCTTTTCGACCTTGCAGTTGTGTGGTCAGTATGTTTTCATTGTTGTTTATGTGTTAAAATGTATCCCAATAAAGATTTAGCCATTGCAAATTCAAAATGAGAAAGCAACGTATGTTCTTCAAAATTTCAAATAATAATATTTTGATTAGAAGGGCAATAGTAGATCTGATGTACAGAGCAATCATTTAAGACAACACCATTAACAAAGGAGTTGCCTATGTAGGGCTACTATCCCCCACCCCACATTTTCTTTCTCTCTCCTCTCTCCCCCCACTTCTCTCTCCCCCCAACCTCACCACCATGCATAGGACAGCAATGTCTCACATCAAATGTTACTGACACATAGAAAGGACTCTATGAACTGAAAACAGAGACGTTATATGTACCTTTGTTATCCATGAAAATCTTTTAATAACAACAGGGGTTTTTTGTTTTTTTTTAAAAAAGTGTTGTCCGTGTGGTTTGATGTTTTTATGCCATCACATTACGAGCTGGTAATGCGCATGTAATAATGTGCAGAACTCTGGAACCAATGAGGCACTAGATTATTACGTTAAAAGAAAGGGGGGAAACCCAACTGTGATTATAGGACAAAAATAATGTGTGTTTCATAAGGAGTCATATAAGCTTTTATATTCAGCTTGATCTAGGCTACCGTAAGTACACACCATACATTTAAAGTGCATTTTCCCTCCCAAAGAATCATAGGAAGTATAGTTTAAGAGTGCTGGGAATTGTAGCTCTTTGAGGGGTAAGCAACAGTTCTCAGGAAGGGAGTGCGAATCCTGCATGCTTTAATGTGCTTTAAATGTGCCCCCTAATCCTGTAAGAGGTGGGGCATCAGCATCTTGCAGAACTGAGCATTTAAGTGGAATAAAAAGGATAGTTCACGTCCACAACATACATTTAAAGGACTTTTAAAGGTCATGACTTCCCCCCCAATAATCCTGGGAATGCCAATTTGTTAAAGTTGCTTGGAACTGTAGCTCGGTGAGGGGTAAACAGTTCCCAATAGTCTTTTGGGGGAGCCATGTGCTTTAATTGTATGGTGTGGGTGTTAGAGAGACGGGAGGGGAGGAATTGATTGAATTGTGACTTTTGCAGCATACTAATTTGCACAATGTCACGACACAAAACTATAATAGGACATTATGACACCAGATTCAAGAAAGGCAAAGGAGCCTCTCTGAACAGCTATTTTGTTTACTTCCAGCCCTTTGTTACCTGAGGAGATATTGACAAATCAGAGGGTTCAAAGTCTGGACAAAGCTGCTGAAATGCTGATGTGAGTGATTTATAGCAAAAGATTGAATTAGTTTATTCAGCCTATCTGTGTCTAAATGATGAGTGAAAGGGAAGGAAAAGAGAATTTCTGGAAGGCGTAAATCTTTAAAGCGGCTAGGAGAATTTATTACGAGTGAGCAACATACAGTTCATGGAGTTTAACAAAGAAACAAAAAGCAACAATAACCAGTGACTGAATTTTAGAATAAAGACAGCGTGAGCTGGGAAATCAGATATCCCAAGGAAAACAGCAAGGCGGAACAAAGGAGCAAAAACTCATTTTTACAGTAAAAAAAGGATTGATTTTACAGCCTTCAAAGCACTTTTTAAGGATCCAAATGCTTATTTTTAAAGTGGGGTAAATTACGGTACTAGTCCTCGCACTGCAGAGAACTGTTTGAAAGTGATATGCTGATTTTCAATAATATTTTATTCTATGAAAGCCTCTAGTATATTTACATTTGCATCTGATAACATCTTACTGATATTAGCTCTAATCCCCAGGTTTCGTTCCCCACAGCACAAGTACCAAACACTAGTAAACATTTCACAAGTCCTCCTCTCCCCACCCCCACCCCCACTCCCACCCCTTCCTCCTGCTCCACTTTTAGAATGGGTTCTTATATTTTCTGAAATTGTTTTTTTTTAAATCTGATTGTGCACACACCAACATAAACATCAAACAGATTCTAGAGCCTATTCCTTGTTCAATTTGTGCATCACTTTGATAATATTAAACAAAGTCATCTTTTAAAACATTTTTCCTTCCTCCCTTCAGATTTTGCACACTCTTGCACAATTAACAATGTAAAAATAATAAAAAGCACATATTTAGCATTACTTATGTTTTAAAAAAATAAGGTGCTCTTCCCATGGGGAAAGCAATTTTTTATTGGGAGTGTAAGTGCCTTGCCTGGTTTCAGGGTGTGAAAGTTCTGAACATCAGTTTTTTTCTACTGTGAAATGGGTATCTTGTAGTGCCCACAATAACTTTCCAGATGTGCTCCTGGGCTCAAAAAGGTTGGACAGAGAGGAAAGGTGCTTCCAGACAACCTGTTTATTGAGCATTCATCCTGATTTGTTTGCAGGGAGATAAGATGACATTAGCTATTTACTGAGCACTCATTTTTCGCAATACGTCTAATCTTTTGGGGAAGCAGGTTTGTTGCACAAGAGCTGCCAATCAGCTATAATTGTGCCCCCTGAAATTGTTGGTATGTGATTGAATCCCACCCCAAAATAGCTATAGTCTGGACACACTGCAGTCTGAGAATGAGAAAGCTAATCAAAGAAAGAAACGTTTTCCCTTTTCTGTGATGAGATTCTTACCACATTTTAAAAGTGGTAACAGTTCATCACAGTATTGTATAATTGATCAACACAGCTGCCTTCAGTTTTGGACTGTCATGGGGCTTTTCATGATATTGTAGAGTTGGATGGGACTCCAAGGGTCATCTAGTTCAACCCCCTGCAGTGCAGGAACAATGAGCTCCTGCACTTCAAATTTCACCACTGCACCACTAATGCCAATGCAGGAATAATGTACATTACCGGAACTCTTGCATGACATTGTTTGGGGTTCCTGTTTTGGAAGAAAAGTGGAATATAAATTTAAAAGTAAGTAAAATATTTATTTGTTTTATTTAAAATATGTTAACCCGCCCTACCATGCAAGGCAAAATAAAAACTAACAGAATGTAAACAGAAACCATAAATGGGAGCAGATGAATGATGCAGAATCAGTAACCAAACAAGATGGCAACAGCAACAATGGTGCAGCAGTGAGATCGTTTCCATGCTCAAGTGGAATCTTAATTTTTTCTTTGACTAAGCATTGGCAAAATCCTTGTGGCATGTGAGAGGCAAGAACCATTGCTGGGAATTGTCAGAGATTCAAAGTCAAGATCAAAGTGTTTCCCCTCCGAATTGCTCCAGCTGTTTTGCCCTCCTATATGCCCATAAAAGCTGAGAGGACTCAGCAGGATCACAGCTCCTCATGGGGTTGGGCACTTCTTTCCCCACTTTGCCTTTCCTGTGCTATCAGCAGCTCCATCCAAAAATGCTGTGGAAACCTGGGAACGCACTCCCTTCACATCTCCCACTGTTCAAAGGGCAGGGCACGAATTTTTCAGATGGGTTCCAAAATGATAACAGGTTGTTCTGTTTGCTGGACTGTTATAAGAATTTTAATGTCAAAGTGGGAAACCTCCCCATTGTCTCTTTCCTCACAAATCCTGTCCTCACAGATCCTGTCTTAAGATATGAACAAGATATGAACAGGGTGTGACCTAGCTGCCTTGCTTCTCAATATTATCTGGTTGGCCTCTGTTATTTTCTCCTACCGATAGAGAACCTAAAAAGACTCTATATGGGCTCTTGGGTACCCCATAAGGGGAAAAGAGCAGTTTTTTTCTTAGAACATGGACTAATAGAATATTTTACTGGACGAAGCTGATGAAATGAGCTCCCCTATAAAAACCTATGCCGTAGGGATAGTTTAGGTGGTAGAGCATGAGACTCTTAATCTCATTGTTGTGGGTTCAAGCCCCACATCAAGCCCTTTCCTGCATTACAGGAAGTTAGATCCTCGTGGTCCCTGTGTATATCACTGCATACAAAACAATCTACTCGGAAGACAGAGAAATCTTGAGAAACAAGTCCACTAGTTGAAAGACAGTGGTACTTTTGTGTTTTCTAGGGACAAATGAACCAAAGCATAATGCATCCGCCCTATCCCACTTCTGAAATCTCTTCATAGAATCATAGAACTGTAGAATTCAAGGGACTCTGAGGGGCATCTAGTCCAACCCCCTGCAATGCAGGAACCCACCAATCTTCTGGTTAACAGCCAAACACACAGACCCCTTGCTCAACAAGATGTGCAGCACTAACTGGAGATCCAGAGTGGTATATTGAGATGGGAATGCTTGATGAGGACTGGGAAGACTTAAGCTGAAATCACCACTCATCCATTAAGCTTGTTGGTGGTTGACTTTGCGCTTGACACTCTCTCAACCTAACCTACCTCCCAGGTTGTTGTGATGATAAAATGAGCATATACATTGCTTTGAGCTCCTTTGAGAAAAAGGTGGGGT
The DNA here is from genome assembly GCF_964106645.2 of Podarcis pityusensis. NCBI lineage: Eukaryota > Metazoa > Chordata > Lepidosauria > Squamata > Lacertidae > Podarcis > Podarcis pityusensis. The sequence continues at coordinate 31,872,339 of NC_138028.1, forward strand.
ATAAATGAGCAAGGACACTGAATAGGTGAAGAACAATAAATGCATTTTTCAGCATTTAGTTCTAGACAATTCGTTTCAGTGCAATAAACACACAGTTCTTATCCATTTAACTTGCAAGCAATTAAAATGCCTTCTGAAATGCGCTTCCTCTGCAGCGATACTGCATTATTTAAGTACTCAAGCTAGTGTTTTGTCGGTGGAAAAATGAGGTTTTTCTCCACAGGTAGTGTATCCATTGCTGCCGCAATTTCTCTGTACAGCATGACTGCTAGTTTTGTTAGCTATTGTCTAAGAGGCATCCTTTGTGTTATTGTCTACATATAGACAGCCACATAACTCCTACCCACCGTACTCCTACACACATCCATTCTTTTTGTCACTCAATTTGAAAATATATATATTTTCAGCAATTTTAGTGCTTGCGTTTTCCTCAGTGTGCTATAATGTACTTTTCTACATGGTGGCAGCGCCACATAGAGAAGAAAAATAGCAACTATGCTGTGTGAAAGAGACATACGATATCATCCAAACCGTGAGCTTATGCAGCCATGTTCTGATACTGCGTAGTTATGGAAATGTTCCTTTTGTCATATATATATATATATATATATATATATATATATCATATTGAGCTAGTCTTCTGAATGCTCCAGTACATTATCCAAGATTACCTCTCGACAAAGTTACCAATTTTTGGCAGATGGAGGCAGTGGCGTAGCGTGGGTTGTCAGCACCCGGGGCAAGGCAAGTAATTTGCGCCCCCTAACCCGTGGATTTGCGCCCCCTAAGCCTAACCCCCAGAAGTTGCTCCTGGTGCGGCCGGCCCCCCCTGCACCCCCCACGCTACGCCACTGGATGGAGGCAAATCAGAATCTAGTATTCACGAGGCTAATTCAACATGACAAAACCCAACAAGAAACCCAACATATCAACTTCCTGTGCAGAAAACAGTTGTCCTGTCTACATACGGAACACTCTTGGAATGGAGTCAACTGCCTCAGACTTGGTTAAGTTCTGTCCCTCTGTGGGAAGGTAACAGCCCTGCAAACACAATGCGAGCCGTTGTGATGTAGCAGACTCTTCATCAGAAGACATTGGGATGTAGCAGACTCTTCCTCGAACTGACACCCTCCATCATACCTGACCACTGGTCATCCTGGCTGGGGTTGATGGGCATTGGAGTCCAACAACATATGAAGGATAACCAGGGTGATGAGTCCCAGACTGGGGAGACTTGGGTTTCCCAAATGCCAGCTTCATTGAGCTCTTTTGGGATAAAATTCAGGGACTGGCAAGGCTTCAGACTTGCAAGATCTACTTTATGGTTTCTTTCCCCCTGAAACCCTGATACTCACCCTGCGACCCAGGTGCAGAAGACATGTATTTAAATGTAAAGAATTCTGAACCCAGAATGTTCTTTTGAGTGCAAGAACTGAACTATCATTCCAGATGTATATCCGCTCTCACCTCCTCACCCCCCACCGTGCAAGGGAGGGGAGCCATTTTGTTGTTGCTCAGCAATTATAAAGTTAGAAATCCTTGCTGATCTGTTTCAAATCACCCAGTGGATCAAAATTATTATTCAAATTGATATGGTTAATTTGACTCAACAACCCCCTCGCACACACAAACAAAACCAACTGAATTCAACCAACCATGCTTGGGTTCCCCAATCTCTCTCATTGCCGATGAAAACTAATAGATGAAGAACCTAGCCACGTGACGCTGACACAAAACTCCGCCACATACACTATGAAAAAAAGGAAAGACCACTACTCCCTTCTTTCTCCTACCTCTCTTTTCCCACCTCTCCCCCCACCCCCACCCAACTTCGCAATACCTCTGATAGCAATGTCTCACACCAAATGTAACTTACCTACAGATAGGAATCTATGAACTGAAAACAGAGACGTTATATATACCTTTGTTATCCACTGATATATTTCAATAAAAACAATTTTAAGATTTATTATTATTATTTATTTTACTATTATGTATTTACCGGTATTCATACTTTCCCCCTGATGAAACTCAAGGCAGCTTACAGATAAAAACGAGTATGCCCCCACACCCTGTTAACTTCTGCAGAAACGCCAGACAGACTTCCCCCCATTATACCTACCTTATGCTCGGTCATTTATTTAATATAAAACCCCCATGCATACCACCTGTGAGCTTGTTGCAGCATAAGTGGAATCCACCCAAGGAGCAGTATCATAATGTCTTTATTAGGGGCAAGTCCAGATATTTTGGGGTTACAACTCCCATCAACCTAAACCTAAACCATTGGCTACGCTGCTTGGAGCTGATGGAAGCTGGAGCCCAACAACAGCTGGATGGGTCAGTATATCTGGCTGTTAACCAGAAGGTTGGTGGTTCGACGACACCACCCAGGGATGGCTGTGGGCAGGATTCCTCCACTGAAGGGAGTTGGACAAGATGACCCTTGGGATGCCTTCCAGCTCTACAGTTCTATGGCTGCAGGTTCCTCACCCCTGCTTTAGAGTAGTAGTTCCCAAACATGGGTCTCCAGCTGTTTTTGGACTACAACTCCCATCATCCCTAGCTAGCAAGACCAGTGGTCAGGGATGATGGGAACTGTAGTCCAAAAACAGTGGGAGACCCAAGTTTGGGAAACACTGCTTTTAGAGCTTCATGACTACTCTTCCTCAGACATGATCCTAAAACAGAAAAGGGTGGGGGGAATGGAATAATACATACTGCTTTTGAATGGCCTTTTAGAGGTCCCAGCTGCAAAATGTTATGCTCCTGTTGGTGATTCAGGAAGCAGTGTAGCTTGTGCCCAGTGAAAAAAAATCTCAGGTTGCACAAAAACATACTGGATCAAAAGAAGCAATGGCCATTCTCCCTTTGAATATGTAAACCCCTGCAGTTCATTTACATATACATTAGTACATATATAATATATAGGCCACTTTTCTGCCCCAAAGCTCACCAATATATTTTAAAAAAATTATTATCCAAGTAGCTGAATCCGCCTCTGACACTAATCAGAACTCAGGCATCCCTTGTAACATATTTAATGTATAAAACAATAAATTTAAAAATAATTCCTATTGTACATTCTAAGACCGTTCCGTTTTTTTGAAATGTAATGAAACGTAAGTTGGTTGATGTGAACGTTTTGCTGCTCTGACCAGTAGACAAATTGAAAGAGATAAAGGTTCCAGTGGTGCTCTCAATGCGAGAAGAAGATCGGGTGCTTTAGCCCTGCCTTATGGTGTGTCCTTTGGTGAAAGAGATGGGCAAGCAGGGGGAAGGGTGTTGTGTTGTAAAATATGTAAACGTTTCAGTTCTGTGCCCGGCTCCAAGGGTCTAGGACACCAGTTCTTGGGGGAGGAGGAGGAAGCTGAAAGAGAGGCTCAGAAAATGCGCTTGTCCTTTGTTCTTGGATTTGGATGTGTCAGGAGGGGCCATGGAAATTTTTGGAACTTAGACACTAAATGGAGCTCACAGCAGGTGCTTCATCTGGCATGAAGAGGACAAAAGGACGGGTGGGGAAGTGTTTGGAGTGGACAATTGCAGCTCAGCATGTCCTGAGTGTGTCAAATCCCTCAGCTTCCATGGAGCTGGTGCCTCATCCATAGTGGTCCAGTTTTTTCACAACCAGGCTGTGCATATCAAAGGGGCCTGATCTCCCGAAAGGGATGAGGGAGTACAAAAGAGCTGGGTCAGAATGGCAGCTCAGATGGGAGGTGCTACATTTGCAGGAGGTAATAAGGACAAGGCAGGCCGCAACTCAAAATATGCTTTCAAATGGTCACAGAAAATCACGCACTGAGTTATCCCAGAGCCATTATTGTACAATATACATTTAGTAATACAAGGTAGAGACATGTATGAAGACTTTTCCTCCCAATTTATGCAGACCAGTTAACTCCACCTACTCACCAACTGATTGCCACTTTCACACGTTTGTTATGTGGTTATTTAATCCTCACCGAACCCTGTTGGTTCCTGAAGTGGAGCCATATTGGGTTGGTGGTTGAAGACCAATTATATTTTTGTCAGTCTCCCCAAGATTTTGGGGTAGTCCTGGGCTCATGTTTCACATAAAATCCATAATTCTGTTCCACCCAATAACTGGACCATACTAAATGCTTATAGATGTGTTATTATCACCTCTTTCAGATGGGGGATTGAGGCTGAGAGAATGTGTCCCTGGTTCACAGTTCAATCTCATAAACATAATACAACCCTATTTATCTGTTCTCATCTATAATTTATCTATCTGCATAATCATTGAAAGGACTATTTATTTATTTATTTTATTTGATAAAATTTATATACCACTTGATCGTTTACAAAAGCGCTTTCAAAGTTCACACAGATGCTCCTTGGGAGATTTTGAGCAAGAGTGAATTATAATTGCAATAAAACTCTTAATAGAGAAATGTCTGAGGAGAAAGAATTGAGAACATTCGAAAACAATGCAGGAGATAGTAATGATAGCAAGATATAAAGTGTGTGTGTGTGTGTGTGTGTGTGTGAACACACATCTGAGTCTCCAGCAAGAGAAACCTGTGTAAGCCAAACCACACATGAACAGGCACAGCTATAAACCCCTCCCATATTCTTATTTTAGATATCAGAAATATTTGCCTCAGCATTTATTTATAAGACTTAAATCTGAGCTATTGGAAAGAAGCCAAGTGACTGTAGGCATTTTGTTAATCTGTTTCTTTTTTTGTTTTGTTTTAATGATGAGACATAGAGCAACAACATCAGAGGCAGCAAAAACTGAAAGGAGCAAGGTCAGAAAAGAGAACTGTTGCCGAAGTAAAATTGTTTTGTGTGTGAGAAAAAAAGGCTAGCTTTTGGCACAGGCTGAAAGTGGGGAAAGCAAAGACAAGTTATAAAGAGGAAACTAGGTCCCTAAATCCAGTAGCGTAGTCTAGTAGCCATTATTCCTGTATCTTATTTGGGCTTATCTACACCAGAGTAAAATGTGGATACTCATCTCAGTGTTCTCCTGGACTAGATGACCATCATGAACCCTGCCAGCTCTACGATTCTGTGATTTTATACACATATATAAAAAACTCTGTGAAAATGCTTAAGAAAGTTTTGAAAAATACATTGAATTTTGCATAGCTCACTGTCGCCATCTAGTGCCAAATTTGTATATTGCACTTTACAACACATTTAAAATGTTTATATTTGCTGCTGTATGTCCTATGTCTATATCAAAATGCAGCAAGGTTGTTTTCCTCTGCTGTGTTTCAAGTCACATTTGCACATGGCTGTACACACCAGAGACATGGTGGGGATGTTTTCACCACATTATCAGTTCAGTTTCCTTGCCCCTCCAAACCACCACTCTCCAACTCATTTTCATGAAGCGGTCATCTGCACAATGGCTGCTTCAAATGTACACGCCTCAGTTTAGCTGCAAAGGGAATGTGGATTAAAGGCTCCCCCACACTTCTGCTTGTCCCATGATTTCCAGGCACAGGTTCAAGAGATTTTTCAACGGGTTTTCCCAGGGATAGCAGCAGGACAAATGAAAAACCTCTCAGACCTTTGCCTGGAAATCACGGGGCAAACACAAGTGTAGATGAGTCTCAACAAACCACAATATAGTTCTGCATAGTGTGTAACGTTCTGTGTACACGGATTGAAAGGCCATCAGTGGGACCGCCCTGGAGCCAGAGTAGATGGCAATGTGCACACAGCCATTGATTGGGAAATGAAATCACAACAGAACAAGACTGTGAGGGTGGGCCCACCTTTCTCCTGAAGTTTCCACTAACTTATCTGTGCAAAAAGAAGCGGGGGGGGGGGGGTTATGTAGTTGCAGCAGTGACTCAGCTGGGAAAGAAAGGCAACTCGCTGTTTGTTGCTGGGATCTTATTATCAACCAAACCCCCATTGGTTTCATCCATTGTTTTTTGTACCGTTCTTAAAACTATTTTTAGCTGTTTTATGGCGTGTCTGTAAATCAACTTTTGGTGCTTCCCAGTGTAACGAGGGCCTAAAATATTACTGCAAAAGAAAAACACCATTCCCAGGTAATGCGACAAAGCTGCTTTTCAGAGTCCACATGCATATGTCAAAATTTAACAAATATATAGTGCTGTTAGATGGAAGCCTGGCTCAGCTTGGATAATTTATTTCTAGATACTAGAAATGTGTGGCGAGAGTAGAACAGTATGCTGAGTTGTAACTTGCTCTGCAGTATTTTTGCTCTCTTTAAATGTTCCACTTGCCACATACTGAGTAAACTGTTGGGGAACAACAGCAAACATTTTTGCTTCAAAGGCAGCATTTTTCTCCTTGTGAAATGTGCCTTATCCAATGGGTTCAAGTGTGAAATACCTTAGGCTGCTGTTATCAAGCACAAATCTCACTCCCACTTCAAAGTGATAGGAACAAAGTCTCCCCTGTGCAGCTTCTAAAACCCACAACTGGATTTTGCTGTGGGTTTTGGATGCTGCAGTACACAGCTAGAAGTATACTCCATCTAATTAAAGCTTTTACTAAAGTGCCTTCAGGGCTTAATTTCAGCCAAAGCCCCTACGGAAAAACTCCATTACCTCTTTTAGATTTTAGAGGTCAGCTGTAAATAGGCAGAGGCCTCTGCGCATGTTCAAAGTGAATTATCCTCTCATCACAGATCTAGAATTAGGAAAAAGGGCTTTCAGGTCAGATGGTACACTTTCCAAGCAGCCTTGAGAAATTGAATATGCATTTGTCAATTGACTAAATGTTTGTCAATTTGGCAGAAATGCCAAAACCATTAAAATAACTGGCATTTCTGAGGAATTACAAGCAAGGGCGTCCACAGGAATTTTTACAGGGTGGCGGGAGGGAGTAAGCACTCCAAATAAATAAGTAAGGGGGGTTAACCAGAGTTAGAAATATCATACTCCTGTCTTTGTTTTTACTTTTTGTTTTTGGGTAGGCACATGAATGCCTAATCACAGCTGCACTAAAATCTGGGATATCTGATTGTTTTCTCTGGGGCAGCAATTATTTCTCTGCTAGGGAAAAGCAAACTGAAATACAAATGAACCACTAAGTTCTTTATCCAGACAATGGGTGTGTCACTCCAACTCCTCTTTGTCTAACTTCTCATCTCCTTTCCTAAATGTCAATCATTCCTATAACTTCATTCATTGGCTAAAAAAACCTGAAGTGAAGCAGGCTAGTTTTTTAAAAAAACACCAAATGAACAGAATAGTACCTGCATATGTTCGCCTCATCATCTGGGTTCTACAAGGGCTAGATATTTGCTGTTTATTCATTTATTTGTAATAAAAGGGAGGTGGAACCTATGGATTAGGGTTCATCAGGGCAGGAGGCCTCCCCCCTTGTGGGTGACAATAACTGGAAGCTGTAACGACAAAATGAAATAAGTATAACGAAGCAGCACTTTTATATGTCCATCAGTGTTTTAGAGAAACAGAGTTCATAGGGATTCACACTAGCAAACTGCTTTGCATCAGTGACTAATGGGATCAAGAAATGCTATGAAAGAGATTGGGGTTGCGATAAAGCCACTTCCGGCCTGCCCAGGAGGTGGGGTTGCGGGCTTCACGCCCACCCCACGTGAGCAGGGGCTGACCCCGCGAGAACAAGGGAATCCCGGCCGGGTCTGCCCCCCCAGCCAGCCAATCGGCTGGCTGGGGGGACGTGGCCTGGGCTATTTAGGGCCGGCGCGGAGGGGGCTCGCCCTCTTTCCGCCGGCTAGCCCTCACGTTTTCCCACCTTCCCTCCCTCCAGGTAGGCTTTAGGCAGGTCTCTGACTTTGCTATGGACCGGTCTGTCGCCGCAAGGGGCATGGTAGGAATTTTTCCCAATTGGCAATTTACAGCCATTTGGTTTTTCACCTACCTCATAGCAACTCGTCACAACTCTTCGGCATTGGCGGTAGGCATTGGTAAGAAGGGGTTAAGAGGATGTGTGGGGCGGGGAGGAACGCCATCACCTCCCCCCAGTGAGCGAAGGGTGGTCCGTTAAAGGACTCTGGGGGGCGTGGCCCTGTCCGAAGCCTATGGAGGTGTGGGCCAAAGGCACGCCCCAGAGCGGTGACCCCGGGGAGCTCCTAGTCGACGTGCCTCGGCAGGAGACTCCCCCGATATAGTGTTAACCCTTCCCCGTGTCTCCAGCAAATGGGCTGGAGCCGGATAGTCAATAGGACCACTGTCTAAGCCAATGCCTCTCGTTCCTGAATTCAATAAAGTTGTGGCCTAATTCGCCCAATTAACCTTAAATTATGGTGTCTTGTGTCTTTATTTACCCTGGTGGGGGGCGGGAACTCGCCACGCAAAAAGCTAACTTAGCATATTAAGAACATAGGAACAGCCTGCTAGATCAGTCTAGTGCAGTATCTTGTTCTTACAGTGGCCAAATAGACGCCTGTGGGAAACCTGCAAGCAGGACCCAGGAACAAGTGCCCTCTGCCCTCCTGTGGTTTCCAGCAACTGGTATTCAGACACTACTGCCTCTGACTGTTAGGGCACAGCCATCATGGCCAGTAGCCATTGATAGCCTTTTCCAATTTTTTCATTCCTCTTTCAGGCCATTTTAAGTTTGTGGCCATCACTGCCTCCTGTAGAGTTCCAGAGTTTAATTATGCCCAAAGAAGGACTTTATTTCATCTGCCCTGAAACTTAAAACAGGGCAACACAGTAGAACACAGAAAACAAATCTCATACCAAGATACTACTGAGCCGTTTAGTTCAGTATTGTTGACACCGATTGGCACTCTCTTCTGCTGTAGGAGAGTTGCAATAAAATGCTGGTTTATCCCCATACAATTTAACTACAAGTAAGAACGCTCTTTGTGCCCAAAGGACGCATGCTGATAACAAGTCCTGGCGTTTGAAAAGAACCCTTCCATTTCGATAAAAAAAGGGGAAAACAACACACATTTTATTCCGGGCTTGTATCCTAGATTTTGAATGTTATGCTGTCCATGTACATTTAGGACGGTGGAAGGCGCTCTACTTTTTCTCTCGCCCAACAGGCAGCCAAGCAAGAAAGCCACACGGGGCTCCCTTTTCCTGTTCCCAAAGTCAGTTCGTGGAATCTTCCATGTGCGGGGCAAGAGCGGCGAGAGCACATTGCAATCAATGTAAATAAAGTTCTTATAAAACAGCACTAGCTCTCCGTCTACATATTTATACGTGCATACTTGGATAATAAAAACAGTGTTAGAGACTTCTTTCCGTTGCAGTGCTTTGAAATAAACACGCTTTTCTAAAAAATAGAAAAAGGGAATTCTGTTGCTGCCGGAAGATATTCCGTCATTGGCTTGAGGGTCTGGGATGTGGGGGGACCCACTGGGGTTGCTTGCTCTTGCAGTTTTTAAAAGTTATTTTAGCAGTCGGTGAGTGCAGAAAAAGAGAGGATAGACAGATTTAAAGGAAGAATCCAGTGAAAGTTTTTAAGCAGCGAAAGTTCGTTTTGGAAACTCGGCAATCCTGTCTCTTCCTAATCCACATCATAAGGCTGTTCTATGTACTTCCACCACTTCTGCCCCGCACATGGAGAATCCTAAAACGTGCAACCGAGAACCGGACGTATAGCTTAAAATCTGCAGCGAGGTCTCCCTCTAGCCTCCGCTACCGGTTTCGTTTCTAATGGAACCACCAGCAGAGACCACGGTGAACAGGGTTTGCCGTAGAGATAGGGGGGAAAGCATGCGCGCCTACACACACGGACCTGTTTGCTTTTTCTCGCTTTCTTTGGTTGAGGAGGAGCCGTATTTTGAGCTCCTCCCTTGTCCCCAGCCACGCTCCGCCTTCCCGTTTTCCGAGCCGCTCTAGCCGCCCTGGCCCCACCTCTGTCTCACCGAGGGTGACCGATGCTCCCTCTTCGTTGGAGCGGCCTTTGTCGCTGCTGTCGGCGGGTCGCGCGCGCGCAGTCATGAATAGTCAAGAAGGGTAATGAATATTCATCAGCTCCTCGAGCCCCGGCGAGCCAGAGCATAGCGGAGCGCGCGGGTGGGTGGGTGCTCGGACGTGGCTGGCCGGGACTTTGCCCCTGCGGAGACACTCCTGGTCCGGGCGCAGCTCGCTCATGGCTCCCAGGGCAGCAGCGCCGGGAAGCGCCCGGTGAGCGCGGCTTCGGGTTGCCGGGGCGCGGTGGGGGCGCCGGGCGGAGGGTTTCGGGTTCTGGGCGGAGGTGTGAGGGGAACGTGACCCCCATTTATTAGGAATCAGGCTGCAGAGGGGCGAAAAACTCCCCATAAACTGTAGGGTCCTCACGTCCTCACTCTGGCTTTGTTTTTGTTTTTTGTTTAGAGATTTCTGTACAGTACCACCAAAATATTATATGTATATATGCATATGCATATAGGTGTGTGCGCACGTGTTTGTATTTTTTTGGCGTGGCAGCAGCTACCCTTCGGAACTCCCTGCCTATTGACATCAGGCAGGTGCTTTCACTGCTATTTTGGGGGTCTCCTTAAAACATTTTTGCATAGGCAGGCCTACCCAATATATGTAGGGCATTGGATGTGTGTTTTAATCTGTTTTTAGTTCATTTTAATTTAGTTTTGAAAGTTTTAAATTGTTGTTTTTACCAACCATTTTAATATTTAGTTCATTTTCGTAAACTGCTTTGAGAGTTCTTCTTTTTTTCTTTTGCAGTTGAGCAGTGTATACATTTTTTGACGCAAAGAAATATAGTGCTCAGTAAACAAAATCATTAAAATAATCCATGCCAAGTTATGTAAACAGGATAATTAAAAACACCCTAAAGGTGACATAACCCGTTTTTAAGTAAAAAGCCAGCAAAAAAGGTGTGGGTTTCTATCTGGTGTCTGAAAGAATACAAAGGGCAGTTGCAGGCTGTCCCCCGTTTGGGGTAGGATTGAGTCGCATACCAGTAAATTCAGGTTGCACAATTGTAACTGATTGGGAGTTCTTGCGGACCAAATCCACTTCCTCAGAAGATCAGACTTTTGTGATAAGGACAGTAAATGAGGAAAATGGACTAGGATGTTTGAGATAACTTGCTCTAATGCAACGTCATATCAGCCCCCTGCAAACAGATCAGAGTGAATGCTCTTTAAACATTGCTTAATCTCCCTGCAAACAAAACAGGATGAATGCTCAATAAATGCCCATCTGGAAGTACATGTCGGAACTATCCCTGAGTTTGCCAAATTCCCCCTTAAAGCCATCTGAGTGGGTGGTCATCACCACACTCCTGTGGCAGTAAATAGGTAGTACACTTAAGGTGCTCAATGTGTTTCAGGTACGTTCTTTCTTTGTAATGTTTAAAACAGCCCTGTAAGGTAGGTCAGTGCTATTATCTCAGTGTTGCACATGGAGCTGTAAAGGCTAAGAATCTATTGCCTAGTAAATTTGTGACCGATGTCGACTGAGACTTCCTGGTTCATAGCTCAGTCTGTTAGCTGCCTCACTACATTGCACTACACCTGTCAGTATTCATTGAAGAATGTGATATGGTATCAACATGTTTGAGATTACCAAAGGGTGGCTTGAGGGTGTTAAGGGGTGCATTAAGTGTTTTCAAATCTAGGTGAGGAATTATGGGGCACCTCTGGGATGAAGGGCATCCAGGAGTTTCAAATAGTATAATGGTCAATGCTAAGAATGCACATGGTACCCGAGATAGCTTAATGTGGATTATTTGCCCATTAAGCATGCTTTATAACCACTCAGGTGTGCTCATAATTATGTATAAATGTAGTAAGCAGTAGCTTTCACTGGAGTCTTTCTTACAGGTGAAATAGATATTCTGTTTGTGAGCACTTAACTGTGATTGATGGTGGTACTGTAATCATCCCAGATAAAAATATAGGGCCTGATTTAATTAAATAGTCGCACCAGCAGGAGCCATCACAACAAGGCCCATTAGTTCAATCGGACTTCCCCCTTCTCCCTCCCGCCCCGGCCAGATTGGCTCTGCAAGGCCAGAAGAACCCCCAGAATAACAGCAGGCAGGAAAAGGAAACATGGTTCTACCTGACAAGCTGAAATGTTTTCCCAGACAGAATGATTGCAATAGTGCAATGTTGAATTGTACCCACAGACTCCAAGGATATCATTGGCCTCATTCAAATTCAATACCTGCTCTTTACCAGCAGGTCCCAGCGTGGGTTACAGCAATTTAAAATTCAGAATTAAACAGCTAAAATAGGGTGGGACCTGAAAATACAAATCTCAGATGTCAAAGACCAAGGCAAAGAGCGTTTGCTGAAAGCTGTATAGTGAAAAAGCAGGAAGAGGAGACAAGAGTTAGGAAGAAAAGATGGAAAGGAAATTAGGAAAGAGATAAGCTTTGGAGTTGAGAGGGAGGTAATGGGAGTTCTGGGGCTATCGTGTGACTGCTATGAAACCTAATCATGTTTAGGTTTAGAAGACTTGTAGGTGAGATGCCCAATGGAACATCAGGCTAATGCAAGTAGAGAATGAGATCCGTCAGTAAGGCCATAGGGCAACCACTGAAAATAACAAAACAGAAACAAGAACTCGGGACACAATGGTGGTATTCACAGGACAGTCACTCCCATGTGCTTAGGAAAGAGGAGCTGAAAATAATATTTAAAAAGCAAAGGAATAAAGCTTAGGCATTCATCCTTTGATTTCTCCCATGAAGAGTTTTGCATCTCTCAGCAAAACCCTCCTAGTGAACTATCAGAAAGTAACAATGGCATTTTAACTTACAGCTCGAGCACAGTTTGGCTTATCTATTTATTTCAGCTACTTGAAAGAAAGCTGAAGTTCTTCTCGTTTCAGAAGTGTAAGTAGAATAAAACTATTAAAGGTGGCAAATCTGTTCGGAACATTTCCTTAGATGCTGGTGCTGCAGGTTTCTTGCAGTCGAAAGTAGGAAAAGTGTGTGATGCAAGGAGGGAGTTGTGGCAAAGAAGTTTAATTTATGGAAAGCTTAATTTAAGCAAATTAGTTGAAAGATCAAGTCATGCAACAGGTTATATTTTCCCAAGGAGAAACAAATCAATCCTTGCATTTGCTTAGGAAGATGGCTGTGTGGGGCTCTCTTTGTTACTGTGAAGAATTATAGCTTTTTCACATATTTTACTTTTCATTTATTTATTGCATTTCTATCCCACCTTTTTATTCATGGGGCACAATGAGCTCTGGATTTCTTTTCTAGAGCACTTTAGTACATTTCCAACAGAGGATACACCTCTGGTCTTCAAAGAAAAGATCCATGCTAACAGAGAGGATTCTTCATTATTGCTGTAGGGTAGGTTACTATTGGAGTATCGGGGTGAAATCTCTCCCATTCCTGTTTTCAGAGGGCAATTCCAGAATTTCATTTGGTTTCAGCCAGTCTGAACTGAGCAGACCTTTGTGTGTGGCTTGCGTGCTAGCCTGATAACCTGGCTGTTCTTGAATCTGTTCTTTCCAGGCCTCGGCCCCAGCTGGACCGGCAGTTTCTCCAGCGTTTTCTGAAGATCCAAGAAATTTTATTTCCTGCATGCTGCTCCAAGAATGTACTGATGTTCCTAACCTTGCTCATGGTTGCTCTGTTGGGTAAGTGAGTCGGTGGCTAAGAAGGATGATATCAAGCAAGTCCTTTTGCGATCTGCCAGGACTCTTGTCGATGTATATGGGAGCACCCTTGGAGTTCATCCTTTTTCTCTTCCCCACCCTTTACCTCCCCTAGAGCAGCTGGTCATTTACCAGGTGGGATTGATTCCCAGCCAGTATTATGGAGTTCTGGGGAACAAAGACTTCCATGGATTCCAGCAAGTGACGGCAGTTGCACTGATTCTTATTCTACTGAACTCTATGGTAAGTGAAACCTCTTCTTCCTACAAGGAGACGAGAACACATGCAATGCAATTTGTCATGGATGCTTTAGTGGAGATTCCTGCATTGTACAGAGGTACCTCGGGTTAAGTACTTAATTTGTTCCGGAGGTCCGTCCTTAACCTGAAACTGTTCTTAACCTGAAGCACCACTTTAGCTAATGGGGCCTCCTGCTGCTGCCACTCCGGCGGAGCACGATTTCTGTTCTCATCCTGAAGCAAAGTTCTTAACCTGAGGTACTATTTTTGGGTTAGCGGAGTCTGTAACCTGAAGCGTCTGTAACCTGAAGCGTCCATAACCCGAAGTACCACTGTACAGGGTTGGACTAGATAACCCGTGAGGTCCCTCCCACCTCTACAATTCTATGATCCCGTGACACTGCCTTGTTCTGCACATATGTATCCTGAGGGCCAAATGACATGTTAGCTAACGACTAATCACACTTTTTAAAGGCATGCTTAACACTGTCACTTTTATTTTGTTCATTTGTTTTATTTCAACTGTTAAAGGTCTTCATTTTACTATAAATAACATGTGTTTTTTTGGTTTCCATCGTGTGATAACTTTGGGCTGCTTTATTACCTCACAAAAGTGGCTATCCCCAGGGATGGTGCAGTTAAGCCAGGACAGTCAAGTCACCGATTCCAGCCATAGCAATTCAAAAGTTTCTAAGGCACATCTTCATCTTGCGAACTGCCCTAAGATCTTGTGATAAAGGGTGACATAAAACAACAATAACAACAAGAGAGTAACTTTCTAACTCTTCCCTCGCAGTTTCTAAGCTGTGATGGAAAAAGCTAATCTGACTTGGGCCTCTCAGCACTGCTTTCTGGCCACTCTGTTCTGGAAGGTGCTGTTTACTGTAAACCCATCTGGACTGTTAGCTGTTGTGAAGAGCTTTTTATGTCAGCAGTCGGACAAGGGGGGATTCATCTAATGCTTTAAATCAGTTGCTTTGAGCAGAGGATGCCTTCAGACTAGAAGACTTTATTTGGGTCAATGTGTTCATGCAATCCATCGCTGGGGAATCTCTGGGCTAAATTAGCCCCACTAATTTTGCATGCCCATTCCATTTGTTATCGGTGGGGCTTATATCTCACACTGTTTAAATTTGGTGCAAGCCTGCTGGGATTGGCTCCGCTCAGGAAGGTGGGAACATACCCACTTGATGTCATATGACATCGTAAGTGCAGTTGTTGGACCACAAGAGTAGCCATAAATGCTTTTCTTGCCTTAATCTCATCTCCTCTCCCCATTGTGAGTCTCACTTCTCTCTCTTCTCAGCTGAAGAGCTTTGACCAGTTCATCCGCAACCTGATGTATGTGAGCTGGAGGAAGACTCTCACAGAATACCTCCATGGCTACTACTTTCAGGGCCAGGTGTATTATACCTTGAATATTCTGCATGAGGAAATCGATAATCCGTAAGTGGCTGGACATGATTCGAACTCCTCCTGGCACCTTCTAGCATATTTTGTACACCATCTGCCTTGATGAGGGCTGGCTTTGTTGCTCCCCATATACGTTGACCGGCTTTGTTTTTCTCTCCCTAGGGCAGAGCTTTCCAAACTGTGTCGCGACACGTTAGTGTGTCGGCTGCAATGTGTAGGTGTGTCACTCGAATGCTCCCCATGCTCCTCCCAGTGCTGGAAAGGGGTTAGTTTAACCCAGGCATCCTCAAACTCGGCCCTCCAGATGTTTTTGGGACTACAATTCCCACCATCCCTGACCACTGGTCTTGTTAGCTAGGGGTGATGGGAGTTGTAGTCCCAAAACATCTGGAGGGCCAAGTTTGGGGATACCTGGTTTAACCTCCCGTTTGCTAGGAAAATTGAATTAGTCGCAAAATGACACATGTCTAAAAAGTGTGTCACCAACATGAAAAGTTTGGAAAGCTCTACTCTAGGGAGCCATGGGCTTTTCTTTAGACGCACAGGGAAGTAGTTTTAATATCCAGCCAGATGGGCGGGGCATAAATAATAAAATTATTATGATTACATTTTTAATACATGCTCTCTGCTCCAGGCACTGGGTTTTAGCCAGTGTTAGTCCTGCTCAGAGTAGACCAACTGAAATTCATGGATGCAACTAACATTGGCCCATTAATTTTAAAGGGTCTACTCTGAGTAGGGCATAGTTGGCTGCAACCCACCAGGCAGGACTCAAAGCAATAGTTGTGTTAGCAGAAGTCGGCGCAGTGTGTCCCACTAGTGCTACAGGGCTCCTCCCACTGAATGTCCCAGCCATTGGCTTGAGTGGGAGTTTAGGAGAATCCCCAGAGCAGCACATAGGGTGGAAGTGGGGGCGGGAATCAGTCTGGCAAGTGGAAATGCTTGGCCTGACAGATTGACCCCCCTAGTACAATGCTGAATTCCACCCACTATATGTAAAACTAAAATGCAAACTGCAACAACCAAATGTGGGGTGGGGTTTTTTGTCCATATCTAATTGGAGATGTGTAAAGAGGCTAACAATAGCAATATGTGAAAGGGCTCCAGTTATTTAAACTATTGAAATTTAAACTGCTTTAGAGGACAGTTTCCCTGTATTGCTTTAGTTTGCTTTAGTTTAGTTTTTGAAATGCTAGAATCACATTAGGATGCTAATCCCTCGAGATTCTAGTGCCCTCGAGAAGTTTTGGACTACATCTCCCATCAGGCCAGGCCAACATGGATGATGGGATTTGTGACCTTGCAACAACTGGACGGCATCAGGTTAGGGGAGGCTGTTGTTTTATAAGACAAAATGAACCTGCTTGTGAGAAAAAAATTGAAGAGTACTGGTAACTGGATTAAAGTACAATTTGATTAAAGTACAGGCTATCTGACATTGTGGTGTGATCCTTAAGTTGCAGCACAATTAGCATTTGCTTTCTTCATAGTATGGAACAACTATAGGTGTAATTCTGTAGCTGTTTAGATAACTCGCAAGACATGGTTAAGGTTGGAGTTGCAAAGGGGAAGCTACAAACCTAATAATGACTTTCTTTGACTTGATGTTGTGAAACAGGAATTCTAAAAATGCAGTTTTTGGTTCCTGAAAATAACCAGCAGTTGAATTACTCCAATTCTTGGGTAATGTCAACTCAGCAGTGATTGCAGCAAACTGATACAAAAAACAAGCGCTTGTATAGAGCAGTGGAATCAGTGCTCTGCTGGAGGACTCTAATATTTGAGGAAGGAGAAGATGGAGTGTCCCAACAATAAGGTTTATAAGATAAGGCTGGAAGGCTCCCCTTCGAGGCTGTTGAAACAGCTGATTTCTTGCATGCAGGAGGAGGTTGCACTATAATAATGATGATGATGATGATGATGATGATGATAATTTATTATTTATACCCTGCCCATCTGGCTGGGCTTCCCCAGCCACCCTGGGCGGCTTCCCAAAAAATATTAAAATACTGTAATACATGAAACATTAAAAGCTTCCCTAAACAGGGCTGCCTTCAGATGTCTTCTAAAAGTCTGGTGGTTGTTGTTCTCTTTGACATCTGGTGGGAGGGCGTTCCACAGGGAGGGCGCCACTACCGAGAAGGCCCTCTGGCTGGTTCCCTGTAACTTGGCTTCTCGCAGTGAGGGAACTGCCAGAAGGCCCTCGGTGCTGGACCTCAGTGTCCGGGTAGAACAATGGGGGTGGAGACGCTCCTTCTGACTTTGAGATCCCTTCTGACACTGTGATTCTCTGCCAGTAACCATGCTGGTATTTTTGCCAGCTGTTGTTTAGCATTGATTTGCAAGCTAATAATTTTAAAAAGAAAATACGTCCCCAGCCTTAAAACTGCATAACTACCCAGCTCTGATTCTGTGTGGACAAACTGTTCTGTTCCTAACATGTTAACTTTCCTTATGCTTTGCTCATTCTGTCATAGCAGTCAATGCAAATTTAAATATCCTTTTTATCGTGCAGGGATCAAAGAATCAGCCAGGATGTGGAGAGGTTCTGCAAGCAGCTGAGCTCCATGGCCAGTAAGCTCATCATCTCTCCCTTCACACTTGCTTACTACACCTATCAGTGCTTTTACAGGTAGGGGCGGTCTTCACCTAGGGAGAGGGATGACCACATGCTTAGGGGCAGCCCTAACTTTTGTCCCAACTGGAGTACAGCATAGATGAGCCTCTAATATATTAGAAGGCAGCCTTCCGCTGACAGTTTCGCTAATCTCTCTCCATTTCTCTTGCCTAGCACTGGCTGGATGGGCCCAGTGAGTATTTTTGGATATTTTATCATGGGCACAATTGTTAACAAGATCCTAATGAGCCCCATTGTTTCAAAGCTGGTGCAGCAGGAGAAGCTGGAAGGTGATTTCAGGTGAGTTTATTCAGCCGGTCTCATGATCAGTTTGACACTGGAAATAGGTATAGTCTGAAATGATGTGTGTGCCACTGTTCTTTTCTCATTTGCTGGTTGTGATTTGTGTTAAGAGAATCCTTTATAGAAGTCTTCTTAGGATATGAACTTCCTGATGGCTCACAAATGGAATGCACATTGCAAGCCAGATAGACTGCTGCTGCTGAAGATGAGGATGTTCATACACATAAACCTGGCTGTTAAGTCCTTTGCTGTCTCTTGCTATAGCAGAGTTCTGTGTCTGCTCTCCAGCCTAAGTGATGTATATGGTTTGGGGAAGGGGCCTTGGCTCAGCGGTAGAGCATCTGATTTATATGCAGAAGGTCCCAGGTTCAATCCCTGGCATCTCCAGGTAGAGCCAGAATAGATCCTGTGTCTGAAACCCTGGAGAGCTGCTACCAGTCAGTGGTGATAATATTGAGCTTAGTGGACCAGTGGCCTGAGTCATTCTAAGGCAGAAATAAGAATGGGTTTTGCAGAGACGCTGATCACTCAATCCCAAAAAATGACCATTGAAGCAAGTGTTTTCTGGATTTAACAGGTTTAAGCATATGCAGCTACGGGTGAATGCCGAATCTGCTGCTTTTTACAGGTAAGTAAGTGGACATTTCACTTTTTAGTATCTTTTTTCCTGTGACGTCTTTGGTTCCTGCGAGTATTGCACAGTTTGTGTTGAAGTGTGTCCCACAAACTTCTTGGTGGTGGTCAGGTTTGTTTGTTTGTTTTTTGTTCTTTTAAGAAGAAGAAGAAGAGTTTGGATCTGATATCCCGCTTTATCACTACCCTAAGGAGTCTCAAAGTGGCTAACAATCTCCTTTCCCTTCCTCCCCCACAACAAACACTCTGTGGGGTGAGTGGGGCTGAGAGACTTCAGCGAAGTGTGACTAGCCCAAGGTCACCCAGCAGCTGCAAGTGGAGGAGCAGGGAATCGAACCCAGTTCACCAGATTATGAGTCTACCGCTCTTAACCACTACACCACACTGGCTTTAAGTGTAAGATTAGTAATTCATCATTACATAGTTCACTTTGATAATTTGGCTAGATAGCAGGATGTCTGTCCATTCTGTTCTCTATTCTCCACCCACACACCAGTTCACCCATTGTTGTTGTTTGTCGGTTACTCGGCTCACGGAACACCCCACAGTTATGAAAGCAAGAAGAGGAGGAATAACACTAGCAGAACAGGGTGGGGGAAAGAAAGGCAAGCAGGAAAAAACAGAAAGAAAACCACACACGTCATGGCTGCTTTTTGCCACATGAGGTCACTGTTGTTGTTGGAAATCTCACAAGAGTTAAGAAAGTGTGGATTAGGTGTATCTGTTGGTTGTCTCCTCTTCACGCACTTTCCGGGGAGAAGTTGTATTCACGCAGCAACCAATCGCCACCATCCATTTGTCATCCTCTATATGCGCATACATGCATCTTACCCCAGGGTTAAGGTCCGTGGGAATGATCACTGTCCAGACTGACTGTGCGCTACTGTCCTGCTTTTCAGAGCTGGGGAAGTTGAGCACATGCGAACCAACCGCAGGCTGCAAAGCCTCCTGCAGACCCAGAGGGAGCTGATAGGCAAGGAGCTGTGGTTGTACAGTAAGCAGAACTGGTTTCCTTCATCCCCTCCTTCACTCGTTACACAGGGAAGGGAGCTTCTAGATTTCTGCCGTGCAGAAAAGACATTTGGGAAGTGGCTGTTCAAATGGGAACAGAGAACAAGTTGATGAACCAATGAGGGAGAAAATGGGTACTACTGGAATCCAGACCAAAATGGGGTCATTCTGGGCCTTCACAGGAGTGCCTGAAAAGGCCGAACAACAAGGCCTTGAGACTGAACTCTGGGAAAGAATAGTAGCCGCAAGGAAGTAGGCCAAGCAGTGCTTGGGCCTCATGGATTTTGCTATCTCAGGCTCTGTCTGCCAGAGGAGCTGTCTAAACATTTTGTTACTGGGTACTGAGTGCTGAACTGAAATAGATTGTCCTTCTAACTGACAGTTATTATCTTGAGTAGCACTGTTAACTGGCTTTGTTCCCAGAGAATATGTTCCTGATAAACTTTTAAAACATAACACAAAAAACTGTGTAGATGTAATAATGGAATACTTAATGGTTTCGTTTATGTAAAATATGTAGGGATTTATGATATGCAAAATGAACCATGGAAAGAGAAGGGAAGTCACTGATATTTTAAGGATGTTTAAATGAGTATTCTAAATTGTACAACAAAAAAATTAATAAGAATTTTATACATATACATATCAATATCTATATCTACCTATCTATCTATATATAAACTGTGTAGATGGAGGTCCTAGATTAACTGATCTGCCGGCATTACCACTGTATTGTCTTTTTTCTGCTTAGTTGGAATCAACACTTTTGACTATCTGGGCAGTATCCTGAGTTATGTGGTGATTGCTATTCCCATTTTCAATGGAGTTTACTCTGATCTGGATCCAGCAGGACTGAGCTCTTTGGTTAGCAAGGTAAGCTTTTTGCAGCACCATAGCTCAGCGCTAGAGCACATAATGTTTTGCATGCAGAAGGTCCCAGGTCCGATATTCCTACACACTGACCTGTGATGTCCTGTAGGCTGTAGTGCCAGGAGTAACATTTCCTCGGTGATCTTACTGGTCTACAGGGAAGAAATTGGTCCTTCATTTAACCTGGCCCCGAGTTGCTCAGAGCTTTAAACATTAGTAACAAGAGCTTGAGTGTAGCCTGATAGTTGATTGGCAGCCAGTGACGTTCCCTCAGCCCAGGTGTAATATGTGGGAGCTCAGGTGTTCCAGCCAGCTCTGTGTTGTTGCTGCCCTGCCTAACTCTGCAAACTGTTATGCTTTCCTGGCATAGGGCTTTTGACCACATAATAGCCTTAAACAGCTCAGGACCGCAATACCTCAAGAACCGCCTCTCCTCGTATGAACCAACCCAGACCCTGCAATCATCATCTGAGGTCCTTCTTTGTGTGCCGCCATTGTGAGAGGTTTGGAGGATGGTAACACAAGAGCAGGCCTTTGCAGTGGTGGCTCCCCGCTTGTGGAATGCTCTCCCGACAGGGAAGCTCACCTGGAGCCTTTGTTACATATCTTTTGGCGCCAGGCAAAATTATTGTTTTCGCTTGTTGCTATGTTATGTATTGAATTCAATTTATAATTTCGGTCACAGACCAGTTCCAGCCCACATACAATATCAAAGAAGTCATAAAACACGATAGGGATACATTTGAATTTGCAATTAGGTATAACAGGGACACTACAGATATAGCAACAGTTAAAAAATATATAAATTAAAACTTAGACACTAACATATAACCTAAAATTATCTTTTAAGGCTTAAATCATCATGATAGCACAGCTTGTTCCCTAAGTTTTATGGCAAACGCACAGAATTTGGCTACCCTTAACGTGATCTCAGGATCCTTGTCCTCTACCAGGGATTTTAGACATTGAAGTTCAGATTCATTTGGAGATTTTTGCATAGCAGGGGTAATAAATACCGAGCGTATATCCCCGTAGAAATGGCAGCGTAAGAAGGCATCAGAGACAGTTTCTACCTCCATTAAGCTGCAGGGGCAGACTCGTTCCTCATATGGTTTACCCTTGAATCTGCCCTGCAGTA
Organism: Podarcis pityusensis; assembly: GCF_964106645.2. NCBI lineage: Eukaryota > Metazoa > Chordata > Lepidosauria > Squamata > Lacertidae > Podarcis > Podarcis pityusensis. The sequence continues at coordinate 31,894,080 of NC_138028.1, forward strand.
AGGCAGATGGCAGCACGTTGTATGTTATGCATTGTTGTGTTTTTTATATTGTAAACGGCCCTGTGACCCTCAGATGAATGGCAGCATAGAAATTTAACAAATAGTAAATAATGAGTAGTAATTGGAAGCAATGAAGAGCAAGTCAGTCCAAAGACAGGGCCAAACCACCACAAAGAGAGAACAAATGTGATACCTCAAGCGCTACTGGTGGTGGTTTTATTGCTCTTTTGGGGAGATGGCACTGTTTTTTAGGGATGCTGTCTCTTTATATCCCAAGTAGAAGCTGGGAAGGAGATCAGCAAGAGCACACAACTCTGCCACAGGGTGTGTGTTGCTCCAGCATCCTAAAACACTGCATAGGTGCATACACAGAAGTACACACAATCTGTACTCCACTTTTTTAAGGGGCTTAGTCCACATGTTGAATTTTAAATTCACCATACAATGCAGTCATTCGCATAGATGCCTGCACCTGTGTACAGCATAATGTGTGAATAGCCTTCCTGCTGGGAGTTTGCAGGTACAGGGCAGCAGAGAGTTAAGGCAGCAAATTTATTGCTTCATCTGTCATAGCATGAGATCCTTCCCTCTGTAAACAAGATGTGGCCTAATTCAGTCCTGGGAGCGAGCCTGCCATAACGTAATCCATTTAGCCCAACCAAACAGTCAGGAACTAATTGCAGAGGGATAAAAATAGTTGAGCCTGGCATTCCTCACTGTGCAGCAAGAGGCTTCTTTAGATGAGGTCTGGCAGCCTCCTGGGAGCAAAGGTGGACCTTGGCAAGATCAGCCTGAAGCTAGATTGGAAAAGCTGTAGGCTGCTGTTTATATGTAGATATGTGTGTGTGTGTGTGTGTGTAAGTGTATATATGAGGGACGCGGGTGGCGCTGTGGTTTAAACCACAGAGCCTAGGACTTGCCGATCAGAAGGTCAGCGGTTCAAATCCCCGCGACAGGGTGAGCTCTCATTGCTCGGTCCCTGCTCCTGCCAACCTAGCAGTTTGAAAGTGCAAGTAGATAAATAGGTACCACTCTGGCGGGAAGGTAAACGGCGTTTCTGTGCGCTGCTCTGGTTCGCCAGAAGCGGCTTAGTCATGCTGGCCACATGACCCGGAAGCTGTATGCCGGCTCCCTTGGCCAATAAAGCGAGATGAGCGCCGCAACCCCAGAGTTGTCCGCGACTGGACCTAACGGTCAGGGGTCCCTTTACCTGTGTGTGTGTGTGTGTGTGTGTGTGTGTGTGTGTGTACACACGCACACACAATTGCAATCCCTGGTCCTCTAACCATGTTAGGGCTCATTGCTTTCAAGCTCTTAATTGCACTAAAATTTCAAAGCCAGTTTGGTCTATAATCTAGATATATTACAGAGTACAGAGGCCAACGAGCCTTCTGTTTTGGAGTAGCTTTCTGTTAGGCAGCGGTCCCTGTGTAAAGTGTGTCTTGCCTCCTATAATGTGCCAGTAATCCAAGCGGCCTAAGGTTACCGGATTTATTTCAATGAATCCGGGGACACTTTTCAACTTCAATGGATTTTGTATGGGGACTGATTTGTACATCTGGGGACTGTCCCTAGGAAACGGGGACGTTTGGTAACCTTACTATAGTTACCAAATAGTGTATTGGAGGAGGGATGCTCTTCTGAGGCAACCTCAATAGGCATCTTGCCCCTGCAGCCTTGGAAAGTGAGGAAGGAGTGTGTTAATTCATTGGTGACTTCCTAACCCTAGGGTCTTATTCCTCCTTGGCCAAGTGTCTTTCTTCAGTCTAGCCCTCCGTTTGCTTCTTCCTTGCTGGCTTACTCAGCGAGAGCCCTTTGTAGCTGAGCTCATGCATGCGTACTTGCTGTTGAGTGGGCCAGATACCAGAATCCCTGCTCCCTGGGGCAGTTGTGTTTCTGTGTTACTCGTTTGCAATAAATCAACAAACCTGAGAATCTCAGTGCTTCTCTTTTTGCCTTTACCCTCCTAACTGTGGTCAGTGTTTGCTGAAAGCTTAGAAGACAACAGGAGGCTTTTGCAGGTCGCTTGAACAGATTCCTGCCATTACCCCCACCACCCCCAAGTTTTGTTTTCCTTTATCAAAAATGGCAATCAGCCTGCTGAGGTTTTGCAAAAATTTTGACCCACGTAATTGTTTTTGCAAAACGATCAGTCCATCTCAGGAATCAGATAATGCTCAATTCTGCTACCAGCTGGGGAGCCAAACCACTCCCCCAACTGATTTTGAGGCATGAAGATGTGGAAGCTGCTTCTTGTATGTTTTTGCTTCCCAGCCCTTGCTAATGCTTGGCTTGTGTGTGATTTGTCTTGCAGAATGCCTTTGTCTCTCTTTACCTCATTGGCTGCTTCAGCCAGCTCATTGACCTCTCCACCACCGTGTCTGACGTAGCTGGCTATACACACAGGTAAGTCCTCTTGCCTGCTTGAGGGGCACCTATGTCATAATAGTGAGGACCTGTGTGTGTAAAAAAAAAAAAGAGCATCTGCTTCTTATGGATCCATCAAAGGTAATAAACAATGCAGGAGACTCCTGTGTCCCAGTATGGGTGCACTAAGTCGGTCTCTCTTCAGAGGCATCCATTCAAAAGAAACAAACAAGGAATCTCCTTTCCCCATTAGGCATAGAATGTCAAATATATTTTGTTATAATCTTTGTGTCTGCTGCAGCGGAGAGAATCTGAATTTTTCCTCTTAAATCAATTAGCAGGCTGATATTTCTGCCCATGTGACATGGTGTTCAGACTATGTACGTTAGGTGATCATTACTATCCTGCAAACAATATTCACTACTTACCAGGTTTTAGTAATATGTTAATAAACCTTTTTCTTTTCCCTTGTGGAGATTAGGCTTCTGGGTCTTGTCATTCAGGCTAGTTTGCTGCTTTGGGGCATCACTGCTACTCCTTGATTAGCAACTTTCTTGGGGTTTTTTTGTAGAATTGGGGAGTTGCTGGAGATGCTGTTGAAACTTTCCAGGAAGCAAAACGACTGTGACTCCCCAGGCAAATGGGAATTCAACAGGTGAGTATCTCTAGCTAACATCAAGCATGGGACGACAGTTTTCCTGTTTTTGCTATGGTGTTTCTTGTACCACCGAGTGGTGAACCTAAAAGGCAGCCAAACACCTTGGCCACTGAACTGTGATGTTTCCTTCTACTTACCTTTCCTCCTTTCTTGTGGTGGGGGCACTGATGCCATCAGCGTTTCCAAAGAGGAGGTGGTCTCAAGCGACACAGCTTTCCTCCTGGAGAAAATCTCTCTCTCTGCTCCCTCTGAGAAGCTGCTCATTAAGGATCTAAACCTGAGAGTCACGCAAGGGAACAATCTACTGATCACCGGGAACACAGGGACAGGGAAGACATCTTTGCTGCGTGTCCTCGGTGGCCTCTGGGAGAGCAAGCAGGGTGAGTTCATCAGCCTCCTTGAAACATTCCTTTGGTGAAAGGGGGCCCTTGCAGCAGATTGGAGGGTGGAACATGGTTTCCCCATAGGTTTGTGAGGCAAATGCTGGATTTGGACTGTTCAGGAACCCAGATGTAGTCTCTTTCGTGCTTGAGTTCTTAGTGATATTGCCCTCCCCAGTGCAGACTTAATGGTGGCCTCGGCCCAGTATATCTGAAGGAGTGTCTCCACCCCCATCGTCCAACCCAGACACTGAGGTCCAGCGCCGAGGGCCTTCTGGCGGTTGCCTCACTGGGGGAAGCCAAGTTACAGAACCAGGCAGAACCAGGCAGAGGGCCTTCTCGATAGTGGCACCCGCCCTGTGGAACGCCCTCCCATCAGATGTCAAAGAAATAAACAACTATTTGACGTTTAGAAGACATCTGAAGGCAGCCCTGTTTAGGGAAGTTTTTAATGACTGATTTTTTAATGTATTTTTAATCTTTTGTTGGAAGCTGCCCAGAGTGGCTGGGGAAACCCAGCCAGATGGGCGGGGTATAAATAATAATTTATTTATTCATTCATTCATTCATTCATTCATTCGTAGCCACTGCCATAGACATTGCATGGCACTGCAGAACTAGGCAAACCACTGCCCCTTAGCCCCCATCTCTCTTTTCCCCTCTGCCACCCCAATATGGGGAATTATACTAGCCTGCTGTACAAGGTTGTTGTAAGAAGTATTGAGATAGCGGCCTTGGCACATTCAAATTGTGGCTTATTAAGCCAGGTTGTGCATGAGCTCCACGCACCCGCCCACAGCTCCTTTGCTCCTTCCTTCAGGCAAGTGGCAATATGAGCCAGACATGGGTTCGTATTACAGGCAGACTGGGAAGCTACAATTAATGGCTTTCAAGCAAACCAAGCTGTGAAGCCAAGGTTTAAAGTTAGCTTACAAATCCTCCCCGGTTTGAAAGCTATTAACCATAGTTCCTGGTTTGCATATAATGGGAGGTTCTGGTTTCCTGTTGCTTCACCACTTGCACGAAGGGAGGAGCAAAGCAAGAACGAAGGGGCTTTCATGCAGGTGCACAGAGCTGGTTTATATTCTGGTTTATTAGGCCAGGGTATGATTGCGCAGACTAGATCAAATCCAAGTGTTAAGTTCAAGTTTGTTACCGAAGTGTTGGCTCATAGGCTTATGTCTGTGTGATTCCTTCTGCTGGGTCTCTGCAGGGGACGTCCACATGCTGACTTGCTTTGGCCCCCATGGGGTGGTTATCCTGCCACAGCGGCCATTCTTCACAGATGGGACCCTGCGGGAACAGGTAAGTGACCTCGGTGCCAGATTCCCAGGGTGGGGGTGGTCCTCTGCTCACCCACAGACTAGTTTGGTAACAGTGGCAATTCTAAAAACAACAACCAACCATACCTGTTACAATTGCTGCAAGCTGAATTGCCAGGAAATGGCCTGCCTTAATTCAATACATGGGGCCAGAGGCCTATTAATGTTTATTAGAAAGCTCTTAGCAGAGAGAGTATTGTGGCTGCTTCCATCTGCGTAAGACTGCGGTGGAGACTCTCATTTGGAGTATGTGTCTGGTTTATTTGATTTAGGTGATATACCCTCTGAAGGAAATCTATCCAGTTTCGGGTGAGTGGAAATGCACTGGAACTCTTGTGCCCAAATGGGCTCAGATTGCTTTGGGCTTTTCCTGTGCTGCTGCTCTTCTCTGCAGTGTGTGTGTGTGTGTGTGTGTGTGTGTGTGTGTGTCCACGCTGCATGAATCAGCATTGTGCTTGCCTGGGTCTTCTTTCAGTAGCTGTATCTGTTTTCCTGCAAAACTTAGCTGAACCAGGATATTAATCGCAGGGGAGTGTTCGGTATGTGGAGTGGTGCAAAATGTCCATTCTTGTGCTTACTCGGCATGGAGGCTGTGAAGCAAAAGGAAGCTTTCAGTTGGTTATATGCACCCATTAAAGGTCTTGCCCAAACTTCAGCTTGATCCGAGCAGTTTTCTGCTTGTCCCACACTTTCTGGCCACAGATCCAAGAGGTTTTCTCTTTGCCCTGCCGTGCTTGCTTTCCCCAAGAAAAAACCCCTTTACCGCTGAATCGGAGCAAACGTCAATCCGCAGAAAGGTGGTAAAAATCAGGTTTTCCTAGGGGAAAGCAGGACAAGCGGAAGCCTGGATGAGTCTCTAATGTATTAGGATCAAATGAGTACTTTGCATGTGTGAAGCAGTCCTGACAATGATCAAATGGTGCCCCTGTGGTGGAGAAAGCTAACTTTGTTTGGGCTGTCTGAAAGTAAAACTAATCTTTATTAGTGAAAATGAAGTTCTCAGACCAACTGGAGCCCCTAGGGAGACATGTTCTCTAAATAAAGCAATATAAAGAGGCATCTGTTCTCTGCTTCCAGATAGTCTGGAAGATCATCTGAATATAAACCAAATTAATATATGGTAAATAGAAGCCAGCAGTTACTTTGTAGGTTGTCAGGCCTTCTGCTTTGCTTCTGTCTCAGTGATTACTAACTCTGCTATTTGGATTAAGTTGTTCCTCCAATAGATGCATGTTCAATTTCTCTAATTTCTTAGATCACTCCTGTTCTCCCATTGCCTTCGTCTTCATACTTGGGATACCTAAATTAAAGGGTTGGTGTGATATAAATGCAATGCTACCAAATGTTTTAACCATGTTTCAAAGATAGTTTTCGATACCAGCTTAAAGAGGAATGCCTATTAAACCTGTTTGATTTATGTTCATGAAAGGTTTTTAAGCAGATACTGGATGGTCACCTGTCAGGGATGTTGTAGTAGAAAATTTCCTGCATTGGCAGGGGGTTGGATTAAGTGATCTTCCTCCTCTCTGATTCTTTGTTGTTGCCAGTGTTGACACTCAATATTATGGAGTGCCCTGCTGCTTGCCCCACACACCAACACCCATCTCAGTTTCCCTTGGAGTTTCCCTTTCCAAGATGACAACATCTTCCTGCTCCCAGTCTCAGTTTCCCCTAGGACTGCTATTCATCCCTGCCTCCGTTTCCCTTCCTCGTAATTTTCCTCTTTGTGACCCAACAGCTGCACGACCACAGTGTGTTCTTCCTGAGCTTCCAAACCTGCAAAAGAGTCATGGTGTCTTCCCCCCTCCCCCATATCTCCCATCTACAGCTTCCCACCAAAAGAACTACAATATTTCTTCTCCACCTCCTTCTTTCTGTCACCTGACAGAAAAAGCCTTCCTTGGTGTCAGAAAGAAAGAGGATGAAAGTACTATTCCTAAAAGTTCTTCCCATAGGAGATAGAATTCTAGAGTAAGCTCAGAAGATGTCCACCTGAGCTGAAAGTCCATCTGTTAATTGGCTTCCTCCCATTGTTATGTACATTATGTGGTGATACATCCTATTGATAACTTGGGATGGGCTTCCACATGATATGTTTAGGTTTGAGCTATTGGCTTTTCAGATCTTCTAAAGCATGATCAAAGCAGCCAAACCAAGTGCAAAGAGGTCCCTGTCCCCTGATGACCCATCTTCAGAGTGACCCTTCCCCCCACAGTCCTGTTATCATGAATGTAATTCCTTGCACAATAGGGTCTTCGGATGATGAAAGGATTCTGAGATTCCTGGAGCTGACTGGGTTGGTGAGTTACCGAGGGAATAAAGGATGCGCTTTGATTTCTGTCCCGATTTGGGGATAGAAAGTGGCTATAAAAGCTCAGCAAGGTGCACTGTAAATGTCTGGATCATTCCTAAAATGGAGGATGCTGGGATTGCCAGAAAGCCCCACTGTTTGGCCATGGAAGATTGGATCAGTCCAAAGAGTAATGTGGTCTCCATGAATTCTGAGATGAATGTAGCTCTGAGTATGTGCTATCTTGTATTCCAAAGCCTGGGCTGTTGGAGGGGGATTTCCAGCTGGTGGCAGAGGACAGAGTGACTCCAGGAGACATAGGTGTAAAAACCCAAACTAAAACGAAGACTTTATTACTAAACAATAAACACAAACTCTGGTGGGTGTTATTCCTGCAGGCAGGCCACAAAACTCAGCTTTTTCCCTTTATAGCCACGGCCAGCTGCAGCCAATTAATCCCAGAAACTTCTTAAAGGTATACACACATGTTTCTGTGCCGAATGTCCCCTAACATGGGCAACTATATTAAAAACTGCTTCCAAAGCTGAGCTCTGGCTCAAATTAAGCCCTGGTTTATGTACATCATATGAGCAAAAGCAACAGAAGTTCTGATGACCATGATGATTATATAGAAGGCATGGGAGCAAAACAAAAATGACAAGATGACACCAATTACCAGCTGGCAATGGGTGGGCAGGATTAAGACAGAAAATGTCCTTATGGCTGTGTCCACCTCTTGACCAAGGCTGGAATAATTTGTTTTTCACCTTCTTTTTTATGCAGTCTGATTTGCTAGCAAGGACAGGTGGTTTGGACCAGCCAGTGGACTGGAACTGGTAAGGCTGTTTAGTGTGACAGTGGGGCTCCTGTTGTTTGCTGTGGGCAAGTCTTGAGCTGCAAGGTTGTTCTAATCACAGATTGTTTTGCCTTTGCTGCAGGTATGATATTCTGTCTCCAGGGGAGATGCAGAGGCTCTCCTTTGCCCGACTTTTCTATCTCCAGCCTCAGTATGCAGGTGAGGAAGGTGTTTCTTTCTGAGTTCCTTAATTATGGGACTCCCTGCTTTGCTTTTTACCTTGACCACAGACAATCCCTGAATAGCCAGCGTTATGAGATGGAATGTTGTGCAGAAGAAGGTAGCACAAGGGCCATTGGCTACCTGTTGGCTACTGCCTGTGATTTTACTGATGGCAGGCACCACAACTTCTAATCTAACCATCCCAATCTGCCTCTTTTCCTCAGCTTTGTAACTGGCTTATATTTTCTTGCTGGTTTAGAGGGTCAGAACTCTCCATTGTACCAGCCCAGTACGTAGAGAGTGTTCAGGTTGCCTTTTGTAGTGGAAAACAACTGGTGAACAGCTATCACTTTGCAAATTTGTCACACTTTATTCAAGAGGAAGAGACTTGGATGGTGCCATATTGAGAGGATTCCCGTATGGGTGTTGTTGTTTTTTGCTTGCAGTGCTGGATGAAGCTACCAGCGCACTCACAGAGGATGCAGAGGATGAGCTGTACAGGATCTGTGCACACCTGGGAATGACTCTGGTCAGCGTGGGACATCGCAAGAGCCTGGAAAAGGTAGGGTGGTGTGGAGTCAATCTGTCTGAGCAGAACTGCTGGGACAGATAAGGTTTTATTTTCACGGGGCCAGTGGTGTGTGTGTGTGGATGGCAAAATCCCTCTTAAAGCCATAGCTCTCTGTTTCTGTACTTACTCTTTATTTTCAGTTTCACAGTTGGCGTCTGAACCTGTACGGAGAAGGTAAATGGGAGCTCAGCAGAATAAAGAAAGACTGAGCCACTCCCTGACTTGTCATGGACAACAGCCAAAAAGAATGCAACTAAAGCCTCAGCTGGGTCACATACCAAAGTGCCTTGAAATGAACACACCTTTTACAGGAAGCATGTATCTGAAATATTTCAGGACTTCAAAGCCAGCAGGTGCATTAAGGCTTATTTGACCCAAAGGTCTCCAGCTTATACTGTGAAAGAGCAGGGGGATTCAAACTCCTCCCCCCCACTTTGCCTTTCTGTATAAATGGCTACCAGTCCACTGTTCTGACTGCTGCGTCTCCCACTCAAGATCTCTCCCAGAAGGAAGGAAGAGGCCTTTGCTGCTTCCATCCTTGCAACTTCTTTAAGTGAAAACAACTTTGAATAACATTGAAGCAGTGCTGGCAGTGAATGGAGCAGGATCCTTCTCATCTGAGACTGAGAAGGATGTATTGGTTTCAGTATTGGAGCTTCTGCCTCGTTGCCACAGCCAGGAGCCTCCATGTGGGAAGATCTCTATCTCTGCTGTGCTCAGGGGGCTGCCTTGCTCTTGGTTGCCCACAAGTGTGAAAATACATGTCTGTTTTGGAAGTTTACCAGAAGCATATATTATACACAGATTTCCCCTTCACCCGATGAACCTATTTTTGTTTAAATAAGCGTTCATTAAAGAGCCTGAAAGTGCTGAGGATCTCAGGCCTTCATACCACAACAGTGTACTTCAGGCTTCCTCAACCTCGGCCCTCCAGATGTTTCTGGCCTACAACTCCCATGAACCCTAGCTAGCAAGACCAGTGGTCAGGGATGATGGGAATTGTAGTCCCAAAACATCTGGAGGCCTGAGGTTGAGGAAGCCTGGTGTACTTCCTCCACATCTTTAGTTTCCATGGAGGGTCAGCATTTGAACCAGCAGAGCAGTTAGAAGGCATGTGATTGACAAGGCTGCAATATATTCAGTAATATTACATGCAGTAATTAATACCTGCAGCTGAGGCAGGTGTCTAGACGGACCTCACTGAAGTGTCTCATTGAGACAGGTGGAAATGCTGTCTAGCAGAGAATCCGTGGGCTAATGCCAACTGCAAGGGCTACTTTCTTTGGACTAATTTGTATTTTTTTATTGGATTAGAATAATAAAAGGGAAGAGTGACGTGAAAGACAAAGCTTGAAAACGTGTGTGTTTGTCCTATATTGTTTTGAAGTCCAGAATCTGGAAGAAGTCATGGTAAGGCCCCAGATCTGCACAGCATCCAATCATTCTGTATACTTTTCTCTATTCATACATCCGTACTGCCGCCTCCGCTCTCCTTTTAACTACCTGCCCAATGAATGCTTCAGGTGGCGAAAACCGAGTGTTCCCCCCCCCCTCCCAGAACCTGGAGTAAAGTAGACAGACTTGCAGATCTGTTCCAGTGTGAATTTTCTTTTTAACTTGAAGTTTATTTGGTTTGGAGATGCTTCACTGCAGACTTCGGCTGCAAAAAAAGCAAAACCCCAGCTTTCTGCTACAATACATGAGCCTTGGAATCCACACACAGCTGGGAGTCCGAGGGAGGGAGGGAGGGAGGGAGGGAGGGAGGGAGGGAAGAGACTTTGTGTCCAGCCTTAATAAGCACATTCTTTCCCCGTCTTGGAAAATGATGGTTGCTTTGGAATTCTTTCACTCACAGTGAATGAACTCCCTCTTCTGAAAGGGATAACAAGTGTGGAATAGCTGCTGCTTGCAAAATACTCTGAGCGATGCTTCCTTTAGGCTGTTGAGAGAGCTTTTGAGCTACCGCCCCTGCTGTTGCTTCTGAATCTGCTTGTGTCCCTCAATGATGTCTTTCAGTGCCTCATGATCATCCAAGGTTGTCAGATCTCCCAGCTCATCTGCTTTGTTTTCTACAATCTTCTTCAAAACTCGCCTCATAATCTTCCCTGAGCGAGTCTTGGGCAGACGTTGAGCGACCTGAACCAGAAAACGAGGGTTAGAGCAAGGCTGGGAAGTGTACACTGCTGACATTAACCTGAGAAAGTGAAATGTACTTGAAGACACACACACACACACACACACACACACACACACACACACACACGTTTGCATCTGGAACTCTGCTGCAGCCATACTCCTCCCACTAGTTCCTCAGGGCAATCCCTCAACCCTCATCTTGCTCATTGCCCTTAGGAAGGAATCCTAGCTTTTAGAGCAACAGCAATTTGGCCAGCTCTTAGAAGGCAGTACAGTTGTAACTTGAATCCTGAACACCCTGGAACTCGGACGTTTTGGTTCCCGAACACTGCAAACCCGGAAGTATTGTTGTGGTTTATGAACGTTGTTTTGGAACCCGAACGTCTGATGGGGCTTCCATGGCTTCTGATTGGCTGCAGGAGCTTCCTGCAGCCAATCAGAAGCCACAATTCAGTTTTCTAACATTTTGGAAGTCGAACAGACTTCCAGAATGGATTCCGTTCGACTTCCAAGATACGACTGTATTTGGAACTGAGGCAAATTAGGCTTTTAGGAGCTATCATGCTATGTGTCAGAGTGAGCCCAGGCTAGTGCAGTGCCAGACTTAATACTGGAAAGATCCAAATTCAAATCCCCACTTGGCCATGAACCATCCTTGGCCAGCCACTATCTCCAAGCCTTAACATAGCACAAGGTTGCTGTGAGAATTAAAAAAGGGGAGAGAGAAGTCAATAAATATCCCTGCCACCCTAAGGTCCTAGGAGGAAGGGTGGGATATAAATTCAAGTATATGTAGTAAAACTTGCTCAAGGCAGTCTTACACACATGTATTTGCTCTCATAACATGAAATGTATGCAGGGCATGTTGGAACGGAACTGATGCATCCTAAAGGCACTCTTGGAACCCACAAGATCCTTAATGTGGCCATTGCTGCTGTTCTAGAGGAAACCAGCAGTGAGAATGGAAGGATCTGAATACTTTAGCCCATTTTAAAAAATATTTAGAAATATTACTGCAGTGGTTACACAGCTGGTTTGTATGCTTTTTACCCTAGATCCTGCCCTTAACTGGATTCAATTAACTCGTCCCGCTAGTGGAAGCCTGCACAAAGGCTTCCGTTAGTGCAACCTCCCCACTGCGCATGCACACCCAAATTGGCTCTTGGGTGGTCAAGGCAGCCCCAAAAACTCTGCACAGGGCGCTGAGAAGTAGGGGGTTGTTCCTCCTGGGAAGCTGAAATGTCTGCGCTGATAGAACAGTCACCTTAAATCCCTCCCTGAACATTAAGCACTATGTAGCGCAAAGTGATGGAAATTTGCGGAAGAGGAAAATCGCTCAGATTGTTACCTGAATATATTCCGGTGCTGCATACTTTGCAATTTCTTTTGAGACGAGCCCTCGAAGCTCGGAGGCCAGGCTCTCTTGAGAGAGATTAGAGCCCTTCTTCAGCACAATGAAGGCATAGGCACCTGTGGAAAGAGGAAGCCAGGAGAAGGATGCGCCATCAGCAAGCGTAGAAGTGCCTGCCAAAGCAGACTGCCGCTTCTACTCCTGTCATAACCCTCTGCCATCTCTTGGTGTCAGTAAAATGGAAGCGAAAAGCCCCTTCGGGTGTTACTTTTTGTGGCACGGCACCTCCTGCCAAGCAGCTGCTGCTCATGTAGCAAAGGTAATGTCATAAACGCCACACTCCAGTTTCCAGGGGGGAAAGTTTCAATGTGGATTCACGTGGCCGGGAGCTTCAGCAATTACTTCCATGCCAAAGTAAGAAGTATGCTGCAAGGAGGCTTCAATATGCAATCCCTTTTATTTGGTTTTGTGACTTTGTTTTAATTGCTGACCCAGTCTCTTTTGTTGATTTGTCCCATGCGATTTAAAAAATATATATATGCGTGCAACTGTGAGTGATGCATTTACATTTTGTCTTGTGAACCACGCTGAGATCTTCGGATGAAGGACGGTTTATAAATTTAATACAGGGGAATTCCCACCCGCGCAAGGTTTCTGTTCCAGGCCACATGTGCGCATCACCAGGACACACACAAGCAGAGATTCCTGCCCTGTTCCCGCCCTGCCCCATTCCACCCCCTTTCAGTGCCGTTTTGGGCATGTGTGTTAGCAGGAGCACGTGGCGCTGATCGTGCGCAAGAGGGCAGTTGTTTGTAAATAACAAAAATAAATAAAAAATGAACGAATACATAGATAAATAATAAAAAGAAGAGTGGGGTATAATTATCTTTCTTATTTATTTATTTATATTATTTTGTGCTGTAAAAAAAAGTTCAGGCTTGTGTTACAAGATCAATTCGACAGCCTTATGTGCTCCATACAATAAAATAGGCCTCTGCAGACATGCAGGTGGAAGTCTGGGAGCTTTTGGCTACTGTACATTCTTTTCCTCTGTTCTCGCCATCCTTCCCTAGCCCACTGCACGTCTTTTCAACAGCTGGTCTCTGTCACTTCTCCCTGTCAAGGCTTGAATAAACTGGATCAGTGGTTCCCAAACTTTTTTTCCCACGGACCACTTGAAGATTAAGTAGGGCCTTGGCGGACCACTCCCCCCCTTTTTTTTCCTGCCTGTTGCAGCAATTGTAACGTGCGGTGCTAGAAGCTGTGTGATTTTTTAATTGCTTTTATTTATTATATGTTGTGTTGTTTTGCAACTTGAATTCCATATAGAATTCAAGCTGCAGTACAGTAAAATACAGTACAGTGGTACCTCGGGTTACATACGCTTCAGGTTACATATGCTTCAAGTTACAGACTCTGCTAACCCAGAAATAGTGCTTCAGGTTAAGAACTTTGCTTCAGGATGAGAACAGAAATCGTACTCCGGCGGCAGCAGCAGGAGGCCCCATTAGCTAAAGTGGTCTTCAGGTTAAGAACAGTTTCAGGTTAAGAACGGACCTCCGGAACAAATTAAGTATTTAACCCGAGGTACCACTGTATAAGAAATAAAAACAGCAATATAAATTGCAACTGAAGAGACTATGAATTTTTAATACAATGGTGTGCAGTCGCCCATCTTCCACCACAAATCCACAGCATGCTTGAATGTTCACAGACCACTGGTGTCCCCCGTCCCCCGTCCCCACAGTCTTGGAACCCCAGGAATAGATATAAGCAGGGACTCACTCCAACTACCATTAGAAGTTCCCATGTGGATGCTGTGAGATCCTTCTCTTTGCTTCTGTTTACCCTTCCCAATAATGCAGTAAACGTGCAAAGAAAAATCCCACTGGAGAGCCACTCAAGGGGGTGCAAGCATTAGCATCTAGACTTGAATTGCTCACCTTCTCCTTTGATCTTGTGAGGAAATCCAATCACAGCTGATTCTGCCACTGCCCCGTGCTTATTCTGAAACACAGGCAGGTCTGTGGTAAGATTCACTTAAAGCAGCAGTTCTCAACCTGTGGGTCCCCAGATGTTGTTGGACTACAACTCCCATCATCCCTGAGCTCTGGCCTTGCTCCTGACAGGGTAAAAGGCTGTGATAGGCCCAGTCCCCACTTTGCTATTTATCACTGTTAATACAGATCAGATACACCAGTTGTAAAATGGGACCAAGTACCACCTCTGAATGTTTACGCTATAGGACAAAAGTATAGGGTAAGTCAGAATATTAAGCTGAAGATGCTTTCAAGCAAAGAATGCTACCAGGGAATGATGTACTGTGTGAGATGACATCTTCAGAAAATCAATGTGGTCCAGCTGTGAGAAGAGAAGCAATCATAGGTATACAGTGGTGCCCCGCAAGACGAATGCCTCGCAAGACGGAAAACCCGCTAGACGAAAGGGTTTTCCGTTTTTGAGTTGCTTCGCAGGACGAATTTCCCTATGGGCTTGCTTCGCAAGACGAAAATGTCTTGCGAGTCTTGAGATTTTTTTTTCGCTTTCCCCCCCCTTTATCTAATCTGCTAAGCCTTTAATAGCCTTTAATAGCCTTTTAGCAGCTAATCCGCTAAGCCTTTAAGCCTTTAATAGCCGCTAAACCGCTAATAGCGCTAATCCGTTAAGCCGCTAATAGGGTTGCTTCGCAAGACGAAAAAACCGCTAGACGAAGACTCTCGCGGAATGGATTAATTTCGTCTTGCGAGGCACCACTGTACTTTGGTAACTAACAATGCTGTGACATCTCTTCTGAAGTCTTGTAGTTCAGGACCTTTTCTTCTAAGCCCATTTTAGCAGAACACTAAAGTCTCCCTGAGGTGACTTCAGTAAATTATTAGTTGAGCCATTTGAGATTCCAGTATCTGCTGAATTCTGTGAGTAGAAATCACAAATTCTGCAACTGGGATTCACTGTTTAGTTTACCAAATAAATAAAAACGGAGACATTAATTTACATCCTTCTGGTTATCAAATTTGTTTTGCATTCTCAATTACTGTCATCCCCTCCCTGCCTTGCTCAGAATGAATGCTGGAGGAGCATTGGCGAAGTAAAAGGACTGGCAAGTCATCATACCACTTGCAGACGTCAGTCCTGCAGCAGCTAGTGGCAGCTGCCAGCTCATAGCACATGCCTATTTTCTTAGGCTGCTGCTAAGACATGGCAGAGACAACTGTGACAACTGTGAGATCTAGTAAACTATAGATGTGACACAATTTCTTACCACAACGTCTTCTATCTCAGCCGTGCCCAGCCTGTGCCCACTGATGTTGATGACATCATCCAGACGGCCTGTCAACTGGTAGTATCCCTTGCTTGTCCGATACGCTCCATCCCCAGTGAAAAAATAGCCTAGGAGGATCAAAACAAGACATCATTTTCACTTCTAACATGCTGAAGGCAATAGATTTTAAACTAGCTTGGGGGATCCTGGAGTTCTTCCATGGGGAGAAGAGCTTCACTGAAAGACACTTGTTATTCATAACAGATCTTCTGTTGCAATGTGCAGCTACAGGTACATGTTCAGTATGTTCTCTACTCATCGCTTTCACAAGGGGACAGCAAGAGGCCCTCTACCCCTGCCAGGATCCAGATCAGGCCCCAAGTACCTGCTATTTACTTCTAAAAACTTGTTCAGGCAATTAGGTGGATGGTGTTGTGTCCTTAGTTTGACTAAGAAATTGTACCCCAGTTTTCTCTGGTTCCACAAGCCTCTTGAATACATATGCCCTAAAGAACCCGTTCTTCGAACCCATGGCAATAACCCTTCACTGCTCTCCTTTTCCCTTTCCCTCTCTACAATTCTGTACCTGGGTAAGGCGTCAGGTAGGTCTCCACGAACCTCTGGTGGTCATTGAAAATGGTCCTGGCCATGCCTGGCCATGCCTGAGAAATGCAAAGTGCTCCAGAGACATCATTCTGTGTTAAGAGTTTTCCCTTGAAAACAAGAAATATGGGGTTCTCTTAAAAAATAAATGAATGAATTACAATGTAATGTATTCTGCACATCTAGCTCATGCTGTGCAACCAAGGAAGTAGCTTGTAATTCAGCATTCCGGGGGTTTTGTTTTAAAAGCAAGCTTCTATGTCTGTGGACAAACATCTAGAAACACCTCCACAAAAATATACCTCATATAACAACATTTGGGTTTTCTCGTTGCAGAGTGTGAATCTTCTTTGGCACTGGAGCCTAGTTATCGATTTCTCTTATTCCGTGGTAAGGTAAAGGTAAAGGGACCCCTGACCATTAGGTCCAGTCGTGACCGACTCTGGGGTTGCGGCGCTCATCTCGCTTTATTGGCCGAGGGAGCCGGCGTACAGCTTCCGGGTCATGTGGCCAGCATGACTAAGCTGCTTCTGGCAAACCAGAGCAGCACACGGAAATGCTGTTTACCTTCCCGCCAGAGCGGTACCTATTTATCTACTTGCACTTTGATGCGCTTTCGAACTGCTAGGTTGGCAGCAGCAGGGACTGAGCAACGGGCGCTTACCCCGTCGTGGGGATTCAAACCACCAACCTTCTGATCAGCAAGTCCTAGGCTCTGTGGTTTAACCCACAGCACTACCCGTGTCCGTGGTAATTGTCTAATATTTTATAATTCTTGAGCCTTTGCTAGTTCATTGATTCATTGATTCAAATTAGCCACATCTGTTTCCTCTTCAGTTCAACCCTAGCTTCTGTTCAGTAGCCATGACTGTGACAAATAATACAGAAACTGCCTTGGCATAAATGATCAGAGAGTAGACCATCCTAAATCCCCCAAAGGATGCAAGAAATCGAGAGGAGAGATTGTGCAGAGCAACTC